>NC_088602.1:36094706-36409476 GCF_036013475.1 Columba livia | reverse complement strand
GATTTGACATATCCATAGAGTTAGGAAATGTGACAGGGGACATCTAGAGAACCCCAAGGCATCTCAAGTAGTTCTCAATGCCTGCATGTGTGTAGTTACATTGAGCCATACATAGATCCATACAGAGTTTAGACACTTGGTTTAGTGGTAACTAGTGTATTTAAATGCATATATGTCTATATTACCTGTTTATTCCTACAAGTAGACCCTGCAGGAGCAGACGTCTTCAAAGAAGAAATGGAATGTGGAACACAGACTACCAATTTAAACATCAAGATTCAATTTTTCTTCTGTTTTGTTTTTTTCTGCTGTCAACTAACGTTTACTGTTTCAATTCCTAGCATGCATGCCCTTTACTTTTTCTAGCTGTGTGTGAGGACAAAATTAGAAGTTTTCCAGAGAGCAGGAATGATTTTTCTGCACCCTGTATCTTCCTCCCTGTACTTACTTTTTACTTTCTAATATACAAGGTAGTGCAGGGCCACAGCCCCAGTGAATAAAATTTTGCAAAACATTAAATGTTGACATGTGTAATCTACAAGAACTTTATTGTTTCCTTTCACCTTTTTTTTTTTTTTTTTTTTTCCCCAAGCATGTTGTTTTATGGAAGGGAGAAATCTTATTAATAAGGATAGAGAAGGAAGTAAATGAGACAAGAAAATAAATGAGTATTTACCAATGGGTGTGAGGAACACTACAATCCTTACTAATTGGTTATGATTGAAGTTTATTAAGCCATTCAAATGACTACATGCCTTGGATATGCCTTGTCAGCTGAGCTCTAGAAGGCTGTTCAGTTCCCAGGAAGGACTAATGCTTAAAATGCAGTAGAATTGCGTGAAAAATTATAAGCTTTATTATTGGAATATAAGTGCAACATGGCAGATGAGCTATTACAAAGTACACTGGATGTATGGATTGATTATAGTTATTTTAGCATTTAAAGAACATCACGCAAATGCTCAGTCAGCCCTTCAAATAGCTGGAGTGAAATAAGTATGTTTGTGCATCAAAGCTTCTTAACACTCTACAAAAATGCTTTCATCCCTCTGCTTAGCCTGAGACTTAGTAAGCGAGAACGTGAAAAATATCACCAAGAAATGGTGATATTTCATTTAATTTAATTTCATTTTCTCTGTCTTCGTAAGCTGGAAGGTCTTTCTGAGTCAACATGTGTCCTTTACACAGCTTTACTTTTCAATATGCACCAAACACATTGTCTCACTGCTTACTACGAGTTTCTGAAATCTCAAATTAGGTATCCTTACTGGGAGAAAGGGTTTCTGGCTTGGTGAAATGTAGCAACATTATTCATAAGTACCTCACTATTCTAGCCAGGATTTTTAAAAATAACTTACTAGAACTGGTACTCCGAAATCCATTTATCAAGTCATGATGCATATATTACATGTGATACTGTTTATTACTGCTGTCGAAAAAGCCCAACAAATTAAAAGGAGATCAAAGGTCTTCTATCTGAAGATTTGGTTTTATAGATTGTGAACACCTGTAGGTGTTAAGAAGCAAAAGGGTTCCAGCCAAAACATCCTCTGTGTTGCAGAGGGCAGAGTTGTTACTACCATAGTGACTTACACATGAAATACTGCCTTAATATATTCCAGAATTAGGGTTCTTCTTCTTGTTTCTTACTGCTGACACGTAATTGGTTTAAAATTCATAAAAAGACCAAGATCCATGGTAGCCTTTTTGCTTTGTTTTATTTTCTTTTTTTTCCCTTAGTTTTTTTCCTAGCCTAGTCAGTTAACCCTCATTTTTAATTTGCACCCTGGTTTTAGGTATAGCCATTTTATTTATCTGCATTCTCTGAATTTCAAATCACTCATAGTAAGCAGCGAGACACTGTGTTTTGCACATACTGAAAAGTAAATTGGAATTTGAAATTATCTGAATATCAACTTGTTGAATGTACCAAAATAATCTTAAAGTCTTAACCTGTTCTTGAAAATTACTGCCTTCTCTTCTACTGTAATGTCATCCATTTACATATTTCATCAATTCCAAATAGTAATGAAAAAACATCAAAGGCAACTAGGTCCAGGGCAGATCCATGAGGAATGACACTTGAAACATCCTCCTAGGACACAGGTAAACCACTAATAACCAGTTCTTCAGAGTAAGTTTTAAATGAGTGATTATACTTTAAGTGTATTTTCTTGGCCTGCTTATAAGAATGTCATGCATGGCAGTGTCAAAAAGCGTAATAAAATCAAGCTGTACAAAACCCACTGCTTCTTCTTTATTCACTTTGCCTGTTAGCCTGTCAGAGAAAGAAATTAGATTAGTTTGACATGATCAGTTCTTGACAAACTCATGCTGTCCATTTTTATCACCTTATTATCTTTGAGGTGCTTATAAATTGATTTCTTAATAATTTTTTACATAATCTTACCAGAAATTGAAGTTAGACTAACATGGCTATAAAGCTCTGGGTTCTGATTTTCTTGATTTTTTCCAAATTATTTTTTGATCTTAGATATTAACTTACTCCTGTCAGAACTCTGGATCCCATAACTTCCTAAAAATAATTATTCAGGGGTCTAGATATTTTATAAAAAGAAATTATTTTGTAAAATGATTGATTTAGACAAGTTGCATTACTTGAATTTGCCCACCCTATGCTATAAAAAGTTATACTGTAGTGTGTTCTTTTTGTGTTCTGTTCTGTACTTCATAACACTTCATGAAGTTATTTTTTTATATATGTAGTTAAAACAAGATTGGGGGGGAGGGCTTGTTAATTTTTTCATTTTTGCTTTGTTGTTTTTGTTTTAAAAGAACAAAAGGCACTATTTATCTCAATCTTTACCTAATCCAATGTTTGTTCTGTACCCTTGTTTTTTTTGTTTTATTTCTAATTTCCTTCTCTGAGTAATTTTCTCCTCCTTACTGATAGAAACCCATTTTACACCTTAGTCTCTGTGATTTTAAACTGATATCATTTTCTCTCCTTTAGGCACATTCTAAGATATCTACCCTTGTTTCCATTCTTAATTTATTTATCTAATATTTATTTTCATGTCTTTGAAGAGTTTCTGATCCTATATTGCTCTCTTAATATGCTTCCTGTGCAATGTGATAGTCCGCCTTTATGAATAAAATTTCAGCTTTTATTTTATTGTCAGTTCTCTTCACATTACTTCATACCTTAAACTCTCTCCCTCTGAAGCACCTTGTCTCTTACTTCCATGAGTTGCCCATGTTGGCTTTTCTGAATTGCATTATATTTACTCTTCTTCTTTTTTACCATCAATTCCTTAGAAAAGCCATCATTATTCACTTTTAAGTATTTTTTATTCAATTCAGGTTGTACCTGTAGATTCCCAGGCAGTAGTTCTACACGGGTTAGAGCAAAATCTAAAATAGAGTTTCCCTACCAGCCCCTTTGCTTTATAAGGCAAAGAACAGTTTCAGTAGAATACTATTGTGTCCAAGAAATCTGAAACTGTTAGTGCTGTCTTTTGCAGCAGCACATTTGTTCTCTGTTCATTAGTATCTGGCTGAGTCTAAACTTTCAGCTGAGTGATATGAGAGCAGCCAGGCACTGATGTTCTTTCCCTTATTACCCAAGGTGTTACAATGTCTTCTGATCTGACCACAGCAGGACATGGCATATTGCCAGTACCCACATGGAAAAACAGCAGGAAAACTGTCAGGCATTTGGGTGAGACTCTCACACCTAAATGTAAATCCAGATTTTGTCCCTGGAAAGGAATCAGTGCAGATTAGTACTTTTTCTCATAAGAAATCTTCCAACAGCCAAGAAACTTTGTGTTCTGTCCTGGGGAATATGAGCTGTTAAGTCTCTTAGGCTGGGATTCAAGGAACCTTTTTTCCCCACCAATTTTGCTGTAACAATTGTCATGCAGTACCTATTAAAAAAAAGATAAAATTTCAGCATTAGTCTGACTGTGTTCTATTTTGGATCCAAAAGCAGACGACACTTTTTCAGTTTCCATTTTTATTCACTGGAGATTTGGTGCAAGGTCAGATTACCACGGGATAAAACTGATGCTTGACATATGGTCACAAAATCTGATTAGAGAAGCTCAAAAGATTTGGCATCAGTGAACCCCAAATGGTAATATAAACCCACATTTTTATCTAAGCACTGTGTCCTCATCCATCTTTAATATGTAAGAGTAGTCAACATGTGAGCAAGCTAGTTTGCTGTGACATTTCCTAATGTTATATTCCAAGAGAAAAAATTCCTAAATTCATATGGTGATCTCAATGAGTCAGCTCGGATTTGTACTTTAGGACAGACTGCCTTAGAATGAACACACAGCTATTATCTCACAGATGTCTGTGATAAAATTTTTAAAAATTACAGATGCAACTGGAATGAGCAGGGAATCAATTATGAGCCACAGAAGTTCTTTCAGTGTCTGACTCTAATTATATTAATTATGAACAAATGCAAGATGCAAAAAATGACATTTCTAATAATCAAATAAGGTCATCCTTTTGGTGTTTTTTTTTGTTTGTTTGTTTGTTTGTTTGTTTTTTTAATAAAGTTGAGCATGTACTCTTTTTAAGCAGTTAATTATAAAGTCAGAGCTCAAACACACACTTAACTTGGTGAGTACTGCAAAATTGTACTTATTTCTTTGTTATTTATAGCTCTATAATTTTATTTAGTGCAACCAAAGGAAGTCTTTAAGCTTACTATAAACACAATAATGAGGCTGCTTTTATCCCTAGCCTGGTTAGGGTTTCCATTTCAGTCTATCATGTTATAGATTTTAATGAACTTGATAGTATGGACCTTGATTTCAGTCTATAAATAAGAGACTGATGATCCCAAAGAGTTGCTTACTATAAGACACGTCCACAAAGACAGGTTTTAAGAAAGTCCTTGTAAGAGAACACAGAAACAAGAGACTTTCAACAAAAGAATAATGTAAAAAAAGCCCTTAGTTGTGAGATGAAGGTGATCATATAAAATACTTACTGCAAATATCTAGGCCTGGATTTCATGCACATATTCTTATAAATTTATATTATTGTATTTTATTATCATTTTAGCTAATGTGACAGAAAGTCTATACACTTTTACTGTAAAGAAACGATCCACAGAATGCTCTTAGTCGACCCAGTAACGTAAGTGTATAAGAGCATGAATGTGCATGTAAGATTAATGCAAAATGGTTAGTGAACCTTGCTCATGTATTTGTTTTAAATATCTGACTAAACAATAAACATGGTCTTTTTTGCTTTTTACATGCAAATGGTTTGTGATTTTAGATTGTGCAAACTCTTAAAAATATGGTGAATTGCTTTCATCAAGTCAACAACCTCTTAAAGCAAAACAAAACACAGAAAGGAAGAAAAACGATAGAAAACTAGAAAAAAATGTCTAAGCAGTGGGAGCATCAGGGATAGCCAGTTTCCATAGAGAACATGTGTCCCTACTTTGGCTGAAATAGGCCTAAAATTTCAAGACCCGCCTGAACACATTCCTGTGTAACCTCACCTATGTGTTCCTGCTCCAGCAGGGAAATTATACCTGGAGATCTTTCGAGGTTCCTTCCAATCCCTAACATTCTGTGATTCTGTGGAAAATTCAATCCTTCTTTCACTGTCAGTTAAGTTGAATCAGACCCAAAGAGAGCATTATTGGTTAATGTAGGAAGTCATACACACTCCTCATCAAAACCAGAACCTTTTCAACTTGCACGATTACCAGTCAGTGTGACAGTAATCAACATACCTGTTTTCTTGTGACTAAAAGTAAAGAAATTCAGCTGTAAATATGGAGTGGCTACATTTTCAAGCAGTACGGATCACTACGTGCAAATCTTCTGCCTTTGCGTAGCCTGTGTACATACATATTCTGCATCACAGCTGCTTTACAGCCCCTCAACTGAGAAAAAAAAAAAAAAAAAGCCAATTACACAACCAAAGACTGCAACAATTTCAAGCAGATTATACAGTATTTTTAAATTGTTGCAGTTTATCACTAAAAACTACTTGAAGAATACACACTTATATTATATTAATTCAGTTTACATTGAATGCAGAACCACGTATCTAAACTTACATTATTTATGTATATAACATCATACTCTGCAGAGTTTGCTGGAGAAATCAGGTGCATTTCCTTGCAAAATAATGTGTGGACCACAACTTCCAAGGTAAGTAGAGATCTTACACAAAATTGCAATAGGCAGCAAAATCAATTAGCAATTATGCCATGGATGATTTAGGTCATGTGATTTTGCAAAGCTGATTTATATAACCTAATAAAAGTGAAAATTCATTTATTTCACAGTGCAGTTAATACCAATATACAGAGAGAAAAAATTTGTCATATTGAGAAGGAATTATAGGTGGGAGTGTCTGTTGGCTTCAAAACTGTTCAGTTCATATAAATTCTTACCTCTACAAAGTATAAATTTCAAAAATAAGACCCAGATTTTCTTTATGTGCAAATACTTTCATGACAGATAAAATGCATAAAATAAAATACACAAAAAGCTTAAAATATTTACATTTGTTTAGGGTATGTTTTTGTTGTTGTTGTTGTCGTGTTTTGTTTTGTTCTGTTTCCCAGTAAGAGTTTCCAAACAGGAACCTAGGTCAACATTGTAATGCGATTCCAAGAAGAGTGAGTCATTAACATGGTCTGCTGTCTCTGGCTGTGGTAGAATTATGATGCTGTGTTTCAAAAGTGTGTCAAGGCCTTCTATTTTTCTTGCTCTGATCCCACCACCAAGCCAGTAGGCCTTGGGTGCACAAGAAGTTGTGAGGGGACACAGCCAGGGCAGCAGACATCAGGTGACCAAAGTGTTATCCCACAGCATATGATGCTGTCCTCAGCAACAGAATCTCAAGTAAAGGAGGAGAAATGAGGGATGTTTTTGGTTATAGTGTTTGTCTTCCCCAATAACTGCTATGTGTGCTGAAGCCTTGCTTCCCAGAAAGTGGCTAAACATCTGCCTTCTGGTGGAAGGTAGTGATATTTTTTTTTTTTTTTCTTTGTCTGTGCATCTTTGCTTCACCTGTTAAGCAGTCGTAATCTTTACTCATGAGTTTTCAGCTTTTGCTCTTCAGTTCCTCTATCCCATCCTACTAGCGGGCAGTGGACTGAGTGATTGACCAGGTGGGTACAGAGCTGCTGGTTCAGCTCAAACTACAACACACAGATAGTGAAAATACCTAGGGAGAGGTTTTGAAATTCTTTGCTCCATGAATTATATGCTTCAGGACACAATCCATCAACAAATTTAAAAGAAGATGTTTGAGCAATTAATTTATAATAATATTTCATGAAGCTCCTAATGCATGATTCTAAAGAATTTGGGAGAAGTTATTCCTGGAGAGAGACTGCTGAGGTACCTGTAAGGAGGGTGTTCAATTTACTCTCAATTTAAACACTCTTAACATACATGCTACCTTGAGTTATAGTTATGAAAACACAGACAACACGAGAGTAATTTTTTTTTTTTTTTTGAGAAAGAGAAGATGAATATTGCCAGCAAACAGATTTTGCCACCTGTTTCAAGACACATATCATGGCCTCCATGTTTTTCTACACACTGATGCTTTCTTTCCTATACCTCTGCAGATTAATAATACAGATTCTCACTCAAGAAGAAAACAGGGAAGGCAAATTCCACCATCATTAATAACTGTAAATCTGTTTTGATTTTTTTTATTACCAGAGTGAATATAGAGAAGAGAATAAACATATAAACATTCAACTACATACAAAATACATTCACAGGTGGTGATTCTTAAAAAAATAAAGGGAATTGAAAACACCTTAGTGTAGCAACGTTGTGCAACACAGCCACATGACAGATTGATAGCATTCCTATTCCTTGTACTTTAGGCAATCCACAGATAGAAACCTGTTATTTCTGGAATAGCAAAGTGTTTGGGTAGGTCTATTTTGTACAGATTTTTGATATCTCCTATCAGCTGTCTCAGAGTGACAATAATATACATATGAATTATTCTGTTGCATATTTTGCTCTTCCAATCTTAAGAAAAATGCTTCCAGCATGGCTACAGAAAGGTAGCTCTATAGAAAAAAATGGTAAGGTACATGGGATTGTGAAGTGATATAATTTGAATATCTTAATTTCTCCAAACCAAATATCTTAATTTTGAAAGTCAATATCTTACATTTAGATATAAAATATATGTTAGCAAAATCTCACTATTTTTGATTAAAAAAACAAACAGACAAACAAACAAACAAACAACAACAACAACAACAACAAACAAAAAAAAAAAAAAACCAAACAGCTTAAAAAGGAGGTGGTATGCTTTTAAAACTACGTAAGAATTGCATGAGTTAAAATGACTCGTTTTTCAAATTAAATTTGACAGGTAATTAAGAATAAGAATAAGAATGACAACCTCTGTAATTTCTTATACGATTTCAGAAAGAGAATAAAAAAGGAAACCAATGAGCTATTTCATTTTAAAGAAGATAGTGGACATGAATTTAGTATTATAATCACTAAAACTGTGATGTGAAATTTCAAATTTGAATTCCCTTCAGGAAAATATGTGCCTTTGCAGCAATTGTGGCTATGGATTAATGTGTCAACATTCATGTTGAGATACATTAATAATCAGCATTACACATCAATGTATTGTCTCAACAGTTAATGGTTTAGTAGGCAATTTATACTCAATAGTAAGAAAACATGGGTCTATAGATTCCAGATATCATCATTGACACAAATGAATTTAGTTATGCAGCTCAAATATCCTATTGCAAAACACCTTTTACAGCTGGCTGTGTCAAGCAAACACAGGGCAGGCATCCAGAATCTATACATTAAATATACATTTTCTTATCATATTTAAGAAGGAGCTTACACTTCTAGAACATGTAAAATGATGGCTGCAATAAACTCTACCACTGAGTCTACAATACACAGAATAAAAACTATGTATCAAGAAATTTATGCAAAAAGACCATAAACGCCACACAAAGCTATTAAATCCTCAGGGTCAGAATCATTGGCAGTATATGCTATGAAAGCCCAAGAAGAGCTTTTCACAGGACACTCAGCAAAAACAAAAACCTGCAGTTCATACAATAATATGTAATGTCTTGCACCTTAGGATTCCGCAGGAAAATTTCCCCATGTGGAAATCTGTTCCTTTTGTTTATTTTCTTGAATGCTTTACAATATGCTGTTCTTAATTAAATGTTCCACCAGGCCTCTAGGATCACTTTTCCCTATTCAAAATATAAAGCCAAAGATAAGAGCGGGACCAAAGCCCTCTGTTTTTAGCTGCTTTGTCAAATGTAAGAAAACTGCAGGAAATTTAGGTGAGCATGAGCTTTCATAAATTTGCCCTGGTGACGCTTATTCTTTGCCTGGTTAACAAGTGAGTGCTCCATTTCCCCCTCAGCTTCATGTGTTTTAGAGACAAGCCAGCACATAAGCCAACCCCAGATCAAGGACCATGCCTGTTTCTTTTTCATAAGTTAAAACTGAGTTCTCTGGGATTACAGGGGGAAAGTTCTAATTAGAAGTCACCTCCAGAGCCAAGACTACAGAAGTTTTAGCTGCTAACTTAATGTAAGCCAGGGATAGTGCTGTTCAGAGGCTCCAAATAGAGTTGAAAACCAGTAAAACTTTCAAAAGTGGACCTAAGGTTTTAAGGCTGGCTTTAGGCTCTGTTCCACTTGACCTGATTAAGTATTTTTAATACTTCTGTGACCACAGCTAGGGTATACAAACGTACTAAATGTAACACTGGGCAAACAGACTGTATGGTATCGCAGCTCTGGTATTTCTCGTATTGATTTCCATTAACCTGAGGAACTTCATATCTTCCTTTTCCCAACATAGATGAATAGTTATTGAGAAACAGACTATAAATTAGGTGCTATCCTTTCAGGAATGTGAATCTATGTAAATGTGAAATTATGTGTATGATCTGTGGGTCATCTTCCAAAATTGTCCACTCAGTGCTCTAAAGAAATAAAACAAAGCAAAAAGAATATCAGAAAAAATAGAAAAGAGTTTTGGAACAAGTTGAAAACTTAATTGTACTACAGTATAAATCCAATCTGGAATACTGCATTCCTTTATGATCATCCCAACTCAACTGTACTTAGCTGGATTACAAAAGTCTCAGAGAAAGGTAATCAGATGGGCAGTCTTTCAGTATCCATGAATGTTGTGACCAGCTTTATGTCAGTTCTAATTTATATTCTTCATTTAAAGCATGAATGGTATCTATACTGTTTTCTGTCTCTCCATTTTTGGATGTTGGAGCTCTTCATTTTGAACAGGTGGGACTAAGGGGAGCTATGAAAAAGGGCTACAAAATCACAATTGGCATGGTACAGATGATGAGCAAGGGATGATTATTCGGTATTTGTCATTAGAAATAGAACCAGAGAATATCCAGTCACAGGAATATTCAAAAGATTTGAAATATATAATTAAGTTAAGGACCGCTCTGCCAGTGTATAAGATTAACAGATTTGAAAAGAAAGTTAATAGAAAGCAGTTCTGTCAATGGCTGTCAAATGTGGAGATTCCAACGCAAACTGCCAGAGATAAGGTGAACAAATACATCTTTAATGTTATGCCCAGATACACCTAAATATGATCTCTACTGTAGCCTATTTATGAACACTGTATTTCCCAAGTGTGTTTCAGCTAAATGTAATACAGAATAAGGTTAATTTAAATGGAATCAAGCTACCAAAATTCTGATATAAAAATGGATAAACTAAACCACATATTCAATTTCATTTTCAAAGGGTTACAACATCTCTTGGATTTAAATGGGAAAGAGATTTCCTTCTGGCTTTTGTTTGTTTGTTTGTTTGTTTTTGCTTTGTGTGTGTGTGTATTAGGGTTCATTGCCTTTGCTTTGTACAGTTCTCCCTGTAAAGTACTTTAAATTTTCTGCCCTTCCTATTAACAGTAATGATGATTTTCTGTTACATTCAGTGGGTTTGGATCAAGAACTTACTAAGAATGTAAGAATTTTTCTTTTTGTCTTCAGAACATCAGAATCATGGAATGACCTTTCAGTTCTTATCTGTTACTGCTGATAATTTTGGGTTATGCCTCAATCAGTGAATAAATCATGTTTCTGCAAGCAGAAAAAAAAACCGTGGTATTTGGCATACACCTAAGGGTAGAAACAGGTATAGTCAGACATTATGTATGTAAACTAAAGAGAAAATATACACAAACATTATTTTAAGGACCCTGGATAATGTTTACTCAAGCTGTAAAAATATTTGTCATTCAGAAACAATACAAAAACAAAGAAGAGGAAAAAATGTTTAAATATTAATTACATGCTGAATGGAATGTAGACGGACAGTTCACAGAAACTGGTTGCTTAGTAAATGGTATATTAATTTTCCACAAAGGCTTTCTACATACCAATGAAATAGTAAAAGCCATCACAAATGTACATACTTTAGAGACTATTTTTTCACTCTCACCTTACAACAGTAATAACAACTTTCAGGGTCTCTACCATAAGTATTCCTATGATGCTTACCATCCTGATTTGCAAGTACTTGTTATCCAACATTTTCCTGAAGCACTTAGAAATGTGTAGAAAAGAGTAAAATCATCAGAACAGTTTCCTGGGAATAATGACAATCTGCATTTATTTCCTTCCTTGTGATCAATGAGCCCCAGGAAATACCTTGTAACTCAATTGCTGTTGTTTAATCTGCAAATGTACTTACTCCATCCTGCCTTCTGCCAAGATCCTGATGTATTAAGGGGCAGCTGCTGTATCAAGTGGCTATATTTAATCTTAACAGAGACATGAGAAAGATTGTGGGTTTGTCCCTGGACAATTAGTATCAGATCATGATCCACCCTCTCTGCCAGATTGATGAACACATCCAGGTCTGTTCCTGCCTCCTATGTAACTTGTAGATACAGGACTCATCCTCCACCATCTCAGTCACCCGGCTTGTTCAATAGATGTCTGTCATCCAGAAATAAAGAGTAGGTCCATATGTTATATTATTAAATGATGTAATATAGTGAATTTAGCATAAACTTTCTCCCTGTTGTGGTATGTACTTGTATCTTTCTGTTCAATTAATGGTTTGTCTGTCAACAGGGGAGCCAAACACCAAGATAGACAGGAGTCGTCCTTGGCGTGCAGACACTGGAGGTGGTGGCCAGGTATCCCTTAGCATTAAGGCAGTGGTTTTTGAAAGATAATCTGCTATGGTGCATCCTAGTTAAGTTTAGACTACTAACTTTTGCACTGAAATCCTCTGTAATGAAAGACTGGGGAAAGATAAGCCAATCCAGGGGCTGTTCCAATCACCTGAATCAATTGAGTTAAGCTTAACTGAAGAACAGAATAAATATTATGATTACAGCTGTTGCTAGAAGTACTGATGATAGAGACTGAGATTCTATTTATGCAAATAGCTGCTACGTTTTAATTGATCAATTAATAAATTAATAGTAATAAATTATATGTTGATATTGGAATATAAATGTTTGTTTGTAAACACATAATCGGATCCTGAGCATAAGTGTTCTTATAGACTTTATTTGCAAATATATCTCTCTGTAGAGCTACATATTCCCCCAACACCACATATAGAATAAATCATGGTGTAAAGCAATAAAAACAGTAACAACACAGACATAAAAGAAATTGGAAACATTTTAAATTAAACTCTATGAGCATATTTTCTTCAAATGCAGAGTGGAATATAAATCAGCAAAGAATTTGTCACTAGGATTTCCAAAAAGGCCAAGTGTGTGGAAAATGTGAACATGTTAACTGTTCATATAAAATTCTTTTATTTCACAATCAGGCTAAATAAGTGGACTGCATGGTTGATATCTCAATGAATTCAGATTGGTCTCATCCAATTGCTTATTTAATACTTAGACATGGCAAGCAGTTTAAAAGCAAATTAAAATTGTGTCATTTCTGTTTCACAAAGCTCTAGTCAAGCAAATTGCCCTCCAGGTGTGTCCTGAATAACATGTTGGCTGATTGACTTCCCAAGGAAGTTAGTGATCTACACTACATGAGAAAATTAGTCACAATATAGCGAAATCTTTTCAGACAGTTACTAATTTGAGCACCAAAATGAGTAGGCAACATTCACAACAGTTATTGTATTTACCCACATCTAAGAAAATTATAACATGACTCTATTCATTTTCAGAGTTGGTACAATTTTTAAAAAATCTAAATAAAACCCCCATTTCCTTATTTTCTTCACAGCTCACATAGTTGCTAAAATCCACAGTTTTTCGAGGTTGAATCTTCTGGCTTGTTTTACATAGTTCTGTGCCTAACAAACTGTATCAGAGTAACAAATAGTTCTGGCATGTTGTTAAGAATTTAATACTACTGGCAGGGAGGATAGCATACCCCAGCACAGCAATTTGATGTAGCCAGGTTGTCTTTTACTGGTGGCTACATCATCTTACACTTTTTGCCATGCCTCATTTGCAACAAGGTAAAGCACCAGTGCCCAAAACAGAACCTGTGTAACACTGACTGCCACACAGTAAATACGATGTAATTTCAAGTGGATTATTTCTCGAAGAAAGATATGTATTTGTGTGGGATCAATTGGCCTGTCTGGGTGCCTATATGCCTCCATGACAATAAAAGGAATTAAATGCTTCACATAGATTCTTTTTTTTTTTATTATTTTTTCGTAAAAGGTGAAACAAATTCCACTCAACACAGGAAAGAAAGATTATTTTAGAATCACGTAAAATCAGTTGTATGGGCAAAATGCACTTCATGATAACAAGTGCAGGTGCAGCAGGTTGCTGGCCTTTATATACAAACCAGGGCTAACACTTGTTTCTCCTTCCCATAGTGGTGTGAATGACTATTCATTACAAATATCTGGAAAATGTTTGTCATCTCAGAAGGTGAAGTGCTGTTTTCATCAGAAACAACACGTGTGATTTACCTCTGAAACAGGCTAAGGTAGTTTCAGGGTGGGAACATTATTAGAATTTAATTTTCAAGAACATTTACACACAATATCACCATGTATTTAGAAGTAACATTTTCAGATAAGAATTCTGCTTATCATATGTTAAATAATTAGATTTTTGAAAGAGCAATATATCAGTTTTCATCCAGTAGCTGACACCGCGGGCCAGGGATGCCCACAGTCACACTGGGGGGTCTGACTATGGGAGCTGGCACCCAGTCTCCTCACGCTAGTCCCCTGTCCAGCTTGCAGTGAGTCCTTGCAACACTGACACACATGGGATAGGGAGTGAGATTACTCGGACAGGTCATTAAGAGAAGAAGAAGGAAGACAGGACAGACTGGCGTGACCAGGTGCAGGGCTCCACCAGACAAGTGTGCTGACTGTCCATGTCTTACACCTGACCTGCCCTTTTATACTCCTTTCTGTCTATTCCTCCCATTTGTTCCTTGTTGATCTGCTTCCTCTAAACCTTCACATTTCCCTTCATACCACTTAGCAAGGTCAGATTGGTCCTCTCCAAAGACGTGCCTACAGTTTCTTAATGACTCATCAGTTAGTGATGGGAAACTTTGGGAGTTTTGCATCTGTTAGCCCTTGTTTACTGTTTTCCTATCTCTGTGTGTTGTCACTTCCCCCTTTATTTATTATCCCCTTTGAATGTTCAAATGTTCTTTATCAGATAAGATGAATGAAGCCAATGCTCACACATTCCATACACCATTACAGTATGAATTAGGTATTTTGTTCTAGGCAGGAGAAATGTGTCTCTAGGCATAAAAACCAAACCAAACCAAACCAAACCAAACCAAAAAAAACCCATCTAATACTGTCAAGCATGTCTGTATTTCTGAAATATTTTGTTACAGATATCATGTGATGACATATTTCCCATTCTCCAGATCAGCAGCTGGATGCCACTTCCATCAGTAAAAACTTGTTTGATTTATACAACCTGAGGAAACACTATAGGATATATATTGAAGTAGAAAATGATAAATCAATGAACTTCACCCATTGCCTGATATAAGGTCACTTTGACATTCTCATTATAGCAGGAAGGTGGTTAACTTAATGGGTCTGAAAATGAGTAACTTCATGATAGCAGCAGTGTAAGACCTGTGAGATTAAATTTGTAATTATACTGTGTCAAATAATTTTAGGAAAAAAATATGGTATATTTCTTATTATAGCATGTTTTACTGAGCTTGTTTTTGAGGTTTTTTGGTTGTTTTTTGTTTTTTTTTTTTTTTGATTTGAAGAAAATATGTAAAGGTAGTCCTTCTGGTTTCACGTTGTATGAGACTTTGGTAGCATAATGTAAACCTCTATGACATAATGCAGTGTAACATTTAGCACTGCATCACTAAAAAGTAGTCAAAGATGTTAATGTAATGTTACCAATAGTTTGAAGGGAAAAAGTAGGCTGTAGAAAGATTATACACACCCCAGTCCTGCCAGAAGACAAACCAGTTAAAATTATAGACCACCTCTTCTGGTTGAACACCATGAGTTAATTCTAGTTATACCTTCTGCATATTTTTGAAAAGTGCTCAAGAAGTTCTTAAAATAGCATTCAACTCTATGTACAACTGCAGTAATTCACACAAAGCTAAGCACTAGCTTCTAAGCAATAGCTTCTCTGAGGAAAATACTCTATCATGACAGCTGGATTTACACCTGGTTACTAGAGTGTCTTCAGATATCTGAGCAGCTCTTACTTGTACAGTCATTGGTACAGTACTTTACTATTAATTTCTACTTTTAATTTAGATACCTGACTTCATTATGGAAGATCTAAACTCATTAAGCTGAAGTTAGACCTCAGTACTTCTAATTCTATTGCTTCCTATGTTGCCATTGCTGGAAATAAACACTATGGTTTCCTATTGCAGGACTTACAGCACTGGGAAATTGTATGGACAACAGGGAAATAATTTCTTTCATAAATATGAGCTAAGTTCATGGAGGGGGTATAAATGTTTCATTTATATATTGTAATGTGGTATTAGATTATAGAAGTAAATTCAGATAAATTCCCCATGAGAAAGTCCCAGAACTCAAACCAATGTATCATGATATTGGCAAAAGAATTCTAGCCTACTAGCTGTGTATCTTCACTGCAGTTAAATAAAAGACCAGCTTAATAAAATATATGCTTATTATAAATACATGTTAATTTGAGACAGTAATAAATAATTACTTTGTTACACAACTACATTCAGTAGTGTGACAAGCAGGAGAGAGCTATAGTTCATTAGATGAAACTGTAATGAAGACCAGCACTGAGATTATGCCTTCCTGGAACAAGACAAACATTTGTAAACATCTCGGATTTGAACAAGCTCAAAGTAAATAAATGCAAGAAAACAAAAATATTTCAAGGAGTGTCCTAGAAAATCGTATCACAGAATCATAGAATACCAGGTTGGAAGGGATCACAAGAATCATCTGATTCAACCCTTCTTGGCAAAAGCACAGTCTAGACAGGATGACTCAGCACCCTTTCCATCTGAATCTTAAAAGTGTCCATTGTTGGGGAATCTATCACTTTCCTGGGGTGAATATTCCAATGGTTGATTGTTGTCAGTGTGAAAAATTTCCCTCTTGTTTCCAATTGCAATGTCCACAAAAGTAACTTGTACCCATTGCCCTTTTCCATGTGACTTCTTGTAGTCATGCCTATTCTCTTGATTATCTGGAAAGCACCAATCTGGAAATGAACATATCCCAGGGAACAAAGACACAACATATCACATACCATTATTTAATGTCTCCATTTAATACCATCTTAATGTCTCTGTATATACACATATATACATCGATATAATACCTAGAAACACAAATTATGCATGTTTGTATTTTTGTATGCATATAATAGATAGATAGATAGACAGACAGATAGATAGACAGATATAGATAGATAGATAGATAGATAGAAAGATAAATAGATAGAAAGACAGGCAGATAGACAGAGAAAGATTCTCAAGTAGAGATCCAAAGACACAAATTTCCACACAGTTCAGGACTCAGAATCATAGCATGTCCTGAGTTGGAAGGGACCAACAAGGATCATTGAGTCCAACTCCTGTCCCTGCATATGACAAGACCACAGTTCACACCATATGTCTGAGGGTATTGCCTAGTCAATTCTTGCATACTGTCAGACTTGGGCCATGACTACCTTTCTGGAGAGCCTGTTCCAGTGCTTCACCATCCTCTGGGTGTAGAACCTTTTCTAATGTCCAGCCTAAATCTCCCCTAGCACATGTTCCTACCATTCCCTCTGGTTCTGACATTGGTTGCCCCTTGCTAGGAAGCTGTAGACCATGATGAGGTCTCCCCTCAGTCTCCTCTTCTCCAGGCTGAACAAACCAAGTGACTTTAGCCACTCCTCCTACAGCTTCCCTTCCAAACCCTTCACCAACTTTGTAGCCCTCTTCTGGACACTCTGTAGTAGCTTTATATACTTTTTATCCTGTGACACCCAGAACTGCACACAGTGCTCCAGGTGAGGCTGCACCAGTGCAAAGCAGAGCAGGACAATCACCTCCCTGGCCCAGCTGGCAATGCTGTGCTTGATGTACCCCAGGACACGGTTGGCCCTCGTGGCTGCCAGGGCACACTGTTGGCTCATGTTCGACTTGCTGTTGACCAGAACACGTGTCCCTTTGCACAGAGCTGCTCTCCAGCACCTAATTCCCCAGTCTCTATGTACTACCAGGGTTGTCATGTCCCAGGTGTAAAATCCAGCAATTGTCCTTGTTAAACTTCATGCCAATTGCTCACCACTGCATTCACTTGAAGCAAAGGCCAGGTTGCTTCCAGTATGCGTTTTTGTAAACAGAGAAGAAATGATGCCTAGATGTTATGCTTGCCATGTTATTCCTTTTTGAGTCTGTGGTTACTCAACAATGTTACTTATCCTGCTCAGAAACTGTAATCTTGAACAATTGGAGACGTCTAGGTTTGTAACAGAAATAGGATTTATAGTATGAACTTATATGTCTAGAAGGAGAGTGAGAGAAAATAGAGTCCACTGTTTTAGAAATTATGAAATGCAGCAGATAGAATAGCCATGATTCCTGAACAAGTACTACATAAACTACAGGTAGATTATTAGAAGAATAAGCCTAAATTCTGTATTGTAAAGAGGACAATTTCCTGACAGCTTATATGTGTACTGGCATTTCTCTTGGGGATTAGTGGCACATAATTTTCTCTTTCTATTCAGTCTAACTGTCTTATATGCTGGACATAAACATAGAGAAAAAAAACTTTTATTATTCTCTACATTTAGTCTGTCAGCCTGCTGTGAGCAGGAAAAGTAACATTCTGTCAAGAAAAGTACTTCTTAAATGACCACATTAATATTACCCACAGTTTACTCTTAACTGTTTTTTCTTACTTCTAAAAGCCTTAATTTCTGATCAGACTTGAAAATTTCATTTTATAAACAGCCTTTGCCTGCTGGTAAAAACAAGACATATTCCTGCTGAATGTTACACACACCCATTCAGGTTATAGTTAAAGAAGCACAAATGTATAAACCATATTAACTTCCATTTATTTTTGCCATGGTAGGAAGCCAATTTAAATCACTTATTGCAAGGAGAGAGCAGAGCTGAAAAATAATTTATTTTTATTCCCATTCCCTCAAAAACAGAACAATAAAGTAGGTTTTCTGTTAACAAGTTTTGAATGCTGGGTAAAGAGTTGAGTAGGTGACTGAACTGTCCCTAGTTTTACTTAACCAGTCCAAATGAATAATCAGATGGGTAGTTTTTCTTTGTTTATTTACCAATGTGAAGGTTAAAAAAAAAAAAAATCTCCTCAATCATCTTTTTTGCATTTGTCTTTGTAATAAGCCAGGCTAGTGCTCACACTCAGCTCCAGGCTCCCTCATTTTTAACACATTGTATGTATTGTTTCCTTATTTATTTTATAGTTAAGAGGAAAGAAGAGAGTGGAAGAAGGGGAAAAAAAAATCAGATGTGATCTTTTCCATTAAATGTATTGCAAGTTGAACTGTCTCAAATAACTTTCTTTCAAACTTCAGGATGAACATGCAGATATCGGGGTACAGCTGTGGCCTTTTATGTCTGCAAAATGTGCAGCAGAATGAGTTCCAGATTTGGTTTCCATGGGAGCTATGGCCTTGGTCTGACCATCCCATCATGGGTATCTAAAAATTTTTAAGGAGCCCTGCTGTGCCTGTGGGTATTCTGTCATATCAGCTAGCTTAGGGATGTCTTAGGTCACAAAGGCACCTCAGACGGTTTGAGTCCCTTTCTTATAGTCAAATAATTCAAACTCTGGCTTTTTAGCTCATGATTTATATGGCACTTTTCCCTTTTCCATGCCTTTTCTCTCTCTCATTATTATTATTTTTTTTAATATTAAAAATAATAAATACATTCCTGTAGTTTGGCCTAGCCTCACCATCTATGTGCTCCAATTCATATCATCCCTTTTATATTCTTATGACAGCTGGATTTACTTCTATGAAGGAAATATTCAACACCTCTCCTGCCCCAATTCTTTTCTAAATTGAAACAAAAATTTCTAGGTGCCCTGGGGAGCAAAACAGATGGTGAGCCAAGGCTAGAGTCAGATCTGCTGTCTATTTTGACCCTATCAGACTTTTTAAAGACACCTGGAATTTTCTGGATCTGGGGAGCTGAGCTCTGTGATGACTGTCAGGAAGAAGAAAAAAGGCAAAAGAGAAAAAAAATACGTAACACCAAGGAACAGGAAATGGATCTAAGACAAACAAAAGACAAAAACGTTTCTGAGAGATATACCTGTCACAATACAAATAACTGTGGAAAACAGCAGAAAAATCCACAAAATGAATGAACATGTGTTCTACATCCATGAGAACAGTCAGTAATACAGCTAGAATGGTACAGGGAAAACATCAAGACATTAATGATAAAACAGATTATCCTTTGAATGGGACAAAGGAAAAAAATGAGCAGTTTCCTGAACCAGTGCTTTGTGTAATGTCACTGAACAGGAAATGGCTCATTTATTTTTCTTTCAAAAACTATAGATACTTTATTTTAAGGTAACTGTAAAGAACTGAAATCTTGAAGAAGTGAATTTCACTTTCTAGGGATGAGTAAGGATTTTGAGGTATTTACGACAAAGAAAACATGAGTTTTTGGTACTGAAAATTAGGTAAAAAAGAGGAGGAAGAAGAAGATGAACAGAAAAAGAAGTAGTAGTAGTAGTATAGTAGCAGTATAGTAGTAGTAGTAGTAGTAGTAGTAGTAGTAGTAGAAGAAGAAGTAGAAGAAAGGAAATATGAACAAGCATGACACAGTTGCTGAGGTATTACTGAAGGTGTCTATTTTTCATTTTTCAGTAAGTCCATTTTGCATTTCACAGCATGTACTTGGACCTGTGTTGAGTTGACTAAGGCACAATGAGTATCAATAAAGTAAGTACGCAGTGGAGAATTCTTTTATATTTCTACTAAACAAGTTTGGAAATTGAGAAACAGAAATAATCCTTCTAAGTGATATTTTGTTTTCCAACTAGTTTTTGAATATTTCTGTAATTTTATCTGATACATATTTTTTAGGGCCTTTTTACAAGAATGAGATTTTATAATATCTCTTTGAATTCTTAATACACTTAATACATGTCACATTTACTTCCCTCACCCATGATACCAGTTACTCTGCCAAAGATGGAAATATAGTTTGACACAATGTATTCTTCACAAATCTATACTGGATTTTGTATCACTTTGTCACTATATAGGTGCTTGTAACAATTGCTTGTTTAATAATTTCTTGTACTGTCTAGAAATTATTGTTATACAGCTTTATGAGTCCTTTTCACACATAAGCACTATGTTTGCTCTTTATTTTTCTGAGACCTCTGCCATCCTCAACAATATCTTAATCGCTAGATATTCCTTCTATTTCTCTTTTAAATTCTCCTAAGAAGGTTTCCCCCAACTCATACAGTAAATTTGCAGTGGTTTTCCTGTCAGGAAATCCCTTCGTTGTGTATTTGTTGACTTATGTACACACTCTATACTGTTCCTTCCTTCTAATTCTTCACAGATTTAGTTATTTTATTATCTATCACAATTATCACTTTTAAGTTAAGAAGATGTAGGGTGTTAGGAAGATGCAGAGTGTCCATGTAATAAGGAATTTATAATTTTAGCCATCTCCTCCTGAACATATTTATAGAACCACTATAGTTTCAATTATGTTGTTTAATAATTGCATCTCATTTCATGTCTTTACCTTGGCGATTTTACATCTAAGGCTTCTGCCATTTCTACCAGTGTGTCCAGAATTCCACTTTTTAATTGCTCCAAGTTCTGACTTAGTAAAGTTCTCCAAATGTAGCTATATTTGTTTTTTTCTATCTTAAGCTCTTTCTGTCTTCATGAAGTGACAGGACAAGTGCATCTGTGCCTTCAGTATATTCTCTTTTAGGAGCTGCTAGGTCTCTTTTTCCACTTAGGGATAATTCCCAGTGGATGTTACTTGCCAACCCATGGAGTTGGTTGAAATATACATTTTAGAGCTATCCTCATGACTTCGTAGCTTTCTTTCCTACTTTCCTTTAGGTAATTTATTTTACTACTTTGTAAACGATTCTCTGATTTGCTTTCTGTATGCTTGTTCTCACTGTCTATGTGAATCAAATTCAGTCTAGTCGAACCGCCATCTGTATGCTTGTATTTCCTTCCCAAGAAAGTCTTTGACCATTCAGCCACTGCCATCTGTTTGTTCTGGGTATTCTAACTGTGAGCATCTAACTCCTTGTGACATTCCTCCCCAGATCTTGAGATCTGATTAACTGTCTTGGTTCAGGGACTGCATAACTCCTTCCTTGTTTGATGAATACTGGATTGATTTACTTGGAGTGATGGGGATCATGCCTGCTCTGCCTGTCTCTATACAGCAAAGTAGTTCTCTTTCTTCTCCAATGACACTTTCACTTTCTTTGCCTTGGTTATCTTCCTTAATTTCAGATATTTACTTATACAACCAAACATTGAAGTGTGTAGGTGAGGTTCAGTTTAACTCTATTAGGCACCTAAATTTCCGTCACTCAATGAACTAATCCTTCTGAAGTAAAGACAGGATTTAGTTGCAAGACATACAGGACCTTCTGACCTTCAGCTGTTACTCTGTTAGAACATCTGGTGTCATATACTTCAGCAGTCATCTTGGGTATGTGTGAGAGTCGGTCAGAAGATGGAGCAGTATTTGCCTGAACATTGCCATCAAGAACTTAGAGAACTGAAGCTGAGACTGAAAGAACCCATGAACAATGACTTGGAGAGAGGCCCAAGGAGAAGCATTGTGTTGCACTGTTTCTCTGATACGGGGTGGCTCCTGCTAACAATGGCTGTTGTGTGGACTTTGCCTGCTTCTCCAGCCAAACAAGCCCCCGTCTCCTGAAAGCTATTGTTATGAGGGTCTCTTCGACCCAGGAACAATAGCTGCCATCCAGAAGAATGTGTCCTTACCTGCATCCTCAGTTATACGTGTCCCTCACCTGCTCCCTCAAACAATGGCCAACGAAAAGGAGCATGCCTAGAAGCTCACCAAGGGTCCTGAGGTCATCCAATGGACCAGAGAAAGACCCCTGAATGCTGGACAAGTAAGCGCTGGCAAAAGAAAATGTGAATCTTTCGAGCCTGCGCAGTATGAGCCTGGGTTGCAAAATCAAGGTGGAGACTGGCCTAAAACAATGGGAGCAAGGGGGGGTGAATAAGCATAAAAGGTGACTCCAGAATGGACACTGTTGAAGATCTTCCTGCCAGAGAATCCCGAACCATGATGGAGGACCAGCAGGACGCCACAGGACCGGAGACCAGAGGGACACCTTTGGAACTCGACTGGTGATAAACACAACCTCATTTCTCATCTTTACCTTTACTTTTCCCCATTTCTTTTTCCCTTTATTTTCTTATTGTCTCTATCGTGTGCCACTTTACAGGCAAATTAATAAAGTAACACTGTTTGATTGAATCATAACCCCTTGGCATTTTGGTTGCCTTAATTTTGCACTCTGAGATCAAGGTAAAAGAAACATCACAAGTCCATTGCTGAACGGACTGTGACAGTATGCTAGACCATTTCCAAAGTCCTGGATTATTAAGCCTGTTGTCTATAGACATTTTGCTGCGAAGTGATTTTTACTGCAACTCGTTAAAAAATATTTTAAATCTATCTTTTCTACATTCCTCAACAGTGGAGAGACCTCCAGATAAGGCTTTATTTAAACAAGGTGTGGAAATACTTTTGAAATACATTTTCCCACAGCATTGTCCTGGAGAAGCTGGTAGGTCGTGACCTGAATGGATGTACTCTTTGATGGATAAAGAAATGGCTAGAGGGCCAGGCCCAAAAAGTTGTGGTGATCACAGCCAAATCCAATTGGCAGCTGGCCATGGGTGATGTTCCCCAGGGCTCAGTATTGGGGCCAGTTCTGTTTAATCTCTTTATCAAAGATCTGGATGAGTCGATTGAGGGCACTCCTAGTAAGTTTGAAGATGACACCAAATTGAGTTGTAGAGTTTAACTGCTGGAGGGTAGGAAGGCTCTACAGAGGGATCTGGACTGGCTGGATCATTGGGCTGAGGCCAATGGTTTAACAAGGTTAAACAATAGTTTAACAAGGCCAAGTGCCAGGTCCTACACTTGGGTCTCAACAACCCCATGCAGCACTACAGGCTCAGGGAAGAGTGGCTGGAAAGCTGCCTGGCAGAAAGGGATCTGGGGGTGTTGATTGACAGCTGGCTGAACATGAGCCAGCAGTGTGCCTAGGTGACCAAAAAGGCCAACAGCATCCTGGCTTGTATCAGAAATAGTGTGGCCAGCAGGACTAGAAAAGTGATTGTGCCACTGTACTCAGTGCTGGTGAGGTCCCACTTTGAATCCTGTGTTCAGTTTTGGGCCCTTCACTACAGGAAAGACATTGAGGTGCTGGAGTGAGTGCAGAGAAGGGTAATGAAGCTGGTGAGGGGTCTGAAGCACAAGTCTTATGAGGAGCAGCTGAGGGAACCGGGGCTGTTTAGCCTGGAGAAAAGAAGGCTGAGAGGAGACTTTATCACTGTCTACAACTACCTGAAATGAGATTGTAGCATGGAGGATGTTGGTCTCTTCTCCCAGGTAGCAAGTGATAGGACAAGAAGAAATGGCCTCAAGTGAATAACATCTGCCCCAGTGTTATGTTTAATTTTGATAACCATTTTAATTTTTTCTATATAACACAGGAAGCCAACCTCCCTCCCTCCCACCCTCTATCTTTCCCATTTTATTTTTATTTCCTTCCCTTCTTTCTTCCACTCAAAGTATAATAAGGACTTTGAGCCTTTAGCTATGATTCTTACAACAAAATGCAGTGTGACACAGAAAGAAAAGATGTGTAGGCAGAAGAGTATTAGTTGTTCAGTTGTCAGTAACAGCAACTTCTATTATGTGAAAACAGTACAAGTGTTATCATCTCAGAGCTTTTACAGATATCATCTGATAAATCTAGAAATGGTATTTCAAGACATTATTGTTTTTTCCCATCACACTATTGATCTCTCAGACATTACTATCCTTTTAGAACAGTTGGCAGAATAGGACATGTACTTCATTTATTTATGTTCTTTTGTCTCAGTGAAAATATGCCTTTACAGGTTAGTTCATATTCCAGAATATCACAGTTCATAGCCCAAACTATCACATGCAAAGATTGATAACAACTTATGTTTTCATTTCTGGATTTTTCAGGAGGTGACTGTCATGATTTTGAAATACTGTCATGAAACTTGCTGTAATCAATAACAAGAGTATAAAAAAAAGTCATCGGAAGCACGTTTTTCAATTATTAATCTTATTCTAAATCAGGAAGGATAATACCTAAGTTTCAAATGTGTATCAAGGGAAATGTTACTTTCAGTTAGTGACAATGAGATTTATCTCACCTAAATTTAGGGTAGGATTAATAAAATCTAACTTTAGGTAAAGGTATCTTCCTTCAAGAAAGGTGTCTAGACTTTCTCTAAAGATAATGGAAAATAGTCAATGGACTCAATGGAGTCTAGAGAATGATTCATATCTCACCTAAGGTATCTGACCCAATATAGTTGTCAACTTTAGGATAAAGTAAATTGTTTTCCAAGTTCCATTTACTATATTGACTGGATTTTCATTTATTATAATGAGAATTTAAGCATCTACATTTTAGTGACCTACAATAAGCAAGAAGAACTCCTCTCCTAGGGGCACAGCTCAACTAGCCAGCAGCTAGTGACATTTGACACACCCTAAGTGTCACACCTAACCTTCGGCTAATACAAAACAAGGAATCATCTATGTCTCCCAAAGGCTCTGTTTTGTATCAGTGAACCTTTTATACTTCTCGAGTATCTCAGCACTAGATACCTAAGACGGAACTAAAACCTTAAAGGTCACTTCTAGATATTGCATCTAGGGTAAACATCCCAAGTTACTCTTATAGTTATTGGAGAGAAACAGAAAAAATAATAAAAAATAATAAGCAAAGTTTTTCTAAACCAACTCATTTGGAATGACTTGCACATACTCAGCTTCAAACTAATCCCCTCTAAAATATCTCAGTTGTAGCCACTTCGAATCACTTGAACAAAGAATCTAATGGGCCATATTTAGCTAGAACATGATGATAACTACTCTGGTTTTCAGCTGAAGTTCCTGAAATAATATGTGGGAGGTGTAGCAAGTACCGGCATGCTGTCTGTGTTACATGATGACAAAGAATACGATTTACTCATCTCGAAGAGGTATATTACAATGTTGCAGGTAAAGCATCTGGAGGGTTCAAAACCTGACAAGATAGCTTCAAAGAGCTTTATGGAATAAAACGGGTTAGAAGTCATGTAATATAATTCCCAACATTCACAATATCATACTGTCACCATTGGTGAACACTAGTATCACTTTGGAATAAGGCAGTTTGTTAGAGATCAAAGCTAAATAACAAGCTAAGGTATATGCATTGTGAAGGGTCTCCTGACAGTATGCATTGTGGTCCAGATAACAGGACCTGTTTAAAATAAGAGACCTGGGTCTCAACTACATCCCACTTACTCCTACCACTACATCAGGCCAAGGCATTGGCTACTAAGCCTTGAAAGCCTCCAAGGGTGCAGATTCCATAAACCTCTAAGCAAGCTGCTTCAGGTCTGCACTAGTTTACTGTTTGTTTGTTGTTTTTTTTTTTAAATGTCCAGTCTGAATGCCCAAGCCACAATCAGTGGCCATAGTTGTCTGCCACTGAGAAAAAAAAAAAAAAAAGGAGTTCACTCATCCACTCATCTTTTTTAACTTCTGTTGACATCACTGTAAGAACTGTCAGATTTCTTCTCTTCACAAATCTAAAGAACAACTCCCACAAACTCTCTTTTGACAGTATATAAATATATCTGCACTTGATTTAAAGGTTTAAATATATCTATGTCTGAAATTGGAAAAAAAATATGTGAAAGTTGATACAAAAAAGATTGTTTAACAGAACTGAAATACCTTAAGAAGAGCTAAAAAGGATAAATAAAATGGATTATAGTTACACTTGAGGGCCCTTTTTCTTCAAGACAGATTTTCTTGTTCAAGATGCAATCATAAAAAGGTATGTCGGGACTGCTTTTGCAAATATTTATTATGATTGAGCTCAAGTTAGTTGAATTACTTGCTCAACTACAATTTTTTAAGATTATATTTAGTTGATGATGATATTTAGTTGAATGTTAATGTTAATTTTTTTATTGTCATTGTTAGTGGTTGTTTTATTTTTTTCAGAATTTTCCAACATTAATATTAAAAATTATTTAGAAAATACTGAGTTTACTCTTAAAAAAATAAGTTACATTTTAAATCAGGAATATGTGGTGATTCTTTATGGATAATCTGGTATTTTAGACATTTTAAAATATTAAGTTAAACAACAGGATATGCTGGCACACATTTATTTTGTTAAGTTATACTTAAAGATTATATAAATGGTATATTAAGGGCTGTTCTCAACTGTTTCAGCTCCCCATCTTTCCCCTTCTTCTATTTGGTTCTCCTGAGTACCAGCTGGAAGATCATTATTGAGAGCACAGGTTCCAGCTTTCATCTTTTTTGTGGTGTGTATTGCTAATCCACCCTATAAAGATGGAAACCACACTCTAAAGAAAAGCTTCTTTACCTTCTCAAATAATGCAGAGACAGTCATGTTGTAACTTTAAATAGTTTAACAGTCAGTCTCAAATAAGGACTGATCTATAATAATTGTTTGTCTGATCTTAGTAAACTTGAATTCTAAAAGGCAGAATTCAGTTTAGTGCTGTTTTGTTGCAGTCCCAAGGAAATAACATTAATTTTATTGTTCAGCTAATATCCAACAAGGAGATAAAACGTAATGAGTTTATTGTTCCTCTGAGTCTTTTCCCTTTGCCTTCAACCCCTCTAACTTTAGAAATATAAATGTTACTCTTAAATTGGGCAGTGTTAACATGCTGAGCTTTCCCTATTGTTAGTGGAGATACATGTGTTTAGTAGGTGATATGGACTAGACAAAATATTTTTCCTATGAACACCATAACATTTTACCTGACTTTACATTTTCAGAAAGCAAACAGACAAACAAACTCAGCATAAAGTCATCTGGGTTAGGAAATACAAATTTTAAGAAATTGAAAAAAGAAATTCATTAGAATCTTTTACTGCACAGAACTGAAAGATCTTAAGAAGAGCTGAAAAGATAAGTAACTGAAAGAATAAATAACTAAAAATGATAAATAATAACATTCAGAAACATTGGGTAGTGTTAGTGAGGGTCTGTTACCACTTTAGCAATGAAACATGGTTCTCGACATTAAAACAACAAATTTCAGGTATCATTACATGATCTCTACTTGAAAATCATTACTGCTGATAAGAAATCACGTGTATCTCAAAGTTATATTCACTTCCATTACATTTTATTCCATTAGGATATTAAAGGAAGAAAGAGCACTGGCAAAGCGCTACTGATACAATTCATGCCAATTAATGAGCATTACTACAAATAACCAAACTAAATATAAGATTTTTATAAGCATAATGTTAGAGAATTTTAATGTGTTCTAATAAAATACTTCAGAATAAATTATTTTGTAGAACCACAAGAGAAGATGTTTCTCCTGACAGTAAGAATGAAGTGCATTATAAGTCTCTTATTCTTTATTATTTATCAGTGATAATGTTTTATTAACAGTTTCCTCATATTTTTGTTCTGTTTGGTAAAGAAGATTCAAATAAGCAAAGTATTTACTACTACCCTAGAAACATTAGTAAGTTACCTTGTTGTAGCTATTTCTCAAAGCATGCAAATGCATTGCTAAGAGACATAGATCCCATTCCAGGTTAGGCTGCTGGAAATGAAAACTAGTAAGAGGAAATGTTTGTGTCTCACTTAAGTAATGTAAAAAAAAATAAATCTCTCTGCATTTCTCCATGAACAAATATTTTTCTTTATTGTTCAAAGTGCTCAACAAACTGAGAGAGTTCGTTCCTCTTGGATTGGCTTAGAGTGACCCAATATAGTAATAGTTTTTCAGTCTTCAGACTAATGAGAACATCTTGAGTTTTTAATATATCACCTCTCTTATCCCACTTATGTTCAAGAAATCATGTCAAACTGTTTTATATTGTGCCAGTTTCTGTTCTCATTAAAATCTGTGTCCAAAAATGAGGTATTGGAAATTTTCAATGCCTAGCCCATTATGTGAAATCAGGTACTATGTTTGTGTATTGTACTACTATGACCCATTTTGAATTTTAATTGCTTAGCCAATTCTGTTTTTCCCAACAGGTTACCAAGGCATAAAAAGAAATGTCCAGCTGATCAAAATGCAGACAGCTACCAGGGACAGTGTGTAGTTGTGGGTCACATTGATTTAATTTACATATTATGCAAAAGTGGAAATCATGGTATCTATTTCATATGAAAAGCTTCTAATGAGAATAGATAGCAATACACAGTTATTTTCTTCTTATGCAAAACTCTGAAATAATAAGGATTAATTAAAATCTAGCAATATCATTATGGTCTTTTTTCAGGAATTATGTGGTGATATTAGTATTTTGTTTTCCTGAACTTTACATGAGAAAAATGTTCCACACATTATAAAAAACAGACAATACCATGAATTTAGTTACTGTCCATTTCAATGAATACAGATGACAGAATTTTGAGATGAGGTGATGAACAGATATATTTCAAGGGTGAAATTTTAATAATAAAATGGCACTTGCATTTATTTATGTCTACATTGAGACCTTAAATCCATTTTGTACTACTCATGACAATATTTTACAGTACCTTTGCATAATCTCTTTCGTGCTAACAAAAAGTGGTCTTCTCAGTCTTCTACTGAGTATTCAAGAACTGGATACAAAACTCCAGGTGTGGCCTCACCAGT
Source organism: Columba livia (assembly GCF_036013475.1). NCBI lineage: Eukaryota > Metazoa > Chordata > Aves > Columbiformes > Columbidae > Columba > Columba livia. The sequence goes on along the minus strand of NC_088602.1, from coordinate 36,380,050 downwards.
GCTGAATAGAGAAGAAGAACCTTTGACCTGCTGGCAATACTTTGCCTAATGCAGGCCAGGATACTGTTTGCATTCTTTGCAGCAAGTGCACATTTCTGGTTCCTGCTCAAGCTGATGTCCACCAGGACCTCCAGTGCCTTTTGTGTCAAACTGCTTTCCAGATGGGCAGCCCCTGGTATTAGTGCATGGGGTTGTTCCTCTCCATTGCTGGAGTTGTGCTTTTTCTTGTTGAACTCCATGAGCTTGCTGTCAACTAATTTATCCAGCCTGTCAAGGTCACTCTGGACAGCATTATGACCCTCTGGTCTATCAATCACTCCTCACAGTTTTGTGTCATCAGCATGCTTATTGAAGGGTACAGTCTGCCTCATCATCCAGATTGTTAATTAAGATATTAAACCGGACTAGACCCAGTACTGACCCATGGGGTACACTGCTGGTTACCACACTCCAACTAGACTTTATGTCACTGATCATACATCAACATACTTGTCTATGAGGGTCTTACAGGAAACAGTGTCAAAGGCCTTCCTGAAGTCCAGGTAGGCAATATTTGCTGCTCTTCCCTCATCTAGCAGATCATTAATTTCGTAATAGAAATTAATCAAGCCTGACAGGCACGGCTTCCCGATGCTGCCTACTCCAGATGATTTTCTTGTCCTTTATGTGCCTGGGCTCAAACTAATCTTCAGAAAGTTTGTTGAAGTGAATAAAAAGGTTCCTGTTAACTTTAAAGAGTTAATAAAACCAAAATATCAAGGAAAAATTTTGCATAAAATAAGATTGTTCATGTGTGGTAACTGGGTGGGAGCGAATATCAAGAGAAGTAGACCCTTAAATGTATGAGATATTAGGAAGATCACTTGGGACACTTATATTTTATGATATTGAAGTCTATGATTTCTTAGCTGGTGGTCTCTTGGTGCTTTTGACTTTCCAAAGGCAACTCACAACAGAACAACTAGAATTAAAAGGTGGATACCTGATTTTATGATAAAGACGCAACTGATACAGCTAAACCCAGAATGAAAAGATGGCTCTTGAGATGGACAGGTTGGTAAACCAGCTGTCTGCCTGCTTTGCTGGCACGGATTCATAATTCCCGTGGTTACACAAGGTAGTAGTCAAACAACGTGTTTATTTTCAATTTCTACTTAATGGTCAGGAAGTATATGGAAATCTTTGTGGTTGATGATTGTAGGACTTTGGTGCTAGGTTAATGGTTGGACTCAATGACCTTAAATGTCTTTTACAACCAAAACTACTCTATGATTTTATGACTTTGCCAATAACTCTGTCAAACTGTCATGCTTACAGCAATATTAGCATTTGCACTTGAAGGAGTAGATCATAGCAGCTAAAATGTGAAAATTTAATTATTTTAAGCCTGGAATTTACATTATGTTTTCTAAAAAATGTTTTCAGAGTATCTGGGTGTAGAAAATCCTGACTCAGTTGTATAATATAAATTTTCAAAGCTAGCTTAGGAGAAGACTCATAGAAGTTACACATTCTGTTAGTAGATGGTGATATACACTTGTTTATATAATTGCCTTAGTTGATGAATCCAAGAAAAGAAAGTCATGCCTCTAGTTCAAATGTTTGATGGCAGTCCAGCTAAACTCATCAGGTGCTGACACTTGTGACTCTGAAGAGAGAATCATGTCTCTGCAGTATTGTGTGCACCATATCTCAAAATTAAAATTGTCAAACAGGTCTATTTAATTTAAATCAGACTCAGAAGACTGGATATTTTGCATCATATTTCTAGATTAAATGAATTTATTTCTGTTGTCATAGTACTCCTATGCATACTTATGGAGACATAATAAGTTCTGTGGGATCATGCCAAACTTTATCTATAAAGATACAAAGAGAAAAAAGTAGAAGCAGAAAAATTAAGAAAGCTGTTAATTCACCAAGTGCAATACGGTATTTTGCCACAGTACTTCCTTTCTTTCATTAACCCAAACTTTAACAGAAAATATTCATGTCTATGACAGGCAATATTTGCTGGTCATTTAGATTTGTCCTGAACCTCATGTTTTCTTTTTTGCTTTTGGTGTAACATTTAAAGGAAAGGAAAGGGTTTCACACTTCTTTCTTATGTTCAAATCATAGCATATTCTGAGCTTATGCCACTACCATGCTGGACACCATTAAGTTGAAGATCGGTTTTGGAGATATATATGTGCTCTCATACTGAAAGGAAAACATTTCATTAAGAAAGTCAAACTGATTTTGTATCAGTTATGTCACTCTGTACTCATTATGCTGAATCATCACCAATATTTACAATTTTGATGCAGACGAAAAGTCAATATACACTTCATTAAAGATTTGGTCAACACACCTGTAAAATGCACTAAACACAGCCAGATGTTTTTTCCTCCTTGGAAATCGGTGGAATCATCCAGGTGCTACTCATTCATCACTACTGCTACACAGTATGTTATAGGTTTGATATCTGGTAAAGTTTCTGTGGGGACAGATTAGTGAAAGAGTCAGTTCACAGCATGTTTAAAAGCTTTGTTTTAATGCATAATGCTTTTCTTTTTTTTTGCTGTTTTATTTTCCTTCCTCTTACATGCTGTGTTTGCATTCTAATGTGACAACGGTTGCCTAATAAAAGCCAATTCTTAACAATATCTGTAGGTATCTAAAAATCCAGCTCATACTTTCACACTCAAAATTATTTAGTTCTTCCATTGCAGGAGAAAGACTTGCCTTCCCACCAGTTTAGAGCCGTCATAATGTACCTTTGAGCATTGTAAATCATCTCAATTGTGGAGGAAAATGTAGAGGCAAACATAAAGAAGAGAACCATGACTTCTGCTCTGGAACAGTTCTTTACAGAGCAGAATGTGCAGAGGAATTGGCCAAAGTCTAATGGAGATAAGCAGAAGAAATGTTACACATACAATAAAGCCAGGAACTTGAAGGTAAGAGCAAAAATTCACTCTAAGCACTGAAGTAATGGCCAGAAAGAAATTCCAAAGCTGTTAAACGCCTGGAGAAGAAGGACTTCTTTCTCCCTGCCTCCCAGAGAGATCAACACAAGACATGAGCACCTGTCTACTAACACTTTGACCTCCTGATGTTTGATATTATTTCTGAGTTTAACCTTTGCTTCTGAAATAGAACACATACTATTTAAGAGAATGGTCTTTAATGTAAAAAATATTTTTGTTAGCAAAGTATTTGAGAACCTGAACTTTTGCATTCTGACATTCACAATGGTTTGCTTTCAGAAGAAGGAATAGAAAATGTGTCCACCAAGCTCGTCATATAGTAAAATGATGATGGGATTTTCTTAGGACATAAAAAACAAAACAAGACAAAACAAAACAAAAAACAAACCCACCAGTTTTTTCAAGCTCCTTTATGTTAAAGCAGGTATAGAACAAGTTTCTCTGAATTTCTGGGCAATATCTACTGCTATGTTGGTATGCAAATGATTATTTCTATGCTTTCTCTACATAATATGACATAGGAGTATCTGAAGTTATGTTCTTAGGAAACTTTCAGACAACCTGGGAGATGTCTTTTGAACTTAAGTACCAATGTCAGTAAATCCTAGAAGGAACCTACCTGCTAGTTTGGATTTTTACTAGAGGTATAAATGAGTTTCCGCACATAAACTTTGAATTAGATGAGTTAGATGTACTAAATCCAATGCTAAGCGGGAAAGAGTGAACCAGTATGTCTAGGACTGTCAGTACGTCTAGGAGTGTTAGGTATCAGATAAATTAAAAAAAGGATTAGCATAAGCTGTTTTATAAATTGTGGAGTAATTTTCTGGAGGTGTTACAGAGGTCAGCATATCACAGAATCACAGAATCACAGAATGTTAGGGACTGGAAAGGACCTCGAAAGATCATCTAGTCCAATCCCCTACCGGAGCAGGAACACCTAGATGAAGTTACACAGGAAGGCATCCAGGCAGGTCTTGAATGCCTTCAGAGTAGGAGACTCCACAACCTCCCTGGGCAGCCTGTTCCAGTGTTCTGTCACCCTCACTGAGAAGAAGTTTATTCTCAAATTTAAGTGGAACTTTTTGTGTTCCAGTTTGTACCCATTACCATTGGTTGTCCTACCAATGGTTGTCACGGAGAAGAGCCTGGCCCCATGCTCGTGACACTCGCCCTTTAAATATCTGTAAGCATTAGTGAGGTCACCCCTCAGTCTCCCCTTCTCCAAGCTAAAGAGACCCAGCTCCCTCAGCCTTTCCTCATAAGGAAGATGCTCCACTCCCTTCATCATCTTTGTTGCCCTGCGCTGCACTCTCTCCAGCAGTTCCCTGTCCTTCTTGAACTGAGGGGCCCAGAACTGGACACAATATTCCAGATGCGGTCTCACCAGGGCAGAGTAGAGGGGAAGGAGAATCTCTCTCGACCTACTAACCACCCCCCTTCTAATACAGCCCAGGATGCCATTGGCCTTTCTAGCCGCAAGGGCACAGTGCTGGCTCATGGTCATTCTGCTGTCCACCAGGACCCCCAGGTCCCTTTCCCCTACACTGCTCTCTAACAGGTCATTCCCCAACTTATACTGGAACTTGGGGTTTTTCCTACCCAAATGCAAGACTCTACACTTGTCCTTGTTATATTTCATTAAATTTTTCCCTGCCCAACTCTCCAGCCTGTCCAGGTCTCACTGCATGGTGGCACAGCCTTCTGATGTATCAGCCACTCCTCCCATATAATACATGTTGCTCTTTAAGATAAACTTCCACAAGTTAAATCTCTCATGCTCTATCCAGGTTACAGGCTACAAAATTGTAGTGCAGAGTAGCAAATAGCCACTTGACTCATTGGATCAAATACAATTAATTATTGCAATGACAGTCTTCAGGGCACTCAAAATATGTCTTACAGTCACCAGATTTTTTTTTTTTTTGGTTGGTTTTGTGTTTTTGTGTTTGTTTGTTTGGTTTGGTTTGGTTTGGTTTATTTTAAAGCTTGTATGTGTCCTTGATGATGGGAATTCACGATCTCAACAATTTAAAAACCTACTTTAGGGCAATCAGAATTCATTCTCATTATAGGTAAAAGAGAGTTAGAAAGCAATTCAGAACCACAACACACTAAGTAGAATTCAGAGAGCACAAAAAACATGCTGATCTTCAATACAAGCCCTTTAGATCAGTACCTTTGCTGAACTCAAAAATAATACTTATGATTAATTTAGTTCAGCTAACTGTACTAGCTGAAGGATAGCTTTCGTTATTTAATCAGTTCCCCTCCATATACAGTCCCTGATCAGCCATTTAGGCATGATTATAGAGGAAATTCTTTGAATGTCATTATCTGCTACTCACATACTATGCTTTAGTTTAGCTACCCCACCTATTTAAAACTTGTTTTGTTTTCTGAATAGAGAAGCTCTTTGAAGTGAGGGACAGGAGGGAGTTAGGACTGAAACAGTCATTTCACAAAGCATGAAAAAGGAAAATTAATTAAGAGGCGTTACAGTTAAAGTCTACATTTCACACTTTTGGTTTATGTTTAAAAGAAAAATGTAATGAACTGAGGTTTTTTGATTTAAAATGAGAGGGTATGCTTATACAGACAGAAGTCAACAAGGCATAAAGGCTATCTCTGTAACAGATAAGAACAGCAGACTTATTAGCATGGCATTGTGCTGTATTAGCAAGTCTTGCCAGTTTAGCATGAGCATGTGACTTCAGAAACACAGAATTCTCTTACCCTGAAGGCTCGACAGAGTGGTGGAACTAACACATAAATAAGAACAACTCAGAAATGTTTGCTGCTATTACAGCATGAATGTTTACTTCTTCTTATTTAATTTTATTGTCTTAAGTTTAAGTTTCCAAGCCCAAATTAGCTATGTATCCTCACATTATAATCTAAATAGAGCAGACTGTCATATGTCACTTCCTCACATTAAATTTATCTCTGGTTCAGATGTTTCACTATCCTAGAAGAGGATTTATTGTATTCTCTTCATTGATTGTATATATAACAGGTTTAATATAAGAAATTTATGCCATCATAGCTGCTTTAGGAAACTCTCCCTGGCCTCCAGCTGCCTCTAAAGAACATGGATATTATGCAGATGGTGTCATATCTGTCATCGCCAGTATTCTAGTATTCTAACTGGCCTCCAAATCTCTGTTTTCAGATGTCCTAGGGCATCTAAAATGAAGAGATGGAGGAAGGCAGGATGTGCTTTGCTACCTGAAACAGCACTAGAAACCTAAGTTTTGTTACCTTGTAGCTTGAAATATGTCAGAGGACACCTGCTTCCTTCAAAGCCTCATGACTCAGATATGTTGGACTTGCTCTGTTTGATCTTTTCTTGACCTGCAGAGCTTTGTTTCACTTGGTTTCTCTATAACAGTGACTTTTCTAATTGACTTGGCAATTCAGTTTGCTTTTGCATATCTTATAAACAGTGCCACCAACACTTCATGATGCTAACACAATGATAGCATAGAGAAATAAAGGCCTGGTACTGCAGGCCTAGGCCTTGAGAAGTGTGGACACAGGATATGGTGTAGAACAGCAGAGCTATGGGATGATAAGGGATGGGGTACAGACTAACACCAGAGATCTCACAACTATAAACCATGGGCATCTGAGACTTTTTCTCTATAGAACTATTCTTTCTCTGTAACAATTTGATCTGAATTAATAATGGGTCTTGGATTAGACTGTTAAGATTTCAATTATATTAGCAATGACTTATTGTGTATATTTAAGGAGTGTATATTTACAGTGATGTAAGACATGGGGCTGGCAAATGTGACAAGCGTGAATTAAGCAAGCCCACAGATTTCAGCAGCAGCATCTGGAAGTCACAAGGATTTCTAAACAGTCATTAATGGCCCTATAAACTTACATTTACACGACTGAAAACAGTACACCCGGTATTTATTATGATAACTAGGCTAAAAGAAATACCTAGTAGAGTTTAAAGATAAATAAAGTAGCCCCTAGTTAGTACCTGAAAAGGCTTTTTTCCCCTAATATTTTCTAATATAATGAAATTCGCAAATACCCAGAGTTAAGCCAGAATTTAAATTAACATAACATCTTCAACAGTCTAATTTTCCTTTGTGCCCTGAATCTCTGAAAGACTTCTGTATACATCCAATTTCAAAGGTTACACATTTCAGGCATGTTGAGGATAAACCCAGTTTTGAAAATGAATTTTTAAAGTTTTTGATATCCACACTGTGCTATAAATCAATGGTTCCTTATTATTCTAGTATACTCATAAATCATGGTGATAACTTTTAGATAGACACAGACACTGAGAAATATAGTATTTTGCTAACAGCAGAAAAAAAGGAATAAACACACACACACCAATCAGTCTCTAAAATAACTTAATTCTCTAACAAACTATGGCACACTGACTGTTCTTAAATGTAGTTTATAAGAGTATCTTCCGAAATCAGTATAACTTTGCTTATTGTAATTGTCAGTTGCATGCTGTGACTTAAGCATATGGTACATTCTGAAGACAGTATCTTGGACACAACATTGTAAATTTAAAACAACACTTTATTCAGCATAAGAGACTTAATCAGTGTTAAACTAGTTGTTTAAATATCATCTTGTTCTGTTTACCTATTTAGAAGGGCTGAGAATTAGATTCAAATACTCAAAATTACTGTGTCTGTGTGATTTCTTTTACATTTTAAATTGAGATTTTCTAAGGACACAGTCTTTGTCAACTTAATTAGGTTTTGTTCATCTAGGTCCATTGAAATAGTTCCATCTTGTTACTACTATTAAAACATTATTGAAAATAGAATCTGATTAGATATATGGAAAACAGTGAAAATGTACTACAGAAATTTGATGAATTATGTTGTATGCACTAGCAGCTAAGGCAGTCTTTGTATGTGCCCTTTCAGATTAGTGGAGAAAAAAGGCTCTTTTAGGGCACAGCTAATGTGACCCATTTTAGACATTTTGTTTGGGACGAAATGGATCATACCTGGAAGTATCTATTTCTCCCCATTGACTGTGAATGGAGCCTAACAGAATTAGCTTAGGCATAGATGACCACTAAAACTCTAATTTTTGTTCTTTTAATCAGATCAGTGTCAACCTTTTATATGATTTTGGGTGGATTGTTCTTTTCCAATACTGCATTATTCTGTACCTCTTTATTTTTTGAATTACTAACTAATTAATCTTAAATACTTTTTTCAACTGAAATACTGTTAGCACAGAGATTAATTTTGATTTTAGCTTTTCTGTGATTGCTTAGGTATAGTTACTTTGTTTAATTATTTATTGTATTTAATGTTTTAGGGAAAGAGAGATGAAAGACCTTCAGGAATTTTAGTGTTTGTTTCAAGTGGTTTGATCTCCATAAACTACACAATTGGTGCACGCTGACTTTTAAAGTTCTCAAATAAGCTGTATTTCAAATACAAATAGTATTTTTTTTTCTAAAAATTCTACTTTAATCTTTCACCCTAAAATTCAGTAAGGTGTTCCCAGCCTTGTCACAGAAAATTTATGTTGTATTTCAGATATAGTTAATAGGTATTTCTCACATGACACATTTAAGAAAACTACTTTAAAAAATCACTGACTGAGGTTATTCTCCAACTTTTCCTCAAAATTATTGTTTCCAAGAAATACCTGGTAGTAGTATTTGAAATCAATAATGCGTAAATTTGTACATGTTTGTAAAATTCAGTTTGCGTGACTTAAAATATATTGAAGTAGAAATAATAATAAACCTCACAGAGAAATTCAATGCTAAGATCTGTAGAACTGCAACTAAAATACCTAATAGTGCAAAGAGTGTTAAATATGAGACTCCTAAATAAGGCCTTTCAATATGAAGAACCTGGAGTGTAAAAAAATCTTGAGAAAATACCTTATGTGACTTTTTTGGTACCAGGCTTTCACAATAGATAAAAATACGAACTGTAGAAGGATAGAAAAAGATATACATAGTAAGTGTGACCATGTGTCTATGTACAACACCAGCTCCCCATCACACACACACATGTATATAAACATACATATATATGTATATATACACATGTATTTGTACGTGCATATGTAAGTATACATGGATGAAAAGAAGGTTCAGATACACCACATACTTCATATCATGTCTTACACATGACGCATGTCTATATGTCCTAAACATTCAACCTTTCTTTTAAAGCCCATGAAAGCATAATCTAGATTTCTACAAATGAGGGGGCAAAACAAACATGAGTCAGCTCTTATTTTTCAGAAAACACCATGCTAAACAGGACTAATAAAGTTAATAAGTACTACTGTGTAGCTTCTTGATATTGGGCTCCTTCTGCAAGTATTCCAGATAAAACAAAGATACGTACAACAAAAAATAATTCCTTGGAGTTATTATGCCCCAAATCTTGCATCTATATAAATATCTACATAGAAATGTCAAACTAAAGATTCATTAGTAATTCTACTAATAAATTTGAATCTTATATTGTATAATGATCTGTAGTGTTAGGTTGATCTTGAGTTTTGAGTCTTAATGGCAGTGGAGAAAACACTGAAAGACTTAATCATGCTTCCATGGCCATTTTCTTTGTTCTTTGATTAAACTGAATCATATGTGGAGAAGTATCAATTACATGATAGCAATCTTGAATGTTTGAATATGAAAAAGATTTCATATCCTCTGAAGACTTAGATCTTTTAATAGCAGAAATGATCCCTTATAATTTGTTTTGGTCTCTTTTATTTTTTTTTTTTTTTCCCCAAGCTTTTATTCACATGAGTTTTTTACTATCACCTGCTGTTAGAGACACTAAAGATTTACCCTGCACAATTGAATATTCTGTAATTTAATGACAGTAATTTTTAAAGTACTTTTCATGGTATTTCTTTAAAGAAGATAAAGTCAAAGAATCATACTCTGTAGCCTACAGTCACTCTGTAGCCTACATGTGAATTGACTAAATAATTTAATTTAACAGGGACTGAGATGCTAAGAAAAATGTGGTTAATGTAAGACTTGCACTGTTCAGATGCTTACCATTAGGTATTCTGATCTTGTATTAATCTGGACCCAAAACTACCTCCAATTAAATCATTTCCAGAAGTACCACCTTTCAAATTGACTCTTCAAGAAATAAAATCACTGCCATTGCTGTTATTTGTAGGATGTGAAAGTTATAGCTAGAAATAGTACTCTGTTAAGGATGGTAAGGGATACTCAGTTAACTCAACATCCTGTTAGAAGATCAAGCAACATACAAGTGTATCAACCACACATTCTTTCTTGAAAGTGTAGAGTTTGGCTGCTATGAGGAGAGTGATGAAATCTTGAAAGAGACCATGACTTTTGAGGGGAAAATATAGCACTAAAAAAAAAGTACTAAACATCATGAAAGTTAAGATTCATGGGATATAGAAACACATAAATGAAGAACATGCAAACAACACTGAAATATGACAATGAAATAAGATGGTTTAAGAGTTGTTTCCATTCAATGTAATTTTAGTTTGATACCATTCTTAGAATTGATATCTTCAAACAGAAGATACTTACAGAAGAAGCACCTGAACTTGAGAGCATCTGACAAGAGACCTTACAAATACGTTTAATTTTAAGAAGTTCAGTGTTTTTCTTTTGTATTTGAAAATTAGATCACTGATTCTTATCTCAAAATTGATCTCCAACATTTTACATACTTCAATTCATAGTACACTCTAGAAAATCTTAGCAAAGTCTCCCATAGAAAAGTTATGATGGGTGCTCAAAACTTACTTTCTGTAGTGAATAAATGCATAAAGATTCAAGGAATTCTTTATGTTAGTTAGATAGTGAATTTCTTTCTGAAATAGGTTCTGATTTTTGCCCAAACAATAAAATGTGTGTTTTTCACCTATTTTTACCACTCCCACACAACTTCTAGTGCTGTCATTTTATAATCAGTCCCAAAGATAGATTAGTAGTTTATGTAGCTGTTTGGAAAGTTAGCCTCTGTAAAATTCCTGAACTCAATTTCGGCTTGATTCCAATTTAATACATAGTCACATAAAATCAATAGCCATTAACATAGATACTATTATTTGGATATTCACACTATAGTCTAAAGAACCGTAAAGGTATCAGAGAAGTTCATGAAAAGATTTATTGCAAAGAGGTGAAATAGTAGATTTTGCTGCCACAAAATATAAGTTACACTGGCAGTATATAACAAATATAGTTAAACATTAAAATTCATTTTTAACATTAAATATCTTGTATGGCTGGAACTTATGCACTTTACATATAAAACACTTTAAAGGTCAGGAAATCAATCACTCTTGTTTTACTAGTCATGTCTATTAGTTTAAGCCAATATAGAATAATGAATACTTCTTTGTATTACAGTTCTGTCTTGGCCTGATCGATCCTCTATAAAGCTATTAGAAAGGTCACAATATGGTGAGTCAAAGACTACTGGGGAACAGCAGGGCACAAGGTAAGATAAACATGTCATCTGTTCTGGAATGGAGTCAAGCTATTTCTTATATTTGGAAGTAAATGTTAGCTAAAATCAAACTTCACTTTGGTATTAGAGGTCTTCCTCTGTTTTCATTGTCTGTCCTTATTTTCCATGATTTGCAGATGTAGATAATAAAATTCTCATTGGGTTGATCCTTGTAAAGCAAGAGATAGATTTTTAAATGTTAGCATTCTCTCTTGCAAAAGTACTTACACAATATGACTGCTTATTGAATGCTCATGTAATGATTCCTCTTAAGTGCATAGTCGCTATTCTAAACACTCGGAAGAAGAGTTACTTTAAATTTAATTAAAAATCAAATATTATATGTTTATAGATATTATACAAAATCTATGTGCATTAGATACACAAAACTTTGTTACTGATATAAATGCACATGTGTGTAAAGACACAGCAGATATATATAAAATATAATATTTACATTAGCTATATATGAACCAAAATTGAATGACTGTGTGATTAAATAGGGTGTTAGCAACAAGTATATTATAGCAAGTTTATAGCATTAAAAAAGAGGAATCAAATTAGATTTTATGGTGATATTTTAAAACTGTTAAATATTTTATGTCAATAACCACACTTGTTTTTTGTCATTTGTCACTGCACACCCTATGAATTAGTTTAGTAATACATTCATACAGTTGTTGCATGTAGTTAATAGCTAAGAACTAGATTATAGTACAATAGCATTTATTTCTTTCCTGAGGCTACTAATGTGATCAAAATTGTATATTCAATAAGAAAAATAAAAATAATTTCTTAGCAGCATGATTGACCACAACAATGCTACAATTTCATGTCAGGTCCTGTCTACTCAAAGAATGTACATTTGGATTTTGTTATTAGAATCATAAAATGTCCTGAGTTTTAAGGGACCCACAAGGGTCATTTAGTCTAATTCCTGTCCATGCCTATTACAACTCCACAGTTCACACCATATGTTTCAGGGTGTTGTCCAATCCTTCTTGAACACTGTCAGTCTTGGAGTTGTGACTGCCTTCCTGGGGAGCCTGTTCCAGTGCTCCACCACCCTTTGGGGGAAGAACCTTTTCCTAATGTCTAACCTGAACCTTCCCTGGCACATCTTCCTGCCATTCCCTTGGGTTCTGTTGTTGGTCACCAGAGAGAAGTGATCAGCACCTGTCCCTCTTCCTCCCCTTGTGAGGAAGCTGTAGACCAGTCCCCTCAGTCTCCTCCAGCCTGAACAAACCAAGTGACTTTAGCAGCTTCTCATATGGCTTCCCTTCCAAACCCTTCACCAACTTTGCTTCAAACAATATATTGGAGAAAAATGTAGATTATAGAAAGCAATACATTTTGAGAGTTTTTTTACCAGTTTTTTGGATTATATGAGTTAATAATACGGACAGATAAAAGTGCATACACTCAAGTCTGCTTGTATATGTGTTATTGGGCAGTTTTAATCTTATTACTCTGAAAAATATTCAATTACAAATACAATTTTGGAAAAATATACTTGGAAAAATAAATTTTGAAAACATTTCAGGAGATTATTTGAGATTTCTGGAATCCCATATTTCATATATTTAATTTGAAAAGGTCAAAAGATATTATTTTGAGATTAGTAAACTATTTCAAATGTGTTTGTACCAAGGCTTTTCACTGATTTTGTGCAGAATTTGCGAAACGTTTCAGTTCTACAGAAGATCTATTTCTCACGAAAGCTGCATTTCTGAAATTGGTATTGTTTTTTAATTTTGTGTATGTATATGGTTATCAAATTATATGCATTTGTTTACCAGTGTATGGAAAATTGACAAATAATTAATTTTTAATATTTGTTTTCCAAGTTATACTATAGACATCTAGCTACCAAAGGTAATTAATCAGTCCATCAGAAAATAGTAAAAGAAATCAAATGAATGCTTGAACACAGTCGTGGGGAAAATGGACATGGACAACCAAGTGGAGAGAAACAGCTGAGTGGTATGAGAAGTGATTGTTACATCTGCCTGCTCAGCTTGCAGCCATTAGAAGATGGTATCTTACAGTAGAAGTCGTGGAGATCTGTTCAAGTCTGTGAGAGCAGAACAGAGGTAACAGGTGTAAGTACTGGAGGGAATGTGTTTCTGAAGTACTGAGTACTATATCAAAAACAAACAGGCAATTTCAAAAAAAACCGTGGAGAGAAAATACCTTGAAAAGCTTACTGGGATACTTGGATGCACAGCACAACTATGCTATGATCATTACTTAGTGCTTGGTACTTCAGGCACTTTTCTCATCACACAAAAAAGAAACTGTCAGGGACCCCGATAATAATTTAAATCACATTAAGGCTTTAAACTAATAATCAAACTTGGTTAAGGAAACATTAACCACTTGATTAAATAATTTTCTGGTCTCCTAAACAATCAAAATTAGACATTCAGAATTGTGGAGTTAGTGATAATTACCATAACATATACAAAAACCTATTATGTTAAATTTGTCAGAACTATGATCACTCAGTGCTATATGGATGAACATTATATAACTCTTTTGGGAGTTTTGCAATGGAGATTTCTTATATTTCTCAACAAGTTAAAAAAAAAATAATATTTCCACTGATTGACTGAGTAGGGTTGTTATGAAATTAAATCCTGACACTGGAGCACTATAAAGTAAAGGCAAACCAAAAAGGGGACACTCCAGAGTATAGGCTCTGTCAACAAACTCAATGTCACCACCGTATTTTCTGAAGGTTAAAGTTTCTTTCTTTCTTTCTTTCTACAAATTCCATAGTTCCTACTAATCCATTACTCAATATGTTTGCTTTATAACGTAATAAAAACAGTTTAATTAAAAGATATAATTTTAAATTCTATTTTTAAAAATTGAAACAGGAGCACACAATTAGAGAGACCACCTTGAATCTATGAATAAAATGAACTTTGTGCACTTTTTCATAAATTGATTGAAATCTCACATAAAATCATAATGGTTATTTTGGTTTAACTTCTTGCGTGATCATTTGAATGAATGAATGAAGTCAGGCTGAATTAGTGTCATGGGTAAAGCCTACAATAAAACACTCCCCAGAACAAAGACTTTGATTATATTTTCTCAGCACTAACTAACTGGATTCATCTCTTATGAGCTGGAAAACAAGTAATAGATGGTCTTTGCCACCGCTGCTAACACTGCTGCTAACACTATTGCTAAACCACATTAAACAGCAGGTCTATGTAGGTTTATATCCTTTTTCTTACAGTGGCTAAAAGTAGATATTTAGGGAAGAATCGTAGTATCATTTAGGTTGGAAAAGATCGTTAATGTCATGGAGTCCAACCGTAAACCTGACACTGCCAAGTCCACCACTCAACCATGTCCCTAGGTGGCACATCTACATATATGTAAGAACAAGATAAATATGTAGTGATAGTGCTCTAAATGTTCTCCAATATTGAACAGGTTTTGTCTCAAGGACTTCTTAAAATGGTTTCTATGCAATTAATCGTCATTGAATTATTCTTTTATGAACTTTTGTAGTCCATATTTTTTTTAAATTTTAATATCCTGCGGTAAGAGGTACCCACTGGAAAGGAATTAATACTCTTTATCTGTTTTAAATCTATAATTGGATAGGTTCATTTGAATGACCATAGTTTTTGTAAAGAAAGTTGGCAATTGTAAAAGACACTGTTCTATCACCTGTTTCCCTTCACATCTTCTTCTGTTATTTATTCGGCCCCTCTAAATAAATGGTTTAACTTCCGTGTATTAATTTCTGTTCTCTGTTGCATCAAATTTGAATTCCCATATCTTCTGCAAAAGAACACTAATTAAAACTGGCATCCAGTCCATATAAAATACTTATCAATTTTGTTTATATTCTAAATAGATCCTCTTATAATACATACCAAATTTCAACTCTTCAGTGAAGTTGGTCCCTAGAAAGAGATTCAGTCTAAACCAAACTTATGCTTTTAGACCAAATCACAAATTTCAACTTTTCTGTAACATTTACCAAGATAACTCTTTTATTGTCCACATGTTGCTATATTCACTTGTTGATAGTGACTTTTGATTAGAATTTCTGATTCACTAAGTTTCTAGTCCTTTTTTTTTTTTTTTTCAACACTAGCAAAATAAGGGAAAGCTAAGATAATGAATTAATAATGAATTAATCAGAAGACAAAGCTGTACTCTCAAAGTTGCCTGTACAATTGAGTCCTAATGGAAGGTAACACAGTCATTTGGACATTAACCATTTCATTGACACTTCTAAACTTTAAATCCTTAAAACCTTTACTTACGAAGACACTGAAACAGGAAGAGAGGAAATGGCTTCAAGTTGCACCAGAGGAAGTTTAGATTGGATGTAAGGAACAGCTTCTTCACAGAAAGGGTTATCAGGCATTGCAGCAGGCTGCCCAGGGAAGTGGTTGAGTCACCACCCCTGGAGGCGTTTAGAAGATGCATAAATGGGGTTCTTAGGGACATAGTTTAGAGGTGGACTTGACAGTGGTAGGTTAATGGTTGGACCTGGTGATCTTAAAGATCTTTTCCAACCAAGAAAATTTTATGATTCTCTGTTTCTGCATAATACTTGCAGGTATTCTGTACAGGTTAGTTTATTTGAACTTAACAGATGCATTTCAAGAGAAAACACAATATATGTTTCTATGAACATTATAAGATTTAAAAGAATGCACATAACATATCACATGATAATATTCTAACATTCAGTGAAGTGTTTTTATCTACTAAGTACTTAACTGATTTTTAGTCATGACTAATTTAAACACAGGAATTTGAAGACATCAATCACTGAAATGATTGCATTGTAGTTAAGGACAAAATAAAAAGAGAGTAGAAAGATGATAAATGCTTTCAATTAGCCACATGTAAAATAATTTTTCTCAGTGGAAAAAGATATGCTTTGGGTGATGACACTTTCAAACCTTATTCCAAAGTCTTTCTTTTGACACTCAAGTGGCCACAGGAAAATAAAAGTGAAATGTCTGAGTTCTTTGAAAATGAACAGTAGTACTACTGTGAAACAAACAAGAACAACACTTGTTAGTAGTAGTAGTGAATAACCACTTCATCTCTGGAAATTCATTTACTGTGCATAGCAGTTCTTTGGGATTTTTTTCTGAGTTTTTTTTGGAAAACGGGATTCATTTTTTAACAGTCCTTGTCTTTCATCGTGCATTTTTTTCCACTGTAGAAACAACTAGAAGTTTGAAAAAGAACAGCCAGCTAACCAAACCTGAATTTTTTCTCCCATTGTAAACTCATGACTCTTTGAAACTTAAAATTATGTGTATATGAAATTCTGTTCCAGTTAAGTTGCAGAAAATTTTTAGTATAAAGTACATACATATTCATACTTATTGTCCATTGTTCATTCCTTTTTGTTGTTGTTGTATTTGTTTTTGCTATATCTCAAGTTTCTTTAGGATTCCTAGATGTGATTTTTGACTTTTAATTCTTGTAATTGGAAACAATATCCATATAGTGTAGCAAAGTACTTTTTATAGCGTTGAATGTGTGAAAGTTTGACACTTTTCCAAACTTGGATTTAAGAAACACCACATTTTGTTAAGAAGCCAGTTAGATTCTTGGATGTTGTGTTCAATATTCTTTCAAGAAAACTGAACTAATAAGCAGAATAAAGTTAGTTTTGTAAAAAATAATTAGCTTTGAGAAGGAGTAAAGCTACAGCTTTTGAAACACCCAGTCAATCCTTTCACTGCTTAGAAAGCTAGGGGGTGTATTACAAAACGCCTTATTTCTTGTTAACTTTTCTGTTTAATAAGATTTCATGAACCCTGAGTTGTTTTACATGATCTACATCAGGTACTTCTCACTCTCTTTGAAATATGTTTTTCTTTGTAACACCTTCACATTTTTTTCCTAGGTTCAGGCAGTTTTGGGGGTTTATCTCTCAGAGTAAAGTATTTATTTTAAAATGAACTTTTGTAGTAAAAAAAATTTCTCATTGTGACTGGATAACTTTCTCCCTTTTCTGTTTAGCATGAACCAAAGGAAAAAACAAAACAAAACAAAACAAAACAAAGCAAAGCCAACCAACAATGAAACAAAACAAATAAACAAACAAATAAACAAAAATAGATCCCCCCCCCAAAAAAAGACAAAAAAAAATACCTTATATTCTTAAGTGGGAATATTTGTTACATTTATATCTTCAGAGAAATCTGGAAAACTAGAAACTTAAGATTGTATTTTATTTTCTAAACCAAGATTCATATCTTGCCTCAATGGCAAAACCTGAATTTGATTTCTCTCATCCTTTTTCTAAATTGCAGCATTGAACAACTTTAGCAATTTTCAGTTCCAGAAGTCATACATTAATTCCTCTATTAGCATATTGGTTTTTCCCTATAGTCATGGAAGATAAGCTAGATCCCTGGCCCAAAATTCATGGAAGTAATGATCTGGATTTTCAGTCTGAATTTACACAGACAAAGAAATTTGGAAACAGCATAAACTTCCCTTTACTTCCACTTCCCTCCCATATACATATGCATACACACAAGTATAGTTGTACATATGAGAAAATAAAAGAATTGCAGTAGTTTTTGCATTCTTAGTATGTACAATGAACTGTATCAACACTCACAACATTTGCCTTAAATCTCTGTCAAGATCTAGATAAGACAGATAATGGGTTAGACAAGAAATGGGTTAGAAAAGCAATGGGTTAGAATGAAACTTTTTATACAAAACAGTCAAAACGATCCAGATCTTAACTGTTACCCTTTTCCAGTCTTTATGCACAGTCATAATAAGGAATGGGAAAATCTGAGGTCTTATTCCAGTGTTCAGTATCTATAGATTGGATTCTTATCTGTTACTCCTCAGAAGAATAATTTATTAATTTCTCCATATAAAGGATCATTCCATTATCATGTTGAAAATAAACAAACCTATTTTCTTCATCAAGGTGATATTAATCCATGCCCTTTAAAATATGCCATACCTGCATAAGGCCACCCTGCAAGTCAGCAAATAATTAACAGCAAACACAAGAAGCACGGCTTCCTATTACTAGTACTAGACTCTTCATGTGAAATACCTCAAAGCATAATTAAAATCAATTGTCATGAACACTAAAGACCAAATGACAACATAAAAAGGTGAGTTTCTGATTTTTTTTAATTGTTATTAGTATGTTGATTCACTTTCAAAGCACAATAATTCACAGTAGTTTTACCAGTGATTAATGTCAAAATTTGAGAGGATATAGCATGTTAGTAACTACCCTAAGCAATATATTTCTTCATATTAGTAGGCTGTCAAATTCACATCTAGAGTCTCATCTTACTTTCTAAGATTTCTAGTTAGTGACAGACAAAATACCACAATATCTATCAAAGGTATGTGGAATCTTCTTATCAATCTATATCTACCTATGTTCGACACATTTGTTACCTACATGTAGGTATCTAATCGATTTTAGATTAATTTGAGATATCATGTGGGACTAGAAGGTGCTACACAAATTCAACAGAATGCTAATATCCATCTGGAGTAGCAGAGGAAGGTCATAATCTTAAATAGCTTTATATGTATGTCCTGGTTTTGTTAAAAACAAGTTTCTCTTTTAGTGAATTTGCCTGTCAGCTAAAGCCTTCATATTAGCTGCATTTTCCTGGAGAACCAGACACATGTTTTGGTAAACCTAGCAATGGAATGCAAAGTTATTGATAAGCACGTATGGACATCTCGCGAGAAGGGAAACGAGAAACAGGTGACCAAGAAACTGACCAACGGAGTATAACATTCAGTTCACGTGAATACTTCATATAAAAGTGGGAGATAATGGGGTTCTCGTCTCCTTTTCCTCATGGCCAACATTAGGAGAGGACCTTGCCAGTCGTCCCTGTGAACTGAGGCCTAGTGAGAGACTGAATCCAACTCCGGTTGGCTGCAGAGTCCAGTCCAGGACTTTGGGTGTCAGCTGTGCAGTTGCTGGGACTTTCAAGATGGCTTTTGTATTATTTTCTCTATTCTTACTAGTAGCATTAGTAAAACATTTTTAATTTTTCCAACTCTCTTCTCTCTGTCCTTCTTTCCCTTCCAATTGGCTGTCCTTGGTGGGAAGGGGGGACAGGGAGGGGCTGAAGGGAGAAGGGGGAGAAGAGAGGGTTAACAATACCTCTGCCATGGTTTTATTGTCACCCCGCAATGAAAACCTCGACAATGTGACTGCCTGAATCAAGTCCCTTAGTCTTCCAAAGTTTTGTTTCCATAAGTTTTCACATAAACCTTTAGAATCATATCCTCTTGATCTCTGTCATGTTTAATAGTACTTCTAGGAAACCTTATCCAATTAGGGAGATAATATAGGGCTCAAAAATCAGATAGAAACATACCACATACTAAATACCATTAAAATATTTACAAATCAAATAATTTGAAAATCAAATGCCTCACTTATTTTGCTAAAAAGTATAACAGAAAGAATTGCTTTCAAAAAAGAAACATTTTGGAGAAATCTGATCTGTTCTACAAACCAGTTATAATCTCAGATTCTGTTTCTTCAGAGCCAAATGACTTTCCTTATTGTTCTGTATGATATGTTTTTCGTTATGGTTTCCACAGTGGTGTCTAACTTCCTTGTTCAACTTTTAAGATAATCTAGACAAGTTTTAAAATGCTGGTGTTGGAAACAACAGAAATGTGATGTAAATAGATATATTATTTTAAAAGCATAGGAAAATATGACCTAAGCATATTATTTGAGGATGATATCTTATGCAAGAGGGCTTCTAATGTAGCAAAGAAAGCGCAACTAGAACCAGTGCTGGCAGCTGAAGCAGAAGAAAATTAAATATAAAAAAATGAACTACAATAGTTGTAGATTTTAAGTCCTATCAATTATATCTAGTGTTTCAAAAACGTTGTCAAAGAGAAACTTGGTAGAACTGAGTCCTAATACATGCTACATGTTTTTGTAAATATTGTTTAAAACTTGACTGAATTATATTTTAAATAAATAATAATTTGCAATTTTTGCACTATCTTCACAAACTTGAATCCTTCTTTCTCACTGCAAATCTGTATTTGTCATTGTTTTGCAATGAAGTTAATAGCCAGAACTTGAACAGACTGCAGAATATTCATTACTAGTGCGTTCCTTTTAATGTGTACATTAAGGTTTTGAGTCTTCCTAGGAGTTAATTAGAAAGAACTACTCTGTAATAAGCAGATTTATATGAGCCTAAGAGGAAAAGATTACTCTAAATAAGCATGTTTCAGGTATTGATCTTTATGGAGTGCTTAGATAATATGTGCTCCTCATGTATACTAAATGTATTTGATGTGTTCTGGAAAGCAGTTGGGGAAAAATTATATGTCTAGATGTCTTGACATTTTGCATAAATAGGTAACTAGATAATACTGCTCAGAAAAGTTAGGCTGTTTGCTGTTTAAATTACATTACATTAATATCGGGCTGACCCAGCTACATAGGCTGGGAAAACTCCCAAGAATGCCTCTGGTACTATAAATAGCTCATTAATTAATGAGCTGCATTTCTAAAAATTTCTAAAATAAGTCCGTAGCATGAGGCTTCTTGAGTAACAAGGTGATTTGGCTTAATGGAAACCAGCAAGCATATTTCATTATTGCTGAGGTTAATATAAAATGAATTCAGGCATTATTATGTAAATAACATTGTACAATAAGCATATGTGAAGTTTCCATGTAACACGAAAGGTCCATTAGGAGTTAATTAAGACTTCTGTGGATTGAAAAAAACAACATATAGACAGTTAAACATTGAATATATTGAAGCAAAAGGATGCAGTGAAGCCTATCTTCAGTAATTTTATTCTCAATCCCTCCTAATGTTTGCAACCACTATGCCTGCTAAATAGATCTTTTGTTGAATACATCAAAACACCTGCAGGTCTTTGATAAAAAAGCTAATAGAAATTCAGAAAAAAATGCTAGCGTTATGCAGAACTTGCATGTGTAAGGAAAGAAGTCACCTTTTAGACCTTTGCATATCAGGGGCTGAAGTGATGTGTTCTTTACCACACAGGAACAAAACACCCCTGCAAATTATTCTTTTTTTCTTATAATGTGCTGTAGCTCCACAGTAGCACTTTTCAGGCTAAATATAAAATACAGGTATTTTTTCCTGTACTAAAACAAAATAGTAGACATTCTCCTAGACTGTTCAAATGTTGTTGCCACAAATGGAATAAAAAAATCTAAAATAGATTTATAGAGTAGGCCTAAGTTGTTGTAGTGTCTGCATTAAGGATGACAGACAAAAAAGAAAAAATATAAACACAAAAATCGTCAATAACTATGTGCCTAACAAAACCCCACTACTCTGTAGGTACTGTTTCATTATGAAAAGGTATGTGAACTATGTCTCACTGAAACAAAAGGATGCAATATTTATGCATTTGACAATTCTTCTGGCTTCAGGGAAGAAAAGTAGGATCAAAAGAATGAAGGTGAGTTTCATCTACCCTAACACTGGAATTATTTAGATGTAGAAGTCCCCAACTGAGATCATAATTTTAACTTTTTTATAGTCAAAAACAAAGAAACTGAGAAATAGGTTACTCTAAGACATGGTTTATCTGTTTGATTTTAGTCAACAACTTTTGAAGGGGGTGTACCCTAGAAGTGCCTGTTCCTCTTCATTAACTGTAAAAGAAGACTAGATATCAAGATCACATAGAGATGTTTAACTTTTCTCCAACTTGACTTGAACATGTGGAAGAATAAATAACACTCCTCTGCCCCCTTATTCTCATTTCAGCTGTATCAAGTGGAGAGAAAACCAGAACATTTCATAATTCTTTGTATCACATGCCTGGAAATAGAGTGAGTAAAGATAATGAAAAAACTAAGGAAAGCCCTAAATCTTAGTATGTAAAGTAGAATGGAGCAGGTCCAAAAAGTTATAAAAACCTTTGTTGATTTGCCTCTCTGCAACAAAGGACACTGGAACAGGGAAAGTGACTGTGTGGCTGCCACAACCTTACTGAATTTATAGCCATAGTCAGATGTCTTCAAACTGAGGAAGGGACAATAAACCTTATCCCAGTTCAGGCACAAAATTGAAATGCTGCCTCACATATTCTAAATATCAGAAATGCCAGGATGAAGTCGATGTTGCAGTGAAGTATTTCTTTAATGGTGACTAACATTTTATGGACCACGGGGAGTGAATAATATGTGTATAGACATTGATTATCCCATGCAATGCAATGCATGGGATGCATGATGAAACCGTATGAATCCAGCCTAGCAAAGGAACAACCCAAAGAGGGGAAGAAAATCCCAAACACTGTAAGGTCCCAAACCCTGCACCTATCCTGAATCGATCTTGCCAAGACTGATCTAGCTTATCCCTACAGTGAAGCATCTTCCCTTAGTGAATCTTAGATTAATAGTTTGCTTGCATGATAAATGGAAGTATTTTGTCATATTTAGTTCAAATGTGGATTTGTGTAAATATCAGTATCCAAAAAAAACCCCACCCAAATCCAGTATCTGCCTTCTGGTATGATGAAGAGATCATTTGCCACTGATCCAAAAACTTTTCTAAGAATATGCATGCCTATCTGCATTATGGAATAAATACCTGATTTTAATCCGATGCTGGCTTCCTATGTCTGTTGTTTAAATTCAATGTTTTGAGCATAATACCGGTTGTACTCAGAATTAAATTAAAAGGGATCCTTCTATGCTCCTCTTACTTAGTTCTGCTTCCTTCTCAATGTGCAATACCGAGGGAAAGAATATGCTTTTTGCCTTGGGCATTATAAATGGTTGCTTTATTTAGAACCAATCTGCACACTGTTACTTTAACTAAACACATGTTGAATTTAAAAGTAAACATAGCAGTTTTTTGACATTGTATCAGTATTTTTTTTTCAGACACTTTCTCTGCTTCCTCCCCATCAAAAAAAAAAAACAAAAACAACAAACTTTAATTGATGACAGTTGGAATATGCAACATTACAAAAATCAGAATTCAAGCCAAGATTTTGCAAATATTTTCTGACATCATGAGAAAATGAAATTCTCATTAAAGGTAAAAATAAATGTTGGAATCCAGGCGCTGGACTGAAGGCAGCTAGTTGCATTACCAAGGTGACACTAAAGGTCCCTGTAGGAAGGTGCTCAGTGAAGAGAAATAAAGCAGCCTTTGTAAGTTAATTCCCAGAGCAGCAGTAGCCTGACACTGCCCAACAGCAAAGGCAAAGAAGCAGATAAAAAATGAATGTAGGAGACTCAGTATGTTATTACTATGCCACAGAAACAGAAGGCCATTTTAATAGGAGTTATAAGTAAAATCATGGCAATAATAATTTTGTTTTTTTCTTCTCCTGTATTTTTTCTTCTCCTGTATTTAGACTTGTTTTAAGGAAGTAGTAATAAAAGCCACATGTCATGTTAAAACTTGAATAATTAGAGCATGGTGATTTTGTAGTGTCATTCCTAGTGATACTTGCTGTCATGCACTTGAAGACATACAACAGAGGCAATTTATTCTGTGTGGTGTCTACCTCTTACCAAAATACTAGATTTTTCTGTTTTGGCCAATCTCTGTTGTACACACCAAATGTTTTGATCTATATTCTCTTAACGTGGCACATTTTCAGTCAATTACAATTAAAAGTTTCTCACTAGATTTTTTCAATAAGACTTAATCATTTTCATGGAAGATTTAATTATCCACCTTCCTTCCAGGAGAATAAATCTATTTTCTTGACATTTAACTAAATAAAGGCATTGTGGTTTAAAAAAAAAAAAAAAGTGTATTACAATTTGTATACTGATCTGAGATTGAATGAATAGTAACCTTTTTAAAGGAAGGAATAATGTATTTTAAAACTAATTAAGGGAAGATTGTGAATCCCTACTCTTGAGTGTCATATTCACTAGGACTGAACATGCATAAGTGTACACGAAGAACTCCTGGTTTTCAAAAAAAATGATGAACACAAAAGGAGTTGAAAAGAAACTTTTGAACCATCAAGACCAAGCTTTGCTATCTTGAAAAATACCTCTCATTTTATATAAATCTCTTCATATGCCATCCAGATAACATGCTAATTATTATTTATATATATTATTTTTATTTTTTATAGAGGAAAGTTCTTCCAGAACCTCACTACTCTGTTGATTAGAGTTCTATGATTTTCTAGTTTCCTATGCTCATATTGATCTCATGGTAACATTGTTTTCTCCAGTTAAAAAACAAAACAAAACAAAACAAAACAAAACAAAACAAAACAAAACACAAAACTAACACCAAAAAAAAACCCACAACTGATTTTTTCCCTGTGTCTGTTCCCTTCCTTTTGAGGTATTTATGCATCAGTCCCATTGAAAAGTTCGTTTTAGCTTTCAGCCTACTTGTTTAAACTGCCCTTTTTTTCCTTTTTTTTTTTTTTTTTTTAATGAAAGGTTCTCTATTCCCTAATAAATCTTGTAGCCCTTTCACTATCCTTCTTCCAGTTTCAACTTAATAGGAAGCAGAGTCTTATTTTTCACCTTCTGGTAAACAGTTTTTTCCTGCAATTTTAGAACAGAAATTTGACGTAAGATAGATCTTAGAGTATATTATCATGCTACAATTGTACTTTGGGGGCATTGTTGTTCAGCAAAGTATGAATTATACTGTTGTTTGTGTAGTGAGTGTACAGCTTTCTGCTCAATTTTGTGCAATTATTACCAATTTGAAAGCAATAAAGTCATTCTAGTCTGTTAAGTTCAGATTAATATATGTTTATATACAGTTATACAAATAGGAGTTTGCAAAGTTGTTTTGTTTTAGAATTAGTGCCATGTTGTCAGTTTTCTATAACTATAAGGGTTATCAGATCCTTCAAGAAGTGTTCTAAAACTGTTTAAATATTTCCAGTTTACAAACACTACAAGGATTTGTATGTATAAACAATTTATAATTAAGTTTGGAAAAGATCATAAATTGAAACTGAATGTAAATAACTGAAAGGAAATACCAAAATATGTCTATATGAATTAAAACTTAATAGTAGTGTGTAAAAGAAAAATAAAAGATGGAAGTTATTCCTTTGTTACATTAATGTGTCAAAATGCAAACTTGATTTGTGATGGGTTAGCGTTTGTCAACAGCCAAACTCTCACACAGCTGCTCACTCGTTCCTTCTCAGCAGGACAGAGGGATAAAACAGGAGGAGAAGACTTGTGAGTCAGGATAGAGACACTTCAGCACAGAGCCCTCCACAGACTCCAGGAGAATCTCTGCTCCAGCACATGAAGCTCATCATTCTCCTCTTTCTTCTCTCAACTTGCTGCTCACAAAGCTGTTTCTTTCTCAACTTTTCCTCACTCCTCACTGACATGAAGCATTTTACCCTTTCTGAAATACTTTGCCTGAGGCATTACCATCTTGGCTGAGGAGCTTTGTCCTGTAGTTGGTCCATTAGCGCTAGTCAGAATGGACCATGTCTGTTCAGGCACACATGGGCACCTGCACCTGCTACAAGAAATCATGCTAGGTTATTTTTTTTTTAGGAATATAGTTCCTAGCACCAAATATATCTACCAATAAAGAAGAACTAATTTTCAGAAATACAAGGTGGTATATATAGAAAAGGTTTAAATAATTGATTCCAGACATAAATTACTAAAAGAATCAAGTAATTCCATTTGTTTTTCACCAAATGATTAATACTCAATAGCATTTTAAAGTTCTATTGTAAGCTTGTCTGAAAACTGTCATGTACTTTAAGAATTAACTTCAAGTATAGATTTAAGTGGGATGTATGCAGAAAGTAATGGATTTGCTCACTTTTTTCCTACAGAATAAGTTCAGATAATAGAAGAGGAGAATTAATGAACATGTTTTAGAAACAGTCTTTAGTTTTAGCTCACAAATCTCTGTCTCTTTGCATTTTCTGGATTTTTTTTTTTTTTTTTTTTCCCCAACATGTAACCATTTATTTACTGGAAAATGCATGCAGACACTTGATGATGGTGAAGCAATTTCCTGGACCGAAGACATAAAATTGAAGTCACAAATTTGACAGAAATTCAGTTTGTACTACAGTCCAACCTGTTAGGATATTATTGCACTTAAATTTTACTCTATCTCTAAAAATTTAAGTGTCTAACCACCAAATAAGTGATTCAAATAAGCGTGGCTTCTCTGAAGACTGACAGAATAATGCAATCTACTTAACTTAGGAGCTGGTTGAGCTGGTTAGAGGAATACTTTTTTTTTTTTTTGGTCTTGGTGCTGACTTAAGCAGGTTATCTTCCCCTTCCTTCCAGTATTGCTCCTTCAGTTGTAATGATACAAAAAATTATTTAGCCATGGAGAGAGCTTCATTATTTCTCAATTGAATCACTTCCCTGCCTGTTCGGATGCACAATTTCCCCTATTCATTTCACTAGCTGACCAAGTGGCTCTTCTCTAGAAATGAGTGATGAGCAGTAGAAAGAAAATATTGCTTTAAGGTTTTTAATTTGCCATGGAAAAACTGGTCAGCTATGTTTACACATCTGGGGAATGTCATAACTATTGTTTCTATCATTCTTCTATTAACTATAAAGTAAATTTATAAGAAATGTGGGGTACATTTTTCCACTTTGTGTTTAGTCTTGCTAATGTCTGCCAAAAAGGGGAGCATACCAATCAACTTTTTGCATAAATGTATACTACTTTCAGGGTATTGGAAGACAGGCAGAGAAAAAGTTAAATCAACATTTGAAAAGAGTATGACTAATATACACCTTGGACAAAACTAATGCCAACGTTCTTCTTGAGACTATATAGCCAGACAAATCAGAATTACAGAATGAGATGAGGAGCTAGCAACAGGAAATCTGAATAAGAAACAAATGGATCAGATATTAGCTTTTGGACGTAGTATAACTTCCCCTATCCGTATTTTGTGTTAGTCTATTGCTAGATTTAAAACCAGAAACAATAAAACTAATTCTGAGACAAAAGACCAGAATCTCACATCTCCATCCATCACTTTC
Source organism: Columba livia (assembly GCF_036013475.1). Classification (NCBI taxonomy): domain Eukaryota; kingdom Metazoa; phylum Chordata; class Aves; order Columbiformes; family Columbidae; genus Columba; species Columba livia. The sequence continues at coordinate 36,352,575 of NC_088602.1, read as the reverse complement.
TGGGCAAATTTAGTCTTTAGCTGACTAGCTTGCTTTATCAGCTGATAAAGCTCAACTCCAACAGAAAGCTAGAAAAATGTTTCCTTGCAGAGGAAACATGGCATGATGGGCAAGACACCTTTTGGCTGTGGGGAGGTGTTTTTCAATCTGTATAGACTTGGATATATTTCTTTGAGTTCGTATGTGCTGATAACCTAGACTTCACATTGTAAAATTTGTGATTCTGAGACAAATGCTCTAGAAATTGTGTAAGTGCTTGAACACATCTCCTCTCTCATGCCCAGCTTCTGTCAGCAGTTTGTTCTAAGGCAGCCGTTTAACACACTGAAGAAAAAAAAAAGCTGTGTGCTGTCACTAAACTCAGTGAAAGAAATTCAGATAATTAGATGACCATCTAACAAGCACTACCTTTCCCATGTAGATAGTAAAGAAAAATGTCTATCATGAGTGAACATGATCTCTAACTGCCTACCTTCTTTGTTTTCATTGTTTTCATTGTTTCATTGTTTTCAGAATTAAATACCTGCAACTAATATCTTAAATTTGCAGTTAGGAATTCAAAGAGATAGGCTGAATAACAAAAATGCTAAGCAGTCGAATTAATTGTAAGCTTGTAGTAGCTGAAAATTTGTTTTTGTTATGTACACACAGACAGGGGAACTTACATCTAAACATGTATATGCTTTCAGTTCTTATCTTAGAGAGATGGGTTTATAAATTTCCCTTTGGTAAAACAAAGAAACAAACAAACAAGTTGATGGCAAACTTTCATACAGTTTTGTTGCTCTAACATTCCCTGTATTGTATTCTGCTACATTGCTGAAAATTTATTCATAGCTTGTTTTTTTTTTTTTATTTTAATGACTGTAGTATATTGCTAGAACACATTTATATGTAAAATATTAGAACTATTATATACTGAATAATACCCCAAACAAAGTGAGTCATTGTCTCCTGAAAAATGTTAGGAAGGGAACTTTAAAAAGCTGGGTAAAAACAGATGGATTGTGTTTGAAATCAATGACCTTATATAAAGAAGAAACTTTCTCTCTTGGGGTCTCTCTTACCCTTAAGTTTGCTATCCAGAGTTCTTCAAACTCAACGCAACTGGATTCAATGGAGATATTAATGTGCTTATCAATAAAACTGATTATTTGTGGATTTCTGTATAATAATTTGTGTAATAATTATACAATAAATTGTCATAATAAAAAACTGATAACATTTTATGAAAGTTATTTTCCACTGTCTCTCATAATCAGTGCAAAAAAGTGTATGGGGGAAAAAAAGTGATTCAGGAATTTTTATTTTAATTCTCTAAACCACATTGCAATCTGTTTTTTTAGAGAATATGTGTTATCTGCATTAAAAAGGGTTTCCTTATGTGCATATTATTATTTATGGCATTCTCCTTTTTCTTTGATACCTCAATAAAGTGTCATATGAGCTATATGAAAACTGGCATTCTTTATGCTTTGTGGTTTATATATTTCTTTTGAATTTGAGAAAGATCAAGTTGTTCTAGATGCCATAATTTCAATTGCTTTTTATATATTTTATACTACATGTTTAAATTACCCTGGACAATGAAAGGTTGATCACAGAATCAGAGAATCACAAAATGTTAGGGATTTGAAGGGACCTCAAAAGATCATCTAGTCCAATCCCCCTGCCGGAGCAGGAACACTTAGATGAGGTTACACAGGAAAGTGTCCAGGTGGGTTTTGAATGTCTCCAGAGTAGGAGACTCCACTCCTGTTCAAGTGTTCTGATACCCTTACCTAGAAGAAGTTTCTTCTTAAACTCAAGTAGAACTTCTTGCATTCCAGTTTGAACCCATTACCCCTTGTCCGATCTTGCAAAATAACTCACTTAAAATAATAATTTTTACTAAGAGTCTTTCTGAGTTGTCAATGTTAACTGAAAGATTAATATTTTTTTTTTTAATTTTCATAATATTTTAATTTATAATTCCCCACTTCGGGGATTTTCAGATAATGATCAGGTTAAAATGCTCCAGAAATCTGTGTGTATACTCATGATCATATATCGACATGACTGTTCAAGATAAATCCTTGTTTAGGATTTTATTATTTCTGAAATTATGAAGTATGTTATCAATAATATGTGTTTTATCTAAAGTAAGAACTAAAATTGTACTGATTAATAGTAGATTTCAAAGACCGTGTTCATCAGTTCCATCAGTTAGATATTTCTTCGGAATAGGCTATCAACAATATTTTTTCTTGATAATTCATGAAAGGTTCAGAGTCTGATTCTCAAAAAGACTACAGCATGCAACATTGAAAAGTATAAGTATGGAAGCAGATTTGGAAAGGAACTGACCTATCTACCTATTAAAGGATCCATTGGGTAAGTATTCTACAAATTCTGTTACTCAATGTTGATACTAAAATACATATATTAGGAAAAAAAAAAAAGAAGAAGAAGAATTAAAGTATTGCATAAACTAACTGCAATTGTAAATGCAAAATATTTCTGAAAATGTAGCCCATTCCTGTGGAACGAAATTGCAGCGTAACTGAGAAAAGTTTTTGTAGCTACATCAGGAAGTGCTTCTTTAACTCTCTTCTTTAACTCTCTAGGTTATGTTGGTTTACATTTCAGGTCAATTTATTTTTGGATGCATGAGCTACCAGAGTAATTATTAATGTTCTCACTATCAGTGTGAATAACTTAATAATACACTAGTTTAAGAACCTATAAGTTGTTGTACAGCAGCTGGAGATTTAGCCATGGAACTAGAAAGCAGGGTGACCTTAACACGGACTCTAAGGCCTTCTAAAGGTACTTTGTAAAATTTTGATCCAAGTGGCAGAATTTATAGTCCTTCAGTCTCATGTTGTAACAGAGAGTGTAGAAAGTTTGTAAAATACCCTCAAAAGCATTTTAAATTTTGCTACAGGAAGCTTGAAGAAAGATACAGTCATTATAATTACTCGTGTCTGATGTCAGATGAAGGTCAGCAGTAACGTGTGTGGTTTTATCTTTGAGAATGAGAAATAAGAGCCAGAATTAGGAACATAAGGGAACATGTACACTATGTCATGACACAAAAGAAAAGAGTTTTATAATTTGAGGTTTGTGGCAGTTGCACTCCCCCCACCTCTGAGAACTGTTATGGCAGTTGCACTTCCCCATTCTAAGTACCTCTGTGGCAGTTGCACATCTTCCTCTCCTTCAATGGGGCAGTTAATGGCTCTTTTGTGTTGGCAAAGTTGTTGGCAGAGGAGGGGGGAGCAAAGCAGCCGAGAAGCTTCTGGAATGCCCACAGCCAACTCTGATCAGACTATAAAACGGGGTCCCTGGCGAAGATTCCCTTTGTGTGGTCTTCTCGGAGCAGCGGGTCTGTGCCAGAGCCCTCCCCTTAGGTGGGAATGCCGCCTAAGGAAACTTCCCGGGACTGGGAGCACCTCACCTCCTTGTTTGGGTGAGTGATAATCTACTGTAGTCCTTGCTGACCAGGCAAGTGTAGTCCTTGCTGAATCAGGCCAGTGGAATCCTGGAGTCAGAAAGCTCTGGCTTTGTTTCTAGTGAGTGTGTGCATGCATGCCGTGGATCCTCATTATTCTTATTTTGTTGCACCCCAATAACCTCCTCAACTGATATCTGAACCTTTATCTTATGTTATAGGAGTGGTAACTAATTGCATATACCCTGTTTCGGTTGGTTCATTAGCTGTACTTTTCCAGCCAGAATAAAATCTGTTTTGAAACTTGTTTTGCCCCCTAAAACTGACTTTGGGGTCCCTCCATAACAGGTTAGCTGGTCAGTCAAGTAAAGAGGTGACACCTGTTTTAACAAAGAGACATTCACCTTTCTAAGAGACCAAGGAAGAGAGCTGGTATGTATTTTAATTAAGGAGAGTGGGTGAACTGTCTCTAAGAAAACTAGAAAGTAAACTTGCTTTGGATAAAATTGTTAAATGCATGCAGATACCTGTAAGGACTCTGAAGAGGAGACTTTCTCCCTTAGGATGATGTTCTCTCTGAGGTGTCAGGTATATAAAAATGATATTTATGAAAGATTTGTTTCAGGAAAGATTACAAACAATCAGTTGGATAGAGAAAGAATTTCCTATTTAATCTCAGTCTAGTATATTAACTGTGCTGTTTCTTTGTTTCCTCACTTATGCTTCTATTTTGCTACTGTGATGGGTAGCAAATCCATCAATGTGTATTTTTTTTTTTTTTGTGTAGAATCATAGAATGTCTTGAGTTGGAAGGGATCCCCGTGTATAAATACATTTATTTATCTTATTTACTTATTTACTTCAACTGGTTTTCATTTAATAGTTACTAAATTTTTTACAAAATATACTGTCAAAGGATAAAATTCCCTGTTACAAGATTCTAAAAGTTTTCATGCATTTTGAGAAAGACTGAACAAGTTCATACAGAAGAAATCCATTGAGGATTACTGAAAACACAAAAACAGCTTTAGGGTCAAGAAATTCTTGTGTTGCAAATACTTAAGGCTAGGAAAATGTGTGGTGGAAGTTTCATATATGGTTGTCTGATTCTTTGTACTCATACCTACTTATCTGCTTTTGATTATGGTTATAGATATGACAGAGGATTTTAAATTCCCAAGTAAGCAATTCTTCTGGTCTTTTTTGAGGGGTAACATATAACAACTATGTGCTGCTTACCCAAGGGTTTAACAAATAAGCAAACAGCATAGTCGGAACTTTACAATTTTCCATCTCCCGAGGATATATCTCAGATTCTTAAAGAGTAACAGCATGTGAACCTTTAAAAGCTACACAGTCCAGGTAGAGATTTGATACCTAAGGTATCAACGAAGTGTTTTCTAGTAAACAATGTAATCAGAAAGGCATAACATTGTGCATCAAGGTATTCAGGATCACTTCTGAACTATGAGAATCCTCATGAATTTTTTACTTTTTGTGGTGGGTTGGCATTGGTTGGACATCAAGTCTGCACCAAAACTGCTCTGTCACTACCTTCCTCAGCTGGACAGAGGAGAGAAAAATACAATGACAGGCTCATGGGTCGACATAAGGACAGGGAGATTACTCAGCCATTTCTGTCATGGGCAAAACAGACTGAGGTTGGGTAAATTAATTTAGTTTATCAACAATCAATGCAGAATAGGATAATGAGAAATAAAACTGAATCTTAAAACACTTTCCTCTCATTCCTCCCTTCTTCCTGGGCTCAGTTTCACTCCCAATTTCTCTACCTCCTCCAATACAGTGACACAGGGGGACAGAGATGAGGCTTGTGGTCAGTTTATCAAACATTATTTCTGCTGCTCCTTACTCCTCAGTTGAGAGACTCTTCATACTTTTCCCTTGCTCCAGCATGGGACTGAGGTGTGGAATGACCTTACAATCCTTCAGGTTATAAAGAAGGTATGTATTTATTTATGACACCGGACACACAGGGAATCATTTCACCTAATACATGTGTAAAATTACAGTAGCTGTGAGCTTGGTTAAATGCAGTAAAGTGTTACATATTCATGAAAGTTTTAGGAACACCTATACATATTCATAACCTGTCCCCGAGAAGGCGGTTCTTATTACAATGAGTTCCGGGAGACCATTTCCAGAGTCTCCACCTCCGGCTTCTCCTGGTTGCAGCTGCGTAGTGATTGTGAACCCAAGTCCTCTTTCTCTGCACACGGTCACCTTTGGTCCAGTGTGATGAGTTGGTTAGGACTCAGACTGCTGAGTTTGTTAAAACTGGCATATCTCCTGTCCTGTGCCCAAGTTTCTGTAATCTAGTTCACCCAAGGATGCATCAAGGATGCACCCAAGGATTATTATTTTTGCAAGGCGTCAGTGAAGTCCTGTTTCTCATACAGTAAGTTACATAGAGTTAAGCAAGGCTAGGCAATAGTGATGTGGGTTAAAGGGTTAGGTCTCTAAGTGTCTTTAGTGATGTGGGGTAGGGTTAGTTCTTTAAGTGTCAAGTGTTTGTTCTTTAAGTGTTAATTAGGTAATTGTCAATTCCCTGTATCAGGATCCTTCCCACAGGAGACAGTTATCCACAAACTGCTCCAGCATGGGCCTCTTCTATGGGGTTCAGTCCTTTAGGAACAGACTGCTCCAGCATGGGTCCTCACAGGGTCACAAGTCCTTCCAACAAACCTGCTCCTGCATGAACCCCTCCATGCATTCACAGGGCCTGCTGGGAATCTGCTCCAGCTTGGGATTCCCATGGGAGCACAGCCTCCTTTGGACATTCACCTGCTCCGGTATGGGGTCCTCCATGCACTGCAGGTGGATATCTGGTTCACAGTTAACCTCCATGGGCTGCAATGGGACAGCTAGCCTCACCCTGATCTTCACCACGGGCTGCAGGGGAATCACTGCTCCGACATGTGGAGAACTTCTCTCTCCTTCTTCACTGACCTTGGTGCCTGCAGAGATGTTTCTCTCACATCTCACTCCTCTCTCCAGTGCTGTCTCCACAGCAGTTTTTTTCCCTTTCTTAAATACGTTATCCCAGAGGCACTACTACCATCTCTGAAGAGTTCAACCTTGGCCACCAGCTGGTACATATGGGAAGCAGTTAGCATTGTCTGTATTGGACACAGGCAAAGCTTCTAGCACCTTCCCACAAAAGTCAACACTGTAGCCCCCTCACTATCAAAACCTTACCATGCAAACCCAATACACTTATCAAAGTGTTTAGCCTGAACACTGATCTACTCATTCCCTGAGAAGCAATGCAGTCTAGTAAAGATCTAGTGGCAGATTTGTGCTTTTCCACTGTCTCTTCCCCATTGCATCAGAAAGTGTTCCCAGTGAACTCATGGTGCTATGAGTTCTTCATCCAGCTATGTCCAAGGAGTCTTCTCTTAAACGGATATTTGAGAGTGATTCTGGCTGTATAGCGAAGCTTAAACACTGCAAAGTTTTTCCCAGGCTTTGCAAAAACATAATATTTTTTCCAGATAATTTCTACAGTAATCCTGTGAAGCAGCTGCTTTTTCACCGGACACACTTTGAGCTGTATGCTTAGTACTGAAGCCTCACAACTAGAAGATATTCTCTGCTTATGAAAAACACCCTGTCTGTAGAAATAGGATTGTGTCTGAGCAAAAGGTTTGAAAGCTTCAGTCATATCCAGGGTTTATATGACATTAAACCCACTAAAACCTTGATATCTCTGATAGCTAATGCTGACAGGCCCAAGTGGCTTGAGGAAAAGGTCTCATAACCAAATTCTTTCATATGAGCAATTCAATTTCCCCCTCCTAGCTCCAGGGCAATTTCCTTAACCATGACTTTAATCAGACCTTTGGCTTTATGTTGGCACAGGAGTCCAACTAAGTGGAGTTTCTTTCAGAATGGGAATATGAAACTTCACTTATCTCAGGAGAATGGCACTTATATCATAGAAGAATGAAGTGTGCAGGAATCATGCAGCAGATTTTACTCAAAAGCTAGCAGCTGTATGAACATTAGAAGTATATAGTTTTGGAAACTTGTTCAACTGGCATACTTAAGACCAGGTTCTATAGTTTCATGTTCCAAATATTAATATAACAAGAAGAAGAAGAACAAAATAAAGTGCTATAGAAAATAACATTCAAATGTTCATTTATAATATCACGATACCCCCAAGCTCCAAAACTCTAAGTCAGGAATGTAGCTCAAATTTTAATACTGTTGTAATAGTTAATGTCCTCTACCAGTATTTGAATCTATCAGAATAGTATAAACATTGTGACTGTGATCAAGTGTTATTTGTTTTATATCAATGCCAGTGAGTACGTGCCTTTACAAAGTTAATACAAATTGTATGAAATGTATTACATTAAAGTTTTTCTTACTTCTTCTGAGGTCAACACTAGTATTCCAAATGGGAATCTTAGGTTACACCTGTAATTCCTTCTGTTTGTATTCTTGGTTTTAAAATACAAGAAAATGAAAATTTGATATACTAGAGAATGGAGCGTATATTAAGGAAAAATAAAATTGATTTCTTTGGCAGTTTTGTAAAAAAAAAAACCAAACTACCAACAAAAAAATACAGCTGTTAAAAAGACTGAAAATAATGTACAGATTATCTAGAAATTGTGGTGCAATCAATAATAAGCAATTGAAATATCCACATATTAATGAAATAGTTTCAAATTGTCTTCATATTTGAGGGAGTGAATATGACCATATAAACTGGGAAGGCAAATAGAAACTTTTGGTAGGACAGGTATGGTATTCTTGTGTGACTCAGGTATTGATGGTTGTGTAGGCCTGGACTGTGTAAGATTTGTCATGTATGACTCCTTGCAGTTTTGCTCACCTGTCTTGAACAAAGATTAAATAGTAATGGAACAGATGCAAGTTAAGTTGATTAGGCAACAGACTACTTTTCATGAATAGAAGAGATTAAAAGATCTTAGAACCTAAGTCTATGAGGACAGATGATATTAACCCACTAGGGGTAAAGAGCAAGAAGAAAGAGATCTGCTTGAGCTAAAGGAAGTTGTTATCACAAAAGTAAATGTCTAAAAAATATCTGAAAATTAGAAAAAAAAGTTTCCTGGAATAATCTTCCAGTAAAAATAACAGGCAAAACATCCAACTGATTTGAAATGATGTCTCAAAGATATCATTTGGCATGGCTGCTTGTGTTAACAGAGCATAAATCAACCAACAGTTTTCAAGTTGCTGAGTTTGGTGGACACATAGCCCTGAAGCCACCAGAGTTTCACGCTGTCCAGGAAGAACATGTAAGGCTAGATTGTTAATCGTCACATCTCATGGGTACAGAAATACGAATGGAGGAAAATGACAAAGTGAAAAACAGTAGCTGCCCACTCTCAAATTCCTTCAGCAGTGAGAAGGAAACCTTAGTTTTAGTACTTGCAAAAATGAGTTAAATCACATGAGAATATAATTCACATGCTATATTGACATTATTTGGTCAGGTCTTGGGTAAAAGCTAAACTGAGTTCTCATAGTAGGGAAAAAATTAAGGGTAATATTTGTCATAATACTATTTTTCTAGGTCCTAATTTGTACTGATTAGTTTCTCAAAAGGGTCTTTATTGAAGTGTGAATGAGTAGAAAAATTTTCAGAAAAGGCAAAATTGCTACTGACAGTATTTCATATCTATGAACATGAAAATTTTTTCACATAACTGTTCAAATTCACTCTCTATTTACTCTCCTTTACACCCAAAATAATTACAGTTTTCACTCCTGATGCACACTTATATAAGTGAAGTTCAGAAAAAGTTCCATTGCTTATTCCTTTGTTTCCCATCTGATATGTTTCCTAAGATTTCAACCCCCCATATGATTTTACTACTGTGTCTCCCTAAAGGGCAACCATTTGTGTCTTTCTTCCCATCTGTTTCTGTTTACACTTCAGTGTCTGCTATTTCTGAAGCTGACTTCTGATGCATAACTTTGCACAATTTTGTTAGTAGTATGGGACAAAGAAAATTGTAATTTACTTCCCTCAGCACATGCACAAATGAACTCTGTTTGTATTTATCCTCCCACTGCCCCATAGCTCACACATTGCTCTTTAAAATACCAACATGCCTCTTTCTCACAGAAAAATAAAATAATTTACATATTAATTGTACTTCGTCTAGTAAAAGTGAAACAGACACCTGTAATTATCAGGCACCACACACTTGCATATTGCTAAATCAGTGATGAATGGAAAAGAAAACTCATGAATATGAGTTTGCAGTACATATTAATGGAGGCTGAAACATGATATTTCATTGCATGTATGAAGAAAGTTTTATCAATTATTACATTAGTCATATAATTGATAGGTGCTTTTAAATTTGCCTTCTGCACAGCTTCTGAGAATTAGAAGTTAATGGATTTAGTGTTTGAACAATGAGCCAAACTTTCAATACCTTTCACTCTGCTGATTTCTTTACAGCAAACTCAAGCTCTCTACAAAATCTGAGTACCTTAGAATGGGAAATACAAAATGTAACATAAAGAAGTACAAGCCACCCAATGTAAGAAATACAGAGTGCTGATAAAAATGCAGTCTGCCCTAAGACTCTATAAAGCTTTTAAGGGTTCTGCTGGCTTTACAGACTTGAATATCACCCTGGGATTAGGCACTTACCTCCCTCTGCTTTCATAGCCTAGTAGAGAGATGTTTCAGCAATTACATTGAATATTCATATTCAAATTCTTCCTTTGTTTGAAGATACTTAAGCAATATCTCCAAAAGAAAAACCTAGTAGATATAATATTTAGAATGTGAGCTTATTCTTTGGTTAAAAATGTTCTACTTTTAAAAGACAAATGGTACAGAGAAAAAAAAAAAAAATAGAACCATTCTACAGTCCAGTATTAAGAGCATTTTCTTTATGGGCTTTATAGAAAATACGTTTTAAAAACCACATAAATAGAAGCAAGACATTTACCTTGTCTTTCTTGGCCTAAATGAGTGCTTTGGACACTGCAAAATGAAAGTAATACTACTTGTTCATGTTGCATTTTACATAAACCCAAATGTGGAAGTTTGTATCTGAATCTGGCTAGACTGGAGAATGACTGGAGCTGTTTACTCATTAGTTTGGTACACCACCAAGTAAAATCTAAGCCAGAAAAGGTAGCAGTAGCCCTCGGGTCAGTCCCAATGTTTCATGAAATACCAGCAGGGAGAGATCAACTTTTTTATGTAGGCACTGCCTCCTAGTGCTGTAGTAACTTGTTATTTTTGCTTTACCCTTCTCTCAGACTCTTCACTACAACTTTATTACATGATATTTCTTCTTTTCCATATAGTCCACATTTTCTGCTTCCTTACAGTGCTCTCATTTACTTGTTTATTTATCTACCTATTTATTTATTTCCTCCATATTAGGAAATTTTCTATTGTCACATTCTTTATCTTAAGATATATTTTCTCCTCTCTCTATGTGCTCAGACTGGAAGTTCTTCAGAACTCAAGGAAACAAAGAATGTCCTCTTATTGTTATTGGCTTCTGAACCATTTCAGTACCTAATGCTGTAGCTACTACTTGTACTATTTAGGTACTCAGTCCTTTTTTTCAACATGCATTTATTCATGTTTTAAAGAATGTGCCACAGGACACTTGTCATATAATATCATCTAATAGAATATATGATGTTTAATACCTGAAGTTACATTTTTGGGGTAGGAACAGATGGAAGAGCAGGTTTAATCAAAAGCAGAAAACAAGTACAACAAAAGAAAGATCTGAGAAACATCAGGAAACTGAGCCCACTGTACTTTTCAAGTATCGAGATGATATCTCTTACAGTTGTATTAATAAATTAAACAAGTTTAATGAACATGAGCTCATTGACATGGAGAACACAGATCTCAAATATAACTATAACTATGGTAATAGAAAACAAAAGATAGCAAGAATCATCAAGATTTGACTAAAGTTAAAGAAATAACTTTGAACTGTCATAGAACAATTACCAGTCAACAACTGACAACGATGAGAAAGCAACTTTGCAATATTTTGGTAGAGATAGGGGGTAAGTACTGGATTTCAAATTTTAAGCAGAAGATCTGAAAAAATAATAGATTATTTCTTGTAATTTGTATTCAAATACTATGCTGTTCAGCATTTTGATTCTCCTCACAAATAAGATGGTGAAATTTGCTGAGAAATTTTCCTGGAAGCTAGCAAAGTTGTCCAGTAAAGTCAATAAAAGAGACAGAAGAATTAAAATCTCATGTTTTGTGCAATTACATGAACATTTTGTAAGTATAACCTTCTGTAACTGTTAACTGTAACTGTTAAAGAAGTAGAAAATTGTTTTCAGTCTTTTTCCCTGGAGACATTTCATTCATAGAGAAGATTGGTAGGAGCTGCTGCCTTACTAATGTCCCAGTCTATATTAAATAGCAATGGATTAAAGACAAAAATGGCTCTTTGCCTACACTGCTTAATGAAAAAGAGTCAAAGACCAAACTCTCTCCTTGAGGCCGAGTAATTACCAACTAGTTTATATCCACAGCTGTCTAGCTAATGGCTAGGCATTTAGAGAGAGAGACAAAGAGAATGCTGCAGAAATTCACAACATTGCCATGAAAAGAGATAACAAAAAAGCAGTGTATATGGTAAGATGTCAAGGGCTTGAGTTTCCTCACAGTTTTCTTTTGTCGGTTCTGAAGTGGTTTGTCCCTAAGCAATATAACTTCCTAAGACACTTTTTGACACCTGGCATGAGGAGTAGAGATAGATAGGTCCCCAGTTCTCTTTTATTTAGCAGTTGCAGACATCATCAATTCTGCCTCTGGTTGACTGAGCGAGACATAGCCAATGATTACTTATTTTGTGCTTGTCTTCCAGATTCTATGTATAACAAAGATTTTAGTAGTCAATGCTTTAAGACATAGTCAGCTAACTCCCAGTAATTTCAAACAAGAGCTCTAATTCCTGTTAAAACATAATTTTTGTTGAACTGAACATTCAGACCCACAGCCGATGTAGGCACCTACCTTTTTGAGCACAGAAAGATTGGCACTGGAAAATATATATATTTACTGAAGAGTAAAAAATATCTGTAAACAGGTTATATCAAACATCTCTTAGAATTCTACAGATGAGTTAGCCACTCTGTCAATGTAACCCAATTATAAAAACAAGAACTTCTAAGACAGAGGCCTTAATAGAGATACTTTTTATAAGATACTGTTTATAAGGTGTTTATATTAAGTACTTATTGACACTATTGCAACTGGCTCTCATGCAGATGTCTACAATTTCAATATCTGAAATAAGGTGATGAATCCTAGCACATTTGTCAATTAGTCTGAGGTAATTTGTATGGTGTTAGCTCTTGGCAAAACTGACATAGATGACAGAGATCAGTACAGTTTATTTGAGGGTATTGTGTTGTAAACCCAATAGTGCAGTGAATTCTACCAAGCTATAAGGGGTGAGATTCTGTTCCAGAAAGTAGAACCCCAGATTTAGGTATCAAAATTTTATTTCTTAATGTGACAGAGATATTGAATGCTATCACTTTTCTAGGGTGACAGAGAGGATGACTATACCCTGTGGAATCTCAAACAGTATTAGTAATTTTTGTGTGGCAAATGAATCAAGACTTATTGATCAGGTATTGTTGATTATTATAAAGCTCAAATAATGAATAGTGTGTAAGTATTTAAATGTTTCTATGGTCTTTAACTGTACCTGACACAACATACCTAACCTTGAAAAGAGTTAAGTCCTAAATATTTTGAAGATCCCAGTGTTAACTAACTTTTAAAATATGTTTCTGAAAATAGTGTGAGATTCTCAAAAGTTCTCACCTCTACTGAAGGATTTAAATAACTGGCTAGTTTTTCAGAAAATCTCATTTAACATATTGATTGCACTTGTAGAATTATTAAATTGCAAACATCTCATTTAAGAGCATTGTTTGCTGAGTATCTTGCAAGATGATAATTTACTAACAATATTGTATAGTCATTCAGTTACTGGTCTGACAATATATTTTAAATTTGTTTGTATGTCCATATATATATATATATATATATAAATAAATGTCCCTGTATCTATTTATATTGGAATTGAATGTCTTGGAAATCCATCTTCAGGATTGTGTATTTACTGGAGAAAAGGAGACATAGTGCTTTCCCTGGTTTGATTTCAAATTAAACTTCTTCTACCTCTGTTAAAATTTTCCAAAATGGTTTCAGTTTTGAAAAAGAAAGAGATTAAATTCATCATACCATTTTTATTATGCTGAACTGCAGTTCAAGACCAAGTGAAGTTTCTATTGAAATAGTTATAAATTATTAATTTGTTTAGTTCAAATATTTTTCTTTTTCCTTTTTCTTTTTCTTTTTCTTTTTCTTTTTCTTTTTCTTTTTCTTTTTCTTTTTCTTTTTCTTTTTCTTTTTCTTTTTCTTTTTCTTTTTTTTTTCTTTTTCTCTTTCTCTTTCTTTTTTTGTCTTTTTTGTTTTATTTTCTGTTTTATTTTATTTTCCTTTTCCTTTTTTCTATTTTTTTTCTTTTCTTTTCCTTTTTCTTTTTCTTTCTTTTTTTTTTTTTTTTCCATCTGACATAAGAGTATTGCATTGGGTGTTCTGTTTCAGGTGGTTTCACATTTAGTTTGTGTGTTCAAAAAGGACTAAAAGAGTGCACATCATACAATCAGATCATTACTTTATAATGGGAGGAAAAATAAATGAAAGGAAAAGAAGAAGGAAGAAAAATAATAAAATTGTGCAGATCAGTATTCAGAGAAGTTTTTTTTTTTCTTGAATAATTTGTTTCCGTGACTGTTATGACATTAAAAGTAGAAATTATATAACAGAACCACAAGACTTACATGCAATATTAAAGTAATACAGAAATGTTGGAATTCAAATTGGAAATCAAAAAAAGTACAGCTCCAAGTTTTGCATTGACACATTTGACACATGCATGCATGAAACTGTATGTCTATATACACTATTCTCACTTTTGCTTCACATGTATTTCTTCTGTTGGAAAATTAAGAACAAGGCATTTAATGGACTACAGTGACAACAATAATACAAATTCAATATTCCTCGTAGAACAATGTTCACAAAAGCTATAAAAAATTTGTTATATGTGCATGGAGCTCTTGAATCTGGGTTATTTTTTCAGATTTGTGTCCTGCATTGACTGATGTTCTATCCAGTGACTGGGGCACTTATAAAATGTGTTCTCTGTTGTTTAATACAAAGCTGAAGAACTCACTGAATTTATTTTCTTTACCCCACTGCCTATTTTCGAAAAACTTCAGGAAACAAAACTATCCGTTTGCCTTTTTGGCTTTATTTGTGCCAATCTGCCAGTGAGCTCAAAAATTATTTCCATAGATGACGTACAGAAGGAGACAGACAGACACATGTAAACATACAAAGGCAGATCATTACATGAAACTTGTTTTCTTAGAAAATAAGGGTAAAAACTGTTAATTAGATACATATTGTTCTATACAGTATCTTTGTTTATGAAACATGAAAATGTCACTCAGAATGCTTTTAGTATACTGTAGCTGGTGACATAACACTGACACTGAGTGCTTTCAAATTATCTTTCATATTTAGGCCTTCTATACCCACTTTATGGACAGGAATGTATTAAACAATTTCTCAAAACAAAATTAGACTACAAAATAGCAGTTTTCTGTCAATATATACTTCTGGAAATGACAGCTCTAATCTTTCAATTCCTGCAGATAATGGGTGTTCAAAGATTCTTTCATCATAATTGACCTCTAGAACTCTGGATTCCAAACAAGGAAAGGCTTAAAAATAAAGAGCAGTTCCTCTAAGCTGAAAAAGTAATGAAAATAGTGACCATTAGGTCAATCAGCTTAACAAAAAAAAAAAAAGAAAAAAAAAAGAAAAAAAAAAGAAAAAAAAATATATCTTTTTGCCATGTGTTTTATTCAAGTACTTCAAGTATATTATGGATATGTTAAACTAAGCTTTGTCTTTCAAATAAATTCATTCATATGAACAAGCTGAGTTTTATAGTTTTATTTGAGTCCCAATTCTTCTAATGCAATGTCTATTTTGTTAGCAATACCATTTAACCAGGCTTTCAGATTCATGCATTTAGCCATAGATTAATGGGTTAAATTTATCAATAAATAAAGCTGACCAAATATTTTGAAGCACCTTATGATGAATTTTCAAAAAATTACTTTTATTCTTATTCTTGAATCATGCTGACATTCTCTGATGTCTGGTGTAACAAATTTCATTCTGATATCAGGAGACATAAATAATACCTTCTGATTTATAAACAGTGTCTAATCATGGTTCAAACAAATCATTAACAAATTATAATTTATGAAAAATTGACATAAACGCTGAACCAGCACCTTTTATATTATGTTTTTTCACAACATACCAAGATTAAGATTTCTTGCAAAACTTAGTTGATGAACCGTTCTTCTGTTTACGATATATGCTAATCCTAACTGGACTAACATTTCAGTGAAATTGATTGTGATTTATACTAAAATCCTGGAAGCAGAATTTGGACCCACATGAACTTGTGTGGGCCTCCTGCATAAGAAACCTGAGAGCAGTGAGACAGTTCCTCGGATCAGCTGACTGAAGCCAGCTCTGCCGGAGCCGGGAGCGAAATCTCGAAGCTACAGAGGTAAGAGAGGGTAAAGAGAGGGGTTTCTGGTCGCGTTTTCGATTCCGCTACCCAGGAGTCCCCGGCAGCCCTTGCGGAACCGGCTGACGTGGCGCGACCGTTACCACGGTGACGGAAGTCACACCCCTCCCCCTTGCTTTGAAAAAGCCTCTTGGAGGGCAGCGACACGTCGCTGTCCACCAGGTGCTGGGAGGTGAGCGTGCTTGTGAGGTGGGTGATCACTACCCACACGGTGCTGCAGCAGCGACTGGGGCTGCTCGTGCAGTAGGGCTCAGAGGTTCTGTCACTCCTCGCTGTTAGACCTCTCACTTGTTGCTGGTGACACAGACTGGGGTGTGGCAGGGCAAGTAGACTGGACACAACTAGCTCTTGTAGGTGAGTTTGTCCGGGGTTACATTTTGTTTTCTTGTCCCCAATTTAGCTAAGGGTAGCAATGGTTCCTAGAAAAAGGAAAGCTGTTGCTGCCGTTAATACAAAGAGTGTGTCTACACAGACACTACCTGCCAAGAAGGATGCAGCCACCCAGGCTTCTGGCTGCGCAGTGTATCTGTGCCTGGCATTAGTACCAGAGAATGGTATGGGAGGCACCTGTGTACGATGTGACCAGGTCAATGACTTACTGTGCCTAGTGGCGGAGCTCAAGGAAGAGGTAGAGAGACTAAGAAGCATTAGGGAGAGTGAAGAAGAAATAGACTGGTGGGGTCAGGCTCTTTTGACTCCTAAGGGTGTGCAACAGGAGATGGCAAAGCCTTGTCCCTCCTGCCATAAGGCGGATACAGCAGATCTAATTAATGGGGGGGAATGGAAACAGGTCCCTGATCGGAGAGGTAAAAGAACCCTCTCTCGAACCCCATCACCACCCTTGGTGCCCCTAACAAATAGATATGAGGCCCTGGACCCGGAAAATCAGGCAGAGGATAGCCAAGAAGATCCACCTGGAGAGCCCTCTGGATGGACCTCATCAACAAAAAGAATCATAACTGCAGCTGTAAGAGGAAAAAAAAAAAGAAGAGTGGTAGTAGTTGGCGACTCTCTTCTGAGGGGAACAGAGGGCCCTATATGTCGCCCAGACCCATCCCACAGGAGGTCTGCTGCCTTCCTGGGGCCAGGGTGAGGGACATTAATAGAAGACTTCCAGAGCTAATTCAGCCCTCAGACTACTATCCCCTGTTAGTAGTCCAAGCTGGCAGCGAGGACATCAACAGAAGAAGTATCAAGATAATTAAAAAGGACTTTAAAGCACTGGGTCAGTCAGTTCATGGGAAGGGAGCACAAGTGATATTTGCCTCAGTTCCTGTGCTAGCTGGGATGGATGAGGAACTAAATAAAGAGAGGAGCAGAAAAGCCCATCTCATCAACAGGTGGCTTAAGGATTGGTGTCACCGTCAAAATTTTGGGTTTTTTGACCATGGGCCAAGCTCCGTGGTACCCAGTCTCCTCAAATCAGATGGGCTTCATCCTTCTAGGGAGAGCAAGAGGACTATAGCCCATAAGTTGGCAGGGCTGATCAGGAGGGCTTTAAACTAGGTTTGAAGGGGGAAGGGATTGAAACTGGGCTCTCCAAAAATCAGCCTACGGATGGAAAGCCCAAATTAAGAGGGAAATCAGCAGCCCACTTGAAGTGCATGTACACTAATGCACGCAGTATGGGCAACAAACAAGAGGAGCTGGAAGCCATCGTGCAGCAGGAAAGCTATGACATAGTTGCCATCACAGAAACATGGTGGGATGACTCATATGACTGGAGTGCTGCTATGTGTGGCTACAAGCTCTTCAGAAAAGATAGGCAGGGTAGGAGAGGTGGAGGGGTGGCTTTATATGTTAGAGAGTCACTCGACTCTGTTAAACTTGAGGTCAGCAGTGACAAGGTTGAGTGCCTGTGGACCAGAATCAGGGGGAAGTCCAACAAGGCTGACATCCTCGTGGGTGTCTGTTACAGACCACCCAACCAGGACGATGAAGGAGATGAATTACTCTACAAGCAGCTGGCAGATGTCTCAAAATCGACAGCCCTTGTTCTTGTGGGTGACTTTAACCTGCCGGATATCTGCTGGGAGCTCAATACTGCACAGAAGAGGCAGTCTAGGAAGTTCCTAGAGTGTATAGAGGACAATTTCCTTCATCAGCTGGTAAATGAGCCCACCAGGGGCAAGACCCCACTAGACCTACTGTTTACAAACAGAGAAGGGCTGGTGGGAGATGTAGTGGTTGGAGGCCGCCTGGGGCATAGCGACCATGAAATAATAGAATTTTCAATACTCAGAGATGCAGGGAGAACCATTAACAAAACCTCTATGTTGGACTTCCGGAGGGCAGATTTTTGCCTATTCAGAAGTCTAGTTCAGAGCATACCCTGGGAAACAATGCTTAAAAACAAGGGGGCCCAGGAGGGTTGGACATGCTTCAAGCAGGTGGTTTTGAGTGCACAGGAACAGGCTATACCAGTGTGCCGAAAGGCTAGCCGGCGGGGAAGACAACCGGCTTGGCTAAACAGGGAGATTTTGAATGAAATCAGAAATAAAAAGAGACTTTACCGACTGTGGAAAAAAGGGCTGGCTACTTATGAAGAATTTATGGAAATAGCTAGATCATGCAGAAAAAAGATCAGGGAAACAAAAGTGCAATTTGAAGTTAACTTGGCCAATTCTGTCAGGGATAATAAAAAGTCCTTCTTCAAATATGTTAATAACAAAAGGAGGGGCAAGGAAAACCTCCATTCTCTGTTGGACTCTGAAGGAAATATAGTTAACAAAGATGAGGAGAAAGCTGAGGTACTTAATACGTACTTTGCCTCAGTTTTTACCAGTAAGACAGGTGGCCCTCAGGACAACTCATGTCTAGAGATGGTTGGCAGAGATAGAAAGCCAAATAGGCCCCTTGTATTCCAGGAGGAAATAGTTGGTGATTTACTGAGCCATCTGGATCCTCACAAGTCTATGGGACCAGATGGGATCCATCCTAGGGTGATGAGGGAGCTAGCAGAAGAACTTGCCAAGCTGCTCTCCATCATCTTCCAACAGTCCTGGCTCACTGGGGAGGTCCCATATGATTGGAAATTGGCCAATGTTACCCCAGTCCACAAAAAGGGCTGCAGAGCTGACCCTGGCAACTACAGGCCTGTCAGCCTGACCTCGGTGCCTGGCAGGGTTATGGAGCAGATCATCCTGAATGGAATCACACAGCACCTTCAGGATGGACAAGCGATCAGACCCAGCCAGCATGGGTTTAGGAGGGGCAGGTCCTGTCTGACCAACCTGATCTCCTTTTATGATCAGGTGACCCAGCTGGTGGATGAGGGGAAAGCTGTGGATGTGGTCTATCTGGACTTCAGCAAGGCCTTTGACACTGTCTCCCATAATATACTCTTGCAAAAGCTGGTAGCCCATGGCTTGGACAAGTGTACTCTACGCTGGGTTAAGAACTGGCTGGAGGGCCGGGCCCAGAGAGTGCTGGTGAATGGGGCTGCATCCAGCTGGCGGCCAGTCACTAGTGGTGTTCCCCAGGGGTCAGTGTTGGGTCCAGTCCTGTTTAACATCTTTATTGATGATTTAGATGAGGGGATTGAGACCATCATCAGCAAATTTGCTGATGACACCAAGCTGGGAGGGAGTGTCAACCTGCTGGAATGCAGGAGGGCTCTGCAGAGGGATCTGGATAGACTGGAAAAATGGGCTGATTCCAATGGGATGAAGTTCAATAAGGCCAAATGCCGGGTGCTGCACTTTGGTCACAACAACCCCCTGCAGCGCTACAGGCTGGGCGCAGAGTGGCTGGAGAGCAGTCAGACAGAAAGGGACCTGGGGGTGCTAATTGACAGGAAGCTCAACATGAGCCAACAGTGTGCCCAGGTGGCCAAGAAGGCCAACGGTATCCTGTCCTGTATCAAAAACAGCGTGGTCAGCAGGACAAGGGAAGTGATCCTTCCCCTGTACTCTGCATTGGTGAGGCCACACCTGGAGTATTGTGTTCAGTTCTGGGCCCTTCAGTTCAGGAAAGACATTGAAGTGCTGGAGCGGGTCCAGAGAAGAGCAACACGACTGGTGAAGGGACTTGAACATAAGACCTATGAGGAGAGGCTGAGGGAGCTGGGGTTGTTTAGTCTGGAGAAGAGGAGGCTTAGAGGTGACCTCATCACTCTCTAGAACTACCTGAAGGGAAGTTATAGCCAGGTGGGGATTGGTCTCTTCTCCCAGGCAGTTAGCAATAGGACAAGGGGGCATGGGCTTAAACTCTACCAGGGGAAATTTAGGCTGGATATTAGAAAGAAATTCTTTACAGAGAGAGTGGTCAGGCATTGGAATGGCCTGCCCAGGGAGGTAGAGGACTCGCCGTCCCTAGAGGTTTTTAAGCTGAGATTGGACATGGCACTTAGTGCCATGATCTAGTAAACGGACTAGAGTTGGACCAAGGGTTGGACTCGATGATCTCTGAGGTCTTTTCCAACCCAGTCGATTCTGTGATTCTGTGATTCTGTGAAATTATTTCCACAGGACAGAATAGATAGAAATCCTATAGAAATCCTATTCGGTCAAATCATGTCATCATGGCATCACATCTGTAGGGTTTCGGAGAATCCAAAAAGCAAGGGATCTCTTGAGATGTTATTTCTTACATCTGCTTTGTGAACATCCTGATATAAAAGTTGCCCTCTCGGTTCTTGAGGCAGATTATAGTGTTAGAACTATCCAGGAAAGATCCCTGGTCCTTTATGTGTTTGGTGTCTGTCATGAGATGTCATCAGAAGAGAGAACAGAGAGAAAATTTTCCAGATGAGCTGTGTGTATCTGGGAGAAAACTACAGAAGGTATTGCTTGTCTCAGAGTTTACTCCTAGCAGCTGGACAGCCACAAATTCAGGCTGAATGGTATTGAGCAGGTAGACCATGTGGATATGTGCAACTCCCTTTGTGCTTGGTCTTATGGCACAACAATATAGATTTGGGGAAGTGAGGCTTGCAAAGTGAGAACACTCCTGAAGGGAGTTGCATATATCCACATAATCTACCTGCTCAATATGTGCAATCATATGCTAAAGTAAAAGCAAGCTAAATAAATGCTGAGGATTAATATGCCACTTGTAAAAGTCAAACAGCAGATACACACATCCTATTTTAAAGTACCTGCACCCTCCAGTGTAAAGATGTAATTACATCTAAAAGTTACTCTGGCAATAACAGGAAATTTTCCATACCTGACAACTGAACTGGATGCACAAGTCAGGATTTTTATTAACATGGCTCATGTCTTCAGGAAAGTCTTCAAGCTCAGATCAAATGGTAAATAGCATGCATCATCAACAATCATTATTAATTTTATTGAAACCACACAGTAGATGCTAAATAAAAATCAATACTTATAATAAAATCTGATGAAAAACATCACCTTAAAGTAAATTTAACTCACATTTAGTGTAGTTCTCTAATTGAAAACTGGACAAACAGGAGACTAATAGCATCAAATAAATGTCTTTATAGTGTAATTCAGAACAAAATTGCCATATTTTATTGGTCACTCTCATTTAAAAAAAAAAAAAAAAGAAAACAAAACACTAGACAGACAAATTACATTTAAATGACATTTATCATATAATGATCATAAAGTTAGTGGCTAAAAATGAGCATTTGAAGATCTGAAAACTACTAGCTTTTCTTTTGTCACCCATCTTGCCATATCACTTGCAGGTCTGACTGACCCAATCAGAGATACACCAGCAAAGACTTTGGCCTCTTGTGTTCTCTGAATACAGGCTATTGCAGTCTGTTACTCTGCAAAAAGACAACAGAGGAAAAATCAGCATTTTACTCCAATTCTGTTAGCCATATGCCACATTAAACGACAGCTATATCTTAAGGGACAGAATCATTTCTTGTATGTTGCATTCTACTTTATTGTTTTTAATGCAGTGCTTTACTGCCACTGGACATAAAAGTGTGATGGAATATCACATGGTGGAGATGTAAGAAAACATAAATAAATAAATAAATAAACAAACAAACAAATAGATAGATAAATAAATAAATAAGATATTACTGTTATTGAGCCAAATCATGAGCTCCTTATCCTTATTGGTTGTACTGGAAATATTCATATTTGTAACTCCTTGACAATGAGAATAAAGGGATTTCAACCTAGAGGAGGGTTACTTGTATATCAAAAAAATATACGTAAACTCATTTGAGTATATTCAGGTGTTCTGGTTGGAATGGAATGAATGAATTCTGAGAATTCAGTCTTTCAGTAAAGATTTTCAAAAAACTTCTAGGACTGATAACAGTTTTGTCTCCCTGTGAGATTATTATTATCATATTTTACCACTTTTGTTGCAAGAGGATTTAGAAGAATCAGCTTTGATGAAACTTAGATGTGTGTGTTATAGAATTGCATACACGCACACATGCACACAGATACTTTTGTATAAGAAATAGGCACGTATGTGACAGAAAGCAGTATCTTGAATTTTGCTGAGTACTTGCTATCTCACAAGTGGCCCTGCTGAATCTGTTCTTGTGGTAGAAGGTATTACTTGGTACCAGAATGGTACTGTACTTACTGACCTATGCATAAAACCCCCTTGCTCTATAGACCTTACAACTTTAAAGACATGACATTATAGGAGGATTAAAGAAAGAACAAGTGTGCAATGTCAAGAGGAAGGGATAACAAGAATAATAGGATGTTTTAGTACAGACACATTGTGTGCATAATTTGCAGCTAGTCAATAGCAGTAATCATAGTAATTACAAGTCACCACCTGCTTAGCCATTATAAGAATGTACGGGGTTATTATGCATTCCCATAGAGGTGACTTTTAAGGAGGAGTGTGAAGGTCCAAAGAAAAAGGCATCTGTCCAGAGAAAAAGGCACTTTGACCACTCTTCAGTACAATATCTGTCCGGTCTGCAATATAGTAAGGAACACATATGCTGGGGGAAATGCCATTTTGGACTGCAGAGCTAGGTCCTAAAAGAAGTGGGGATGACAGCAACTTCAGATAAACATAGCCAGAGCTTCACACTCCTGAATATTAATGGTCATAAGCTATTGTGTTGGTAGGTAACCACAGAGTCATGATCAAAAAAAGAAAAAAATAATAATGTTGTTTTGTTTTTCACCAATTCCAGATATCCCTTGAGGCAGAAATTATTAATTGCTAAGTTCCTAAATTCTGTTGTCCCATGGAGAAGAAATCTTGGAGTTATTCCAAATTATGGATCGTCTGTTGGTTTCTGTGCAGTTCGATCAGCTATTCCAGCAGGCCTGTTTGACTTTTAAAATGCCCTCCAGGGGTCTACTCCTAGACTCTGCACATTGGAATGACGACACCCACTTAACAAAGGTCTGCTGGTTGGAAAATTGATCAGCTAAGCTGTCGGTGGATGTCTTTTTTCTGTCTGTCTCTTCACCATTCTAAAAAGAAATAGGAACATTAAACTGCTACTTGTGGCTCTTGTTACTCCTATAGTAGCTTGTGGCTAAAGTCTGAAAATACAGATGTAAATGTGATTTTTTTTGTTACTATATTTTGGTTTTACTGTTAGTCCAGATTCTGGAGTACTGAGTCTTATTGTGTCATTACTGTAGATTTCAACCCAACTGAATAAAGACTCAGTATCATCAACAGCCTTGTAATTACTGGAGTTTTAATGAAAGCCATTTTGCATGTCATGGTGGTTCAAAATCTGACATCACTTCTGTCAGTGAGGTTATTGCTATTGATTTCACTGTAACCAGGATTTCAAAACTGTCTTTCATTTTGATGAGTTGAAACAGAAGTTTTAACTACTAACAGGTTTTAATAGAAGCCATAAGCTGTATTCACCTAATTTGCTCCTGAAAATAGGCCACCTCAGAGGCAATAGCTACTTAACAATATGTTGTTGCACTTCACATGGAGGAGTAATGGACACACTGTTCATTAATATTTCAGGAAAAAAGCAAAACCAAAACCAAACATCTTGCTTCAAACCCTCTCTAGTATTTGTGGAGAAGATAAGGCTGAATGTGCAGTTCTGGTATTAAAAGATAAGGTTGACTACTGTTTCTACTTTATTGATTTTCATGGTTGTAGGTTGGCAGCCCTGTGTATTATGGTTAAATTTCAACTTTGGAGAAGAGTGAAGAAATTATTTAGCTAGGTATCTGTTGTGGTTGTCATGGTGAGAACTAGGACCACACAGGTGCTTGCTCATTTTCCTTCCCCTAAAGTGGGATGGGGGAAAGAATTGGAAGGAGATAAGAACAGTATACTAGGAGAGCAAAGGAAAGTAAAATAAGAATAATAATAGAATAATATAGAAAACGTGATATACAATGCAATTGGTTTTTGTATGCAATATCATTTGTCTGTTCGTTTCCAAGCAGTGGTATTTGCCCCTTGGCCAGCTTCAGTTTACATACTGATCATGACATCATATGGTATGGAATATTCGTTTGGCCAGTTTGGTCAGCTGTCCTGGCTTCGCTCCTCCCAGCTTCTTGTGCACCTGACAGATCACGTGAAGGAGAAAAGTCCTTGACTACCTGGCAGCAATCAAAGCATCAGTGTATATCAACATCCTTCTCACACTAAATCCAAAACACAGCAATGTACCAGCTACTAGAAAGAAAATTAACTCTATCCCAGCCAAAACCAGGACAGTGTCACCTAACTATTTAGCAAAATATTGATATACAGCATAGATAATGTCTTCAGAATGCAATACTAAAATCAGACATTTTACAGCCATGCTACCTTATAGTATATTTGAGAAAACAGCCAAGTATCAAAGTGCCCTACGACTTTAGAGGCTCTTGAAGGTCAAAAAATGTGACCAGGCAATCACAAGATTTGATGGTCTGCATCAGAAGAAATGCTGTGACAATGGGGGTCATTTATATAAAAAATTTTCTTATTAGCTTCCAGAAGGATATACAGTAAAAGTCATCTGCAAAAGCAATATGCGTGTGTGTGTGTGTGTAGAGAGTATGTGTGTAGATGTAGAGGAGACATAGAGGAGGTTATATTGCTTATGAAATTGGACTGATTATTTTTTGACCATTTGTTGATAGTGAAATATAATGAATTGGTAATTTGAGGCTGAACAACTATGATGATGGAGCTGAAATTGCACTTTGAAATGTGAACAATCTGTAAGCTCACAATTTGCAGTGCTATGGGAAGACTGTAAATAAACAGACAAAAATTGAGAAGTGTTTATTTGGAGAAATGAGCAAAAGGTACATTGTGATTATTTGAAAGTCAAACAAAAGTAAACAACTGCAAAATATCTGACAGTATTAAAATTAAAGTCAGGAAATTCTAAAAGCTGTCAGGGAGCTGGAGTTTATACTGGTATTTTTGCAATGCTTCCGTTTAAGCAGTGTTTTAAAAAAATGTAAACAAATAATAACAAAAATAAAAGTATTCTATATCTGAAATAAAATCAAAATAATACATGTATTCAATGTGTGTCAAATTTTGTAATAGTGTTGTTCTATATTGCAGAGTTTTAACTGTAGTGTACCACTATATGGCGCAGTGTAGTAAAAAAAAAAAAATAAATCATTAATCTTTCCCTGTCTACGATCAATGTGCCCTTCCTGACTGAATATGAATTTCCTTTCAAAAAGGTCACTTGCTTATGCTCATTTTTTTTCTGCATTCTGTAAAAATTTCCCAGCATAAGAGCACATATCTTTAGAAATTTTGTATACATACATACATTATTATTATATAACATGATATATTTTCTGCTATAAAATACCTTTTGCAAATCTGTAGAATGTGGCCCACATGGTATCCAGAATAATACAATGAATTTGTATACACCATTTCATAGCTGTATGACTTTCAGGGACAGAAAGAAGAAACTGAGAAATCTCAGTATTTCTGCCTACCTCTTTCCTTTTCGCTGTGTTTAATTCATGGGGCTGAAGAAATAGGCTCAAAGTTCTACCTACTCTTTTTAAACTACTCTGTTTATCCTTTATTAGCCTGTTCTAGACATCAGATAAATAAGAAAGGCCATGTCCACTTATAGCCAAAGCCAAAATCTAGGGAACACGCTCAAGTAGATGACACATTTCTGCATAGATAGGCTGGAATCTAAATATGAAGCAGTTATAGATCAGTATAATTTCAGACAACATAGCATAAATATGCATTAAATGTGCCTTTGTGGTCCTACAGCCAAGAACATCAACAGCTGACTATGCATATTTGTGTGTGCAAATAACGAGTGTGCACACTCTTTTATGGCACTGAGATTTGCTGTGAAACATTAAAACACATGGGAAATCTGGTATTTAAAATTGTCTGCTAAATACTTTATTTTATTGTAACTTAAATACCTCAGGAAGAGTCATAGTCAGACTTGGCAGTAAGCACCAAGCTGTGTATGCATTACTGGATGCTTGCAGCAGTCAGTTTTATAATGCAAGCCCCACCTATGTAAACAAACATTGCAGAAGAAACAATATCATCTGTTTATCCTTTGTTTTGGAAATAAAACAATACAGAGGCAGATGGTAGCTAGAAGGACATACTAAGACATCAGATAAATTTAGCATTTTTTTTACCATCACAGAAGAATTTTTAGATTTCAGAAATCCTTTCCAAAGGCTAAGAATAGAGCACTCATGTAAAGAAGAAAACAGTGTTAAAAAATGTAATTGAATGCTTCTAGCAATCTTCTAGACAAGTAGAATGCAAAGGTGATAAAGGAACACAGCTCAGATAGGGTTCAGGAGTGAATTTCTGGGGCCTCAGCATTCTGTGTTGAAAAGCTTTGAGTTGTTACATAATTTATCTTGAAAACAGATTTGATTGTGAGTTACATGAAATAAATATAAAGGAAAGATTTACTGGAGCTGGAGTTTGCATAAGACGAGAAAGACCTTTCCTCTCAAAGGGAAAGGGGGAGGTCTCAAACACCTGCAAACACTGTGATCTCAAAGTGTGCCTGCTTTGTGTAATGGAGGAACCATTTGGCATTCCTATTAATTGTCTTATGCCAACTATAAAAAGTATGGGTTTTTTATGATTAATCTTAGAACTGTAGAATCACAGAATATGTTAAGTGGGAAGGGACCTTCAAAGGTCATGAAGTCAACTTTCCCCCTGCAATGAGCAGGGACATCTTCAACTAGATCAGGTTGCTCAGAACCCCATCCAGACTGGCCTTGAAAGTTTCCAAGGATAGGGCATCTATTACCTCTCTGGGCAACCTGTGCCAGTGTTTCACCACCCACATCATAAAAAATGTCTTACTTATATCTTATCTAAATCTAGACTTTTTACTGTAAAACCATTACCCCTTGTTCTATCATAACAAGAACCCTGCTAAAAAGTCTGTCCCCATCTTTCTTACAGTATCCTTTCAAGTTCTGAAAGGCCACAATAAGGTCTCTCTGGAACCTTCTCTTGTTCAGGCTGAAAAATCCCAACTCTCTCAATCTTTTCTCATGGGAAAGTTTTTCAGTTCCTCTGATTGTCTTCATGGTCCTCCTCTGGACCTTCTCCAACAGGTCCATGTCTTTTCTGTACTGAGGACCCCACAGCTGGACACAGTACTTTTTCTCCTTAGACTATGAAGGCAGTACTGAATACATCAGACTAAGCTAGAAGATATAAGTTTCCCCACTGGTCTCACCCTGTCTCTCATTTTTCTCCAGGTTGAAACACTTATTTTGTAGCTACTGAGAAACAGAGATTTATAATAAATCTTTAAAGCCTTAAATGGTTAATAAAGGGGAGTTGCAACTTTCCTTTTATGTGCAGATAGAGGTGGGTAATGCTGCCATTCCCCTATAATAAAAGTCATGGGAGAAGGAGGATCAAAACCTCAGCTAGGAAAAACTTAGCAGTGTAATCTAAGTCCACCAAACACGTGCATTTCTGGATTCAGAATTTGCATGACTGCATGATATTTTTCTTACTGACTTTCCCTGGATTACATGGGAAGACAGTATAGGACTATAGCAGTCAGACTGTGTGCAGCTCATCAAAATCCTAACCAGTGCAACGAGCACATGGTCAGCATTTTTCTATATTAACATCAAAGGAAATAGCATTAAGCCCCTATTATATACAGTTTAATGGATTTCTTTGTATAGTGCTGGGAAGGCAGGAGTGACATCTCTTTGAACGTAATTTATAGTTCTTAAATGTACTCACGTTTGGAGACTCAGACAGAGTAATTTGCCACTAACCAGCTCTAACATTGCTGCCAAGAAAATGATCAAAACAATGCAACTGGCATATGTTACAGAGATTTGGATTGTATAGGATTAAGTATGTAGAAGGAAATCAACTGCTTTGTGGGGAGGTCAGAAACATTGAAGGCCCATTGTGGTGGGTTGACCTTGACTGGACCCAGGTGCCTCCCAAGCCGCTCTATTGCTCTCTTCCTCAGCAGGACAACAGAGGAAGAAAATACGATGGAAAAAACTTATGGGTCAAGATAAAGGCAGTTTAATTAAGCAAAAACGAAGACTGTGTGTGGATGTAAAGGAAAACAAAAGACTTATTGCCTGCTCCCATCAGCAGGCCATGTCCAGCTACTTCCTGGGAAGAACAGCTTCAGTACATGTAGCAATTTCTCCAGAAGGCAAACGCATAATGATGAATGTTCCCCGTCTCCTCCTTGCTCTTAGTTTTACTGCTGAGCAGATGTCATATGTTATGGAATATCCCATTGATCAGTTTGAATCAACTGTCCAGCTGTGTTCCCTCCCAAGATCTTGCCCACTCCCCAGCCTGCTGGTGAGGAGGGAATGTTGGAGAGACAACCTGGATGCTGTGCAAGTCCTGCTCAGCAGTAACCAAGACACTGGTGTACTACCAACACTTTTCTAGCTACCAACACAAAGCACAGCACTATGAGAACGGATATGGGGAAAATTAACTCCACCTCAGCCAGACACAACACACCCATATGTCCTACTTCAGCTGCTGCCTTTTTGCAAGACCTTTGCTGACTGGCAGTGTGAGTTTTAGTCTGAAAACTAATGTTAGACTCCAAAATTCCCACTGATTTCTGTAAGGAGTTTTAACGCATTTAGTAACATAAAGGATCAGGCTTACATCACTATTAAATTATGACTGACTACATACTCTACACAATCTAGGCTCAAAGCCCACGTTAGCCTTTCTTAGGGGTGTTTTTGTTTGTTTGTTTGCTTTTATTTTCTGTATTCATCTTTATAAATAATGATGCAGTGCAACAGAGTTCTATGGGCTGCTGTATATGTGATTTTATATATTAACCTAGTCAAATAATTTCCTTATAAATGTCCCAGGAAGGACTGAAATTTCCCACATCAGCTCAAATGTGTTGCTTCTTGGAAAGTTTGGAAAGAAAAATATTTCAATGAGGCAGAAGTTTGCCTACTAAATAAAAATCACAGAATTATTATTATTTTGTAAAAACAACAACAACAACAACAAAAACACCTAAAACATTACTGGCTGCATATATGAGAGCTGGGTCACAGTAAGCTAAATTACAGGCTCCCCTGCTGCTGGTTTACTTATCAAATAGAAATGTGAATACTTCAATGATGGTATTTCTGTAAAGTCTTGCTTTCAGCAAGGAAATATGTATGTCTGTGCATGTGGGTGGGAATTTTTAAAGTAGGTTGCATGCCTAAATTACAAACAAGGGTGTGCCCATGGGGAAAGACTGCTATCTAGGGCAGCACCTGGGTGATCTGAGCCACATCATCATGAAGCACAGTGTTCTAAGGGTATCAACATTAATAGCACGCTAATGTGAGTGGGATATTATAATATTCTACACAGGAAGTAATTTCTAGAAAAGCCATAGAAACTAAAAGGAGAGGGGAAAAGAGAATAAAAATAAAATTTTACACGCTAGTGTTAAATAATGTTTATGTTTCCTCTAAGAGAGATTACTAAGGAAGGATTACTAGTTTTAAGGATTCATTTGAAAGCTCTCTAGGTGAGGTGTTTTGTTAAAGAACATCTTAATGGCAGCCTTTGGGAGTGGTTACCACATCTATTTTCTCTCAAAACACTCAGCATTGGGTATTAACAGTGTTCTGGGAGTGCATTTGCTAAACATACCCCTAGAATTTACTTTTATGTCTGGGCACAAACATGAGAAAAGAACCTCATAATAATTCTCTCTCGGCACTGAAATTATAAAAATGAATCTTGTTATAAAAAGAGAATAATACGATGTTGTTGTAAGTCATGAGTAGATGTAAGGAAAATAGAACATGCTGACATGCTGTTGTTGTGTTATATACGTTATTCTCTCTTCCTCCCAATTTCCAATCCTCACTTATAAAAAAAAAAAAAAAAAAAAAAAAAAAAAAAAAAAGTGAGAACAGTGAAAGAAGCATATATTGTCACTGGAAACATTGCTGTCAACACTGTCAATTGCCAACATAGGAGAAATAACTAATCACAAATCTCCAGATAGTAGGGAGAAAAAGTTAGTAAGGACCGTTTGGGAAAGATATATAGCAAATTATTTTCTATATACGGGTGATAATTTCCTAGTTTTAAACCTTTTAAACCTTTAGAAATATGAATGTCAAAGCCATACAGTCTGAAATTATACTGGACAACTGTGTCTAGCTGAAGTACTCGAGTACCCCAGTCACTGTATTAGGTGTCAAAAACAATCATTATTACACTGAGGGGTTTTCACTTAAGCTAACTCCATATTCCATGCTTTGAAACTTTAACATTTGTCAAGAAAACACTTAAAAAAGAGAATATTATTTTCTGCAAGCTGACATCTATGTTATGTAGGCTAAATCACCGTCTTTTTAACAGAGATTTTACAGATGGTTGCAGGCTATCAGTTGTTGATGGATCATCTTCCTGTAAAGTTTCTTGAACATCAGTATGTTGGGAGCATTATTTAAAATGGCACCTCTTTTGTCTTTTACAAGAATTGTTCCGGAAAGTAAACAAGTAGGCCTATTGTTGTCAGGGTAGGTTTTGCCTTGATAGTTTTTGTTCCTTAGTGTTGCAAATAACATCTTTTTTCCCTTTGTTGTTTACTTTTGGCACCTTCCTGCAAAACTATTAACAAAATTATTTCTTGAGATTTGCTCCAAAGTAGGTACTAGTCTCTCTTCTACATTCTCTGAATAGTCCTTGAGCATTTATATAATTATGGGGTAGAAAAAGGGGATACTTGTTAGGGAATAGACTGCTTTAGCTTACTAAATTATTTGGTATACTACTTCTTTTAGAACTTGCTTAGAAACTGCTTATACAAAATTCACTTAGCATAACTCAGTTTGCTTAGCACAACTTCTGCAAGCCATGAACTTCTGAACTTTGTGCCTTATGAAGCAAAAAAGGCCTCAGAAGAAAAGAGGAGCTGCACACCTGGAGATAAGTAAAGCATCTAAAACAAGACGAAACTGAACATTGTTTTGATTATTGCCAAGAACATATTTTTCTCCAGCTGCAGGTGCAAAATAGCAACTGAAGGTCAGGACTTTGATGGCCTGTCTGCTGAAAATTAAGAGATTCAATGACAAATATGTAGACCCCAGGCTCTAAATTTGCGATTGGCCCAGAGTAATGTGAAGGGGGTGGGAGGCTTGGATTGTGGAGGTAGAATTGTCTAGTGTTCTTTTGACTAGGGGTCCCTCTTCAGGAGGCGCCCAGCTTGAGCTGCTTTATGCTGTACCTTGCAAATACATTATTTATTTTAAGAAGAATTTCTGGAATCCATGCCTGAGTCTTTGCATTAGGAAATCTAGGGAAAAGAAAATTCCTTAACAATACTTCAGCTTTCAAAGAAGAAACCCAAGAAGCCAAAGCAAGAGATTACAACTATACCAATGAATAGTTGTTCTGTATCCAACAGACCATGTAACTGCTAGAAAATATTTCCATACATTTAGAGCTGTTATCTTTGTGAAGGAATATCAAACAATACATATATCTTAACATAGTAACACAAACTCTCAAACTTATAGGGAGAAACTTGTCAACTGTCATTGTAAGTATTTGATTATGATTTCTCTTCCTACTACTAAAAATCTTTTCTGCATACCAGGTTAAATTTAGGTAAAATAAGTATTTATTTTCTATTGATGTTGTAAAAAGCAGTGGATCGGTTTTAACTCTGAAGGATTTCTGTAAATACCTATTGATTTTGTTCAATAGCTCTGGCTATGAGAAAATATAATACTGTTGTAAATGAAATTCAATTAGTCAATCAAACAAACAAAACCAACAACCAAACCAGAAGCATAACCTTGGTAGTTTCAACAAAATCAATATTTCAGTAGATAAGTCTTTTGGATGGTGATTCAAGGGTTCTGATTTTGAATGGTGCTTAGAAAGTACTATTTTTTTAATAATATTTTGCTTTATTTAAATTAAATACTAGGTTTCTAAAAGTGAATGAATACTAAACCGTACAGTAATGTGCTGAAGTGTAATGTATACTTTTTTAAATAATAGAAAAGGTATAATTTTTCAAGTAAAAGGTCAACAGATGCTATTCATTCAAAATGAGATTTTGCAGAATGATCTTTGATTTTTATGCATTATGACTGCAACTTTTGAAACAGTGACAGTTTGAGGCTAGATTTTTAGGTGGATTATATCTGATGCAAGACCATAAGGAAGATAAATGTTTCTGTAAAGTGCTGTAAAAATAATGCAGTATTTCCTGCATGTATATATGAACAGGCTAGAGCTATGTGCTTCTTACAGCTGACTCAGAGGGTAGGAAGGATCTTAACTTTAGGCCTCTCTGCTTCACTTCACTATCTAGCTAGTACAGCTGAGAAAGTGTGAAAACAACAATATATAGCACTAGTAAATTGGTATGAGAAGGAGCTGAGGTAAAGGGATTTGTATTGCTTGGGGTTTTTTAGCTGCTCTAGTTTTCATACTGCTCACTGTTTTGTTCTGTGCCTCAACATCAGAATTTGACCCTCAGTTTGTTGCTGACCAAAGTTAATTAATTCAACTGATACTGCAGGCATTCAGAATCAGGCCTTCCAGATGCAGCTGAAACTGGTTTTGGTAGCTCTTATACACAACAAAAGTTCAGCCCCAGTTCCTCATCTCAGCTTACCCCTCAGGCACCTTAAAGTTTCTGATGCAGAAGGCTTCCCTGAAACAAGGGAAACAAGGGCCTAGGGTTTTACATTGGTCATTAAGCCAAGATGAATTTTTCAGAACATGTTGCTGAACTCTATTTAACCATTCTTCTTCTCCCTTTAACCATGTTGGTGCCAAATCAGGCCTTGGAACACCACGCCAGCACAAATACTGCTCATCCATCTATTTGTATTTTATCTAGCACTCATTCTTCCTTGAAGTTAATTTCTTGTCTGTGTGTGGATCACCTTATTTTCTTTAGTTACATGATTGCTTTGTGCTGGCTGACTTTGCACAAGTCTCACTTTCATTTGCATAAAGCTCTTGTGATTTCATGAAAGAAAGAGGTGTTACAAGCCTTAGCTGCCAGTTAAGATGATCTGCTATCTCTACTGCAGCTTTCAGAAGCATTCTTCCCAGGGCCATTCTATTTTAAGCTTAATTAGATGCTTCAACTTAGTTTTAAAAAAAGAATCTAGAAAAATGATGATTGGGAGACTGGCAGGTGTAGTGTGTTTCAGTGTCAGGAGGCAACAAAGATTTCTGTGTTAAAGCAAGCATTTTGGTCCCTAATGACATACCGCAGAGGATGAGTCAAGCAGCATTTTACCTTGTGCTTGCTCTGACTTAATATCTCTAAATAGTAGTAATGGATAATAAAATATTAACATATATATAATATAATACAAAGTAATAAAAAGGAATAACCCTCCCCAAATTGTTGACAGTTCTAAAAGTTTCTTTACAGAAATATAATCCATCTTGGATCTGCTGTTCTTTTGTACAAAAGCAACTCTGCAGAGGGATACAAGTCTCAAGTGCCACATTTGTAAGAAATAGGTCATACCAATTTTAATTTGTGAACACGAACTTAGAAAGAGCCTGAGTAACCTGAGCTTAGTGAATATCTACTGAGAGTATGGCCATGGTTTACAAAAGCACCTGACAATTCTGAGTATCTAACTTGAGAAATCCTAAAGAACTTGAGGATCAGAAAGAGCAGAATATTCAGAAAGAGAAAAATAAACCTAATATCTTGTCTCCAGCTAAACATGAACAGATAACTAAAACACAGAGGTCACTTTTGAAAACCATGTCAGTGAAGTTCTGTTTTTAGAGTTAGAATCAACAGCAAGCCAAACCAGATTGTGCCAGATTAACCCTATTAAGAAATTTACTGTGGGTATATTGGCACGAAAACGTTCTCAGTAATCAATTAAGTTACACAGCTTATTGCAAAATAATAAAAGCATCAAAACATGACCTGATAATGGCTTAGAAGAACTGTCACTCCCAAGTATTCATTGAAAATAAATTCAAGATAAGTAGATGTTTAATCTGTCAATGATTATTCAGGACAGTCATGGGCCATCACATGGGTTGTTTCTGGCCAAAACTCATTAAAAGTGATCAGTTGCAATTGAGAATCCACATTTTGTCTGAATATCAAAATAATGGTACAGTCACAGCAGTTCTTAGCT
Organism: Columba livia; assembly: GCF_036013475.1. Classification (NCBI taxonomy): domain Eukaryota; kingdom Metazoa; phylum Chordata; class Aves; order Columbiformes; family Columbidae; genus Columba; species Columba livia. The sequence goes on along the minus strand of NC_088602.1, from coordinate 36,317,887 downwards.
CAGCTGTGTACATACTACATCAGGGAACAGAATACACTGCCTTTAGCTGCAGAACACAGAGGTACACACCATAAAAAAAAGTCCTGAGTTATTAACTCAAGAAATCCTGATCTCTGTCATTCACATTCTGTCTTCTTTTCTTCTGATGCTCTTAATTTCTTCTTTCTTTTAGTTTTCTTCCTTCTTGTTTCCTTGTTGTTTCTCTTGTTTCTAGATGCCAGAAAATTACTTTTCTTTTCTTTTCTTTTTTTTTTTTCTTTTTGCAAGCTTTTATTTTATCATAAAGTTAAATTGTACATGGCTTAGACACTGACAATAGATTGACCAGAATTTGGTAGCCTTTCTTTCCTTCACGCAAAGGGACAAGAGTAGCTCTGGAAAACATAAAACACATAACACATACCAGGAGAAAAAGTCTGTTATAGTGCAAGTCTTCTTTGTTTCATTTTGGATTTGTGAGAGAGGAAAAAACAAAACAAAACAAAACAAAAAAAACCCACAATAAACAAAAAACAACTGTCATGGTAGGACCACCACATGTATTTTCAGTTCATGTCAGGAAGTGAAGAGATACTTGCAGAGTTTACCATTCATTCATCTAGGAAATCCTAACCTGCCTTCATGGCAGTATCTACACTTCGGTTTTTGTTTTGTTGGGAACAAGGCCTTTCATTCTTAATCTCATTTTTAAACCCATAGTGTCTTCCGTAGGATTCAACTCTACTAATTTTTCTGGAAACACTAATTTTTCTTTGTAACCTCTACTGTTTCTTCTCAGGCTATCAATATTTCTCCCTGAACCTTAATTTTCTAACTAAAGCTGTGTATTGATGACCTACTTTTTTCAGTAGATCATCCCATCAATATACTTCAGGTGTGATAAGCACAGAAGAACTGAACGGCAGCTCTTTTCTTTTGACTAAGAGTTCCAGCTTGCTCGAGTACTGTTTATTTCTATATTGATGTGGTTTTAAACAAAACTTCCACTCAATGTGAAAAATTAGTATTCACCCAAAATTCGGTTTCAAAGGTTAATTTTAAAATATTCAGACTAAACAAGGATCATGGCAAAATATGCTTAAAGTTATCAGAATTGACTAAAAAAGATTCTCAGGTTTCCTTATGACAGTGTAGCTACAAAGACATTTTTGGTATCTTATCAACAGCAGAGAATATATTCACCTACTAAAACCGATAATTCATCAATATCTTCTAACAGCTCTTTATGTTCTCCTGGTCTGAGAATTCAATGGGTTGCCTCATTGACTCATTTAATGGTCACCGTTCTGTGCTTCCGACCTCAAAACATACTACTGCAGCCTCTGAAGAACAATTACTCAATTTCTTTGTTGCTGTTGTTGTTTTCTACACATAGAGCAACACAAATCCACTGGAAAGTAATTTTCCTCTCTAAGTCAAAGGGCAGGAGTTCTGAAGAGACAAGTGTCAATGTAAAATGAAGAGTGAATAACAAGTAGAAAGTGCATATTAGAAAGATTATCCACAAAATCTCTAACGGCTAGAGGGGAGAATTTAAGTCACTGAAAGCAAGACATTAATTTAGGAATGATTGTTATTAACATGAAGTTTAGATTTCTTACTGAGAAGACAGAGAAATTTCTGGATTATTGAAAAAGTTGGAGTGTGAGAGATGAATAAAGAGAAATTAATCAGTGAAAGAGGTACAAAACAGTTTTGCAAAAGTTGTGTTAAACAGAACTTAACTCCTAAAATGTTTGAATATATACCCAGGTGTATTTTCTATGAGGGACTACCCTGCTGACTATCATGCCCCAGGTTTCTGAATTGTAGATCTGCCACAAGTTTTCTTGTGTTAGTGAGTGACAAAGAGGAACATAACATCATGTCTAACACTCAGGGACTGGAGTAGCTATTTGATTGTAAATGGATACTTTTAACATACTTGTCATCATTTATAAGCATCTTGACGAACATCCAATACTTGACTAACATCTGTCAAGTACTGATTGTTCATTCATTGTTTCTATTTCATGAATAGTATGTGCAGTGTCATATCTTGTTTTGAAAGGTATGTGTTTGTCTCCTTTGAGCTTTTTTTTTACCTTCTAATATATATGTTGTTTTTTTTTAAATACTGCTGTGGGTTTATATTAAAGAAAGCAAAGGCAAATAAATGTGCCCTGAATTCAAAACCATAAAGATTCTCAATTCGTACAAAGCTTTAACCACACTGAGATTAGCCCTGAAGAACTTTGTCTCCTGCACAGATGAGTTTTACTCTAGTTATGAAGATTATCACCATGCCAGAAAAAGGACAATCACTAACAAGATACTTCATTATAGTTCTTGAATTGCATTTTTTTTTTTTTAATTTATTTTAGTATTTTGGATTCTGCCTTCATTGTTTGATAGAAAAGAGCCCCATTGTAACCTGATTAAAACTTCCTTGGATAACAGAGACAGTAAGAGGCAGGCCTGATATTGTAATGGTATCCACCTTAGGGCCAGTACTCTTCAATATCTTCATAAATGACTTAGACTCAGGATTTGAGGGATAACTTAGTAAGTTTGCTGATGACAGAAACTTGGGAGGAGCTGTTGACACTCTTGAAGGCAGACAGGCCCTGGAGAGGGATCTGGAAAAACTGGATAATTTGGGTAATCACCACCCGTATGAAGTTCAACAAGGGCGAGTGCTGGATTTTGCACCTGGGACATGGCAGCCCTGGCGGTACATACAGACTGGGGAGCAAGATGCTGGAAAAGAGCTCTGCAGAGAGGGACCCGGGGGTTCTGGTCGATGTCAAGTTGAACATGAGCCAACAGTGTGCCCTGGCAGCCAAGAGGGCCAACCGTTTCCTGGGATGCATCCAGCACAACATTGCCAGCCACGCAAGGGAGGTGATTGTCCCTCTCTGCCCTGCACTGGTGCAGCCTCACCTGGAGCACTGTGTGCATTTCTGGGTGCCACAGGATAAAAAAGATATTAGGATACTGGAAAGTGTCCAGAAGAGGGCTACAAAGTTGATGAAGGGTTTGGAGGGGAAGCCAAATGAGGAGTGGCTAAAGTCACTTCGTTTGTTCAGCCTGGAGAAGAGAAAACTGAGGTGAGACCTCATCATAGTCTACAGCTTCCTCACAAAGGGAGGAGGAAGGGTAATAGCCCGTTTCTTCTCTTTGGCGACCAGTGACAGAACCCAAGGGAATGGCAGGAAGATGTGCCAGGGGAGGTTCAGGTTAGACATTAGGAAAAGGTTCTTCACCCAGAGGGTGGCAGAGAACTGGAACAGGCTCCCCAGGGAGGTGTCAAAGCCCCAGGACTGTCAGTGTTCAAAAAGAGAGCAGACAATGCCCTCAGACACATGGTGTGAACTGTGGAGTTGTAATATGGAGGGACATGAATTTAGCTTGATGATCTTTGTGGGTCCCTTCCAACTCAGGACTTTCTGTGATTCTATCGTATGAGGAGTTACTGACCTGCACTCTGGTAGAGATAGAGCTGTTGCCTGTGACTGTGGTTCTGAGTTCTGAGTGTCATCCTTTTGCTTTCCATTAAGGAAATTTTGCCTCTTCCTTTCAGGGGCTGGTCACTTCCATGGTCACAGTTAAGCTGTCACAGAGGGTAATTGTTCTCCTTCTTCATGTTGTCCTCATAGGAGATGAATAGTCTTCTGCCACTATACTTCCTGTGCTTGCAGTTTTTAACTTACGCAGCTCATCACATGACAAAGACAGCATTCCTTTTCCAAACAGAAATTCACAGAAACTGTGTCTGAGTTTAGCCATTTTTGACTTAGATTTCTCTTTACCACAGACGTATTGTACAGAACTATGAGATATTCTCTAAAAGTAGCAGGATGTTAGTTTAAGATGCTTCTGCAGGCTTTGCCCCAGGAAGGTGGGGAAGCAGAACAGCACCAGCAACTGAGGAAGAGATTAGAAAGATTCAGACGCAACAGATGTGTTGATGGATGTTAAAAGAACTGGGCAAGGTTGTACTTTCCAACACCTCTCATAGAACTGTTCTGCATGCCGGGGGAGTGTAAGGAGACTCGACTTCAAAAAATAGCTAGACTTTCATGCGTTCCTAAAATAACATCTCCTGGGCTGGATGAACCTGGACTAGCCTCACCCAGCAGGCCATTTCTGATGTCCTTAGGATTGTTTCAAAGCATTAGATGAGCAGGACTCCGAATAAAGAGTGACAGTAAAAATGTGATCTTTACAAAGATGTAATGCTTCTTGGATGGTGACATGCCAAAATACCTATCTTTCACATAAAATCAATAGTTTATAATATATAAACTACTTCTGAGGTGTAGGTATATCTTCGAAGAACTTCAGAAAATGGACTCTTGCTTTCTTCATTCAAATTGCTCTGGAGATTCCTAAACAATTGTTATCCCTGCTGCTAACTTCTTGCCTTGACAGTTGTCAACAACAACTTAATGTTGTTTGTTTGTTTGGGTTTTTTGTTTTGTTTTGTTTTTCTTTTTTTTTTTTTTTTTCATTAGGTTCTCTCTAAACTGAAGGTTCTTATAAGACCAACAGGTATAGAAAGCTGAAATCAAAACAGAAAAAAAATCCATGTAGGTAATTGGTTCAAATCTAGCCCATGCTGTCATTGACCAGAAACCATACAAACTATAAGCTCTTTGGTGCATAATGTGAACTTAACTGATGATTTCCATTTACTTTATATGTGACAAGGTATACATCATATAACAGTCACCTAGCTAGAAACTGTATGGAACTGGACAAATATCTGCTTGCAGTGTAACTCTCTTAAGAGTAGAGCTAAGGTACTACTTAAGCAACAGGAAAAGTCTTATTCGTGTTGCAGTGTTATGGATTCTTTGTGGATGTTTCTACTTATGATAGTGTCAACCTATTCTCTGTTATAAACACCAGTATTGCTTAAAGAAAATAGAAAAAAAAATGCATTTACGGATTCACAGTGAGAAAAAGTGAAAGTAAGTATGTTGTGGGGGTTGAAAAAAGAGTCTATGAAATAATGCCAGGTAAGGCACTGATTCTTTTATATTCAGCTGGGATACTCCATTGTAGGTCAGGCATGCTGAATTACTCTTTTCATTCCACTATTGAAATCAGTAACCTACTGCAGAAACCGACATAGAATTGAAAAAACGAAACAAAAGAAAACAAACCACACAAAAAACCCCAACAACTAGCATATGCATAGATCAAAGGGTTTTGGAATGATAACAAGACTTTTAATCAGCCCCTGGTTGTTTACTGACAACAGGAGATCTGAACTAGCCATTTAACAGGTTAGAAGGTAATCATGCACAGCTAATTGCTGTTCCTAGAACACCACTTTTTAAAGATGCGAATTTCTACCCTGCAAGTGTGCCTTGTTTCAGATGTTCAGAGGATCAGGGGATGAGTTGCAGGAGATGAGATGTTGACAAAATGTAGGTCTTCAGGAGGCAACAGCAAATGACCAAAACAAAAGGAAAAATAAAGTCATTAAAAGCCAAATACATCAATAACAAATCAACAGATAATCCAATCACGAGATATAGAGAAAGTCTTAAAGACCAAAATGTGTATTCCAATTATATATTGCCTGCAGGTGCTCAACGAGGGATGAGAGCAATAAACACATCAAAACATTGCAACATCTAACAAAACTTATGTTACTTTGGCAAATAATACCACTAAAAAAAAAAAATCAAAGCCAACACATGTCAAAATTGAACTCCTCTTTTAAGACAACTTAGAGAAAGCAGAGAACTAGAACTCCCATATTTCAGTTCCTCTCTAATCAAGTCAGCAAGTTCAAAAGTTGCCTGACTTCCTCTTGTTTACAATGCCAAGCTACTTAATTTACATGGCATCTATACATTGTGTGGTCTTCAAAATTTTCACTGTCATAAAATCAGATTTGTTATATGCCCATAAAAATGTGGCTAAATAAATATATTTCTTAATAAAAAGATATAAATGGAACAATTACAAAGACAGAGCCTGAAATACAGATATTTGTTTCGTATAGGTATTTAGTTGCCTAGCCAGCTCATCTTTATATACAAGTCAGCCACCTTGTCAGTTCATGAGACTAAGTTTTGATTATTCTTAAAAAGGGGGAGAGAGGCACTTTCAGAAATCAAGCATAACCAATTATGATTTTTTTTCCCCATCATTTTCATGTGTATGACTTGTGAAAGCTGCATGGTGTATGGTTCTGTGAAAGCTTTTTGGTAGTGGACCTGAGCTGACAGAAAATAAAATGAAACAAAAGCCACATAAGATTTATTTGCATAATTTAAACAATAGGAGTCCTTGAACAGATCTGTACAAAAATGTCTCAGAAGTAAAATAAAACTAGAAAATACACTAGTTTACTTTTACTGATGCTATTATTTTTTTCTCTTATGCAAAGATGAAAGATTTAGGTTTTGCCTAGATTACTTCAGAGTAAATAATTTGCTCTGAAAGCAAAACTAAACAAAAAAATCACAGAATTGGATTGTACTAAATGACAAAGCTTAATTTTTCAGCACCACAAACTTATTTTTATAGACTGAATCAATAGTCATCAGCTTCCCACTCAAGAGACAAGTTGGCAAGAAAAAAAACTTAGTCTGCTTGTAAATATACTGAGAAAGAAAGACAGACAGCAGTTTTAAAGGACATTCTTCTCATTATATTTAATTAGGACTATTTGGTTTGGGGTCTTTCTTGTGATTTTTTTGTTTGTTTGCTTGATGTTCCCCTGAGGAAAATACAAAACTTAAAGAATAATATTGACTACTAAAATTTTTCATTCCAAAATCAAAATATGTTGTCCCTATCAGGAATATATGAGCTAACAACTGAAAAGGTGGAGCTTAGAGATAACAAATCAGTTTAGAGAATTCACATCTGGTGAAATGAGCAGAAAAAAAAACAAACCAAACCAAACCAAACCAAACCAAAACAAAACAAAACAAAACATTTCAAGGTGTACTCAAAAAAACAGCTGAAAGCACAGTTCTCCTTCAAAATTTAGTTTCAACTGAATTTTTTTACTAGCTTAGTTCCCTTTTATAAATTCCATACACCACTGAATGCCAGCTCTATTCTTTTGTGTATTCTATCAGATAAATCATAATGTCTTTGAACGCACATTCTTTTAACCACATTTACACTTTGGAACTTGTAATTTCAAGTCAGTCAAATACTGCCTTGTTTTGTAGAATTCTTTTGTACATTTTACTGTGATCTCTCACACAGTAAGTGAGGAAACATTTCTGTCATTAATATTTTTGTCTGAATTAAATGTTTGGCCTCTGCAAACACCAGTGACTTTTAACTTCATTTTCTGCGAGTGTTTGTTCCAATAAAATCTGGCTGTTCAAATGAACAAGGAAAGCAAATAACAGAGAACAGAGTTCATGGACAAAGCAAGTCCATTAAATTACGTAAATAAAAAAATATCTATGTTTTGCTTTTGTTCTCTATGCTTTAGTGTCAATACTACATTATGCAGATGATTTACCTTGCTTTCATAGTAAGTAAGATGAGAAATTCATAGTTGTTCAGTTGAATTCATCTGACTGAGAAGTCATATCAGAAGAAAAACAGGCACTCAGTCTCAAATGTGCCAATGGAAGCTTTTTAAAACTTCAGTATTCTTGATACTGAAAAAAAAATCTTCAGGAGAGAATTTAAAACAAATATAACTACAGGTGAATGAAGCTCCTGCACTAGTATCCACCAAGTCCATATAACCTCTGTGCTTATCTGCAAACCTGTGGAATGTGATGATCAGGTCTCTTATTTTTCACTAGTAGGTCATGTTTCAGGGATGGGAATTAAGATACAGCCTTAACAGGTTTTCAGAGGAGATGGTTGCTCATTCAGTCACAGACTGAGATTTTAAAGGTCTTCACATAAGTCCAGGGTTTGGCTCACACAGGCACCTGCTCTGTGTAGATGTGAACATCTAGTCAAAGGTTGTCTGCTGGAGCACGCTCTAGCTCTACCCAGCCCCTGCACACAGATGTTTCTTTAGTGTGTGTTGGATGTCCATTGTTCATCTAAGTTTCATTCCACCATGCTATCAAAATAAAGGCAGAACGTCTACAAACTCAGAGATATGGGAAATGCTCTTGAGTCCCACAACACTGAAGCAGTAATGGAGTCTCCTGCACTTCTTCGGTACTTCCCATAAACCTGAAAATGATTCGTGTTGTGTTTCCTGTATTGGAAGGCTGTGGGAGAAATGGTGCTATACCCCAATAATAATAATAAAATTAACAAAATTTCAGGGTTAATTACTTGCTACATTGAAGTCAAAGACAAATTTCCTATTCTCTTTTTTTCCTGTTGTTTCTAATTTTGATCAGAATCAATGCCTTAATTATGCTTGTAATAGAATGAGCCTGGCACTGAGAACTAATTTTAATTTATCCCTTAAGAAGGAAAATAAATTTTTGAGCCTGCATCACCCTACATTCTTGTCATGAGACTGACTTGCATTTTCCTGGAATTGCTCCACAGTTGAGATTGCAACTTAGTTTTTTATTAAATGTGTTTTTTTGCATTTAATTTCATTTTAGATTTTCTCTAGCTCTTTTAAACCAAAGTATGAGTTCAGTTTACTAATTCTTTGAATAGCATAGTATTCAGAGCAGCATCTTGGTAACAGAAGCTTAAGGAGGGCATTGTTAGTGAGTACTCTCTTAGTTAGCTTCACATTTATATAAGGCTGCTGTTAGAGGATGTAGGAAGGTAGCTAGGATAGCCAAGGCCTCCTTAGAATTACAGCTGGTGAGAGGGGTCAAGAACAACAAAAAGAACTTTTTCAAATACATAGCAGATAAAACTAATACCAGAGGCAATGTAGGCCCACTGATGAATGGGGTGGGTGCCCTGGTGGCAGAAGATACAGAGAAGGCAGAATTACTGAATGCCTTCTTTGTCTCTGTCTACTCTCCCGGAGGTTTCCTGGGGAACCCTGTACCCCTGAGACCCTGGATGAAGCCAGGTCAATGAAGGAGTTTGCTTTAGTCGATGAGGACTGGGTTAGGGAGCAATTAAATAGTCTGGACATCCATAAATCCATGGGTCCAGATGGGATGCATCCGCGGGTGCTGAGGGAGCTGGCTGAAGTCATTGCTGGACCGCTCTCCATCATCTTTGCCAAGTCTTGGGAAACGGGGAAGTGCCCGAGGATTGGAGGAAAGCAAATGTCACTCCAGTCTTCAAAAAGGGCAAGAAGGAGGACCTGGGTAATTATAGACCGGTCAGGCTCACCTCAGCAAGTTTGCTGATGACACTAAGCTGGGAGGGGTGGCTGACACACCAGAAGGCTGTGCTGCCATCCAGCGGGACCTGGACAGGCTGGAGAGTTGGGCGGGGAATAACCTAATGAAATTTAACAAGGGAAAGTGTAGAGTCCTGCATCTGGGCAGGAACAACCCCAGGTTCCAGTATAGGTTGGGAAATTACATATTAGAGAGCAGTGTAGGGGAAAGGGACCTGGGGATCCTGGTGGACAACAGGATGACCATGAGCCAGCACTGTGTCCTTGTAGCCAGGAAGGCCAATGGCATCCTGGGGTGTATTACAAGGGGGGTGGTTAGTAGATTGAGAGAGGTCCTCCTTCCCCTCTACCCTGCCCCGGTGAGACCCCATCTGGAATATTGTGTCCATTTCTGGGCCCCTCAGTTCAAGAAGGACAGGGAACTGCTGGAGAGGGTCCAGCATAGGGCAACAAAGATGATTCAGTGAGTGGAGCACCTCCCTTATGAAGAAAGGCTGAGGGAGCTGGGTCTCTTTTGTTTGGAGAAGGGGAGACTAAGGGGGGACCTTATTAATGTTTATAAATATATAAAGGGTGAGTGCCATGAGGATGGAGCCAGGCTCTTCTCGGTGGCAAACAATGATAGGACAAGGGGTAATGGGATCAAGCTGGAACACAAGAGGTTCCGCTTAAATTTGAGAAAAAACTTCTTCTCAGTGAGGGTGACAGAACACTGGAACAGGCTGCCCAGGGAGGTTGTGGAGTCTCCTTTTCTGGAGACATTCAAAACCCTCCTGGACATGTTCCTGCACGACCTCACTTAGGTGTTCCTGCTCTGGCAGGGGGATTGGACTAGATGATCTTTTGAGGTCCCTTCCAATCCCAAACATACTGTGATACTGTGATACTGTGATACATTTGGGTTTATAAAAACAATGGCTTATGTTAAAGAGAGCTGACTTCATATAGCCTATGGGATGGCAATTGAAAGTCCTGGCCTCCCAGGTCACAGGGAGGCTAACTGCAGGGAGGAGATGTTCCCCCTCAGAAATCAGTCCTTTACTCTTCTTTCGGGATGAAAAGAACAGGCACAGTTTTGAGGAAGGGTGTAAAGAGTTTGTTATGATCTAGTTGCCTGAGTCAGCATGCAGCAAAGCAAATTGATCTACCTGACATATAAATCAAGAAAACAAGCAAACGGGTAAGCAAGCAGTTTTGCATGAGATCAGTGACATGATCTGTTTGTTTGGCCATCTGGTTGGAAGAATGGTGTTGCTCTGCACAGATATGGGAATTAGATGGCTTCTTTCAGCTGCAGGGTATATTTATGGCAGCTTAGAGTGACAGAGTAATCATGGAGTCAGCATCCTGTCGTCTTGTCAGTCACTCAGTGATTTCAGAGACCCACTTTTTTGGGTGTCATGTTAGCCAGATGATTTCACCAGCAAAGACTCCCTCCTTAACTCCTCTCATAAAATGTAAGAGTTCTCAGGCTCCTGGGGCTAGAGCCAGAGGAAAAAAATTAAACATTGAAATACTCAATTCCTGCAGTAGAGTCAAGCTTTCAAGTGTCAGCGTACACAGTGGGGTTAATAACATTTGAGTTAAGCAATGTTCCTAAATGACAAATGGATCTGGTTATTTGAAAAGAAAGAGTGCAACCAAGGTCACATGAGTGCATGACCAGGAATTTCAGCAGACAATTTTTTTCATTAAGCACTAGAGATTTGCAGACCTTTGAAAGTAATGGAAGTCTTGCGTTGCCTCCATTTTATTTCACCTCTTTTCTGATGTGAAAGTCTTCTCCAAAGACTGAGGTGTTGTCAGTTTAAGTGTAATCTCTCTCCAGCATGAAAGTTCCTGAGTAAGAACTAAAGAGTACAAGGCACTACACAACAAAATGAGGAGTGTTATGAGGAAATTGCTTCCTATTAAACTCTTTCTGAAATTGAAAAAGACATCCACATGTTTTTAACTATGCAAAAATGTCAAGGAAAATAAAAGCCTTTGAAAATACAGCATTTACCTTGGCTAAGACTGAAGAGTGATGTAAAGGAGTTGGATGAATCAGCATGCAGAATTTGGTGAGATATGAGTACATAATTATATACAGGCTTGAACAAAAAAGTGGCAATTTTTCAAAACTGAGCTGCCTTAACCCTCTATGTAGCTAGTACTGAGAATGGACAATTTTAATGCACCTGAAGATCTCAGGTGCACAATCCCCTCTGAAAAGCTATGGAATTACAACCTTAATTCTAAGGCATTTTTTACTCTCTTTCTTTTGCAATTCCTATATATATGTAGGACAAAAAGAAAAGAACTTTCTGCAGAATGCCTTACCATTTCTGTTTGTGAAATTCAGTTGCCCATAAAAGATTATCCTTTCCTCCTCTGTCTTAGAAAAGAGCCATCCAGCCAAGCCCTTTTCTGACTGCTTCTAAGTTCTGTTACTTCACTTATCTTTGGCCACTTCACTTTAGTCTGCTGTAATAACAAGAGCCTTCTTTGATAGAAAGCAACATAAAAAAGACCTCATTTCCTTTTTCTTGATTAATTTTGCATCCCTCAGTATCTATTTACCTTGATAGATCACAAAAGCATTTCCCAGGAAATGAATGAATTTAAACAGCACTTATCTTAAGGAGACGGTAGAATTGGTGCGATGTTTTTCGGGGTGACATTGTATGTGGGCAGATTGTGTGTCCACTTTAGTTTTTCAGCAAAGTGGTTTAAATCTTTGGAAAATGTGTGCCTTGTTAGAAGCTTAAAAAAAAAAAGAAAAAAAAAGGCATCTAATTTGTCTGACTCATGAAGGTTAATGCAGTTAAATAGACACCCTACATTTATTCCAGACTGACAAGCACAGACATGTCCTACTATACTCCCAACTTTATTTAGCAAAAGAAAGTCAGAATTCAGCCACTAGAGAAATTACAAATCAGGACAGAAGGATTTTCTTGTTTTATCAAAAAGCAGAGTCTCACGCAGCAACAAAAAAATTAAGAAGGAGTCAAGAGAATTACTTCAAGCTTGGGCATAGATAATAGGTGATAATAATTAATTGTTAGGAAAGGAAGAAAGAATTAGGTTTTTAAAATTCAAAACAAATGAGACAGGTACTCAGAAAATATTCCGGTTTGAGAGTCAGAAATTAAATGAAAATACACAGAACGTAAAAAAAAGAACCAGTAGTAGAAAAAATATTGACCAATAGGAAAAGCTAAGTGTTGGATAACATCAGTTCTTGCTTAGAGATCTCTTCTGTGTTACTCATTACTATTACTAGGGAAGAATTTGTAAGTAAGTTTTATGTAGAGGACACGCACACGAAAAGGATTTATCCTTTATATGCTTCTATAAGAGTGATCTATAATCCAAATTGTCTTGCAAGCTGCTATTTAGATTTGTGAAAATAATTTTTAAGCAAATATTCTCAGCAAACCAAATGTTGTCTAGGAGTTTCATTGCATGTCTTTTATTTTTATTTTTTAAAGAAAATTTCCAATATCATTCAGCATCAGAAAAAGAAAGAGCATGAGCAGGCAGTAAGAAATAGCAGAGGCAGAGTAGGAGGTTTACTTCTTCTACAATAGTTGAGCAGTGTCAAGATTTTCCAGAAGTGAATGGCAGAGGGTGGTTTGGAGCTGCAAAGAACTGGGAACAGAAATGTTAATTTTGACAGGCAAGTGGTCATGCTGACACTGAAAACTAGTGCAGTCCCCTGTTTTTAGGAAACATAATTAGGCAATAAGTGAATCAATTCACATCACACAATGGTGAATGTGTGTTTCTTTATTCAATTGTTCTGTTTGCCTCAGGTAGCATGTGTGTCAAATGATGTAATCGTTACCATGGGAACTACACTTGTATAATGAGAAATGTAGAATAAAACTCTGAGAGATTCTAAAACCCCACCTGGCATGCACATACTATTTTTCTTCTTAAAACAAAAACAAAAAACAAAACACACACAAAAAAAAAAAAGAAAAAAATAATAAAAATAATGCTCTTCCACTTAGATCCTTAAGTAGCACTTCATTCTTAAAATAGACCTGCTGATAGTGGTGTCACTGTTTCTGGAGTAGGTGTTACCTAGTGTGAGCTCCAGATATACGAACATTTCTTTAAAATTAAAAAAAAAAAAAAAAAAGAAAGGAAAATAATGAAGGAAAAAATGTGTATTCTAGAACTGCTTTAGAAAGATGGATAATATAATGTGCTGTTTCAGAGGCAAAGGAAGTATCTAAAATATTATACTTTAAATACACCACTTTTCTCGTGACAAAAAAAAAGTGTTCTATTTATTCATTAGCATTAGAAAAGTGTGTCCCATACTCCTCCTCCCTCTGTTCTATTAATCTGACAATCTTTCTTTCTACTGTTGGAAGAGAAGAGGAAAACATTTTCTGAAAAAGCACTTAAAATACCCTTTCGGGAATCCAAATGTTTCACCAAGCCTAATATTTTGCAAATGCTGGAAATTTATGGCAAAATAACAGGTTTCATTTTTTATCCAGGGGGAACACTTAAACCACAGTCCTTTTACTTTCTGTTTTCATGCCAGCATACACAGAAATCACGTCTGTATAACTGGTACTGAGAACTAGAAGAAAACCCATAATTCCTGCTATTTCTTTTTCCTTCTTTGTGCATATATAGCTAAATTGGATCAGATGTGATTAACTAATCTTTAAAATATCCTTTTTTCCCAAAAAATCTGACTTTACCAAATAATGCACTTAGATGGAAGGATTTTTGTTTTTATTATTTTTTGAGAACTTTTACAGCACTGCCCACTACTTGAAATCTTCCATGAGCCACAGACAAGTGTCTTTCAAGAAAGTGCACAGTAAGTGGAAATATAAAAAGATAGACTGCGACTTAAGTCTCCTCCAGGCAGCCTTAAGCCATCAGTTAAAGTTTTTTTGATATTTAGGCTTACTTTTGTTTAATATATGGAATACAAATTTTTGTTATAAACTAAGTTTATGTGAAAAATAATTTTTTCTCCAGTTCCTTAAGTTCTGGAAACACTGATATTTTATAAAGTCCATGACTAACTTGCGGAAATAAATCTGATGTTTTAATTAGAATATGCTGTACTCCCACAACATCTTTCATCATAAGTACTTTACTGACATTTATTAATTAATGGTCTGATCCTGCAACCCTTACTCATCCGCATAATTTTTACTTGTGATTGCAATCATTCAGACCATTTGCATGAGTAAATTTTACAGAGTGTATGCCTGTTTAGCTGTAAATGAAGCTCATAAACATATAACCAAATAAGGCTTTAGGAAACTATTTGTGACTTGGCTTGATGGGTACAGCCATGGGTAAATTAGGCAATTGTGTGGCTCAGAATATACCTGGCTGTAGCAAAAGAGGCTCAGATATGTTCTCTTCATGCCAGAGCCCTGCTGAACCAGGGTGGCTCCTTATGTTGTATGCAGAACTACTTTTTAAGAAAACCTGAGGTCTCCCTGAGGAGGCAAAGGGGTAAAGAAAAGGAAAAAAAAATAGGAGCAAAGGAGGAAGGGTATGTGTGTCATAGGATCAAAAGCATAAAAGCATGAAGAAACAGGTGCAGCAGCCCAAGAGCATCCATGTTTTCCTGAAGATATCCAAGGAGCTGTCTATGAGTGCTCTTTCCTGGGATTCGGCACCAGCTAGGAAGGGAGAAACCTTGCAGTGCCTGTGGCTTCCCACACCCCTCACACCACTCCATCAAGATTCCTCTTTTTGATGGGGTGAACCAGCTTGGATGGGGTCAGGGGATCGAGCGAGGAGGTCCTGCAACTCAATAAAGACGTAGAATGTGAGAGTGTAAATAAAAAGGTAAGGAGAAACTGCAGCTACCACCTTGGTGACATGAGCAGGATCCTGACACACTTGGAGGACCTTTATGCCTGACTTTCCCTCCTTTTGCAGAGAGAAAGAGTTGGGGAAGCTATCAAAAACCCATGCAGGCAGGACATGACAATGATGACATGGAGTTCATTAAATATAAGCTTGCAAAGGTATTTTGTTGGCAATTTCATGGACTGGCTGTATGTTATTCAGCCTGTTCTGGCATCTGGAAGGGCTGCACAGGGAGGTTAAATGCACAGGAAAGAGACCTTGGAAGAAATATTGAAGGGTAAGCATGATATATTCTCCTTTAGGGTATGTGCAAAATAGGAGAGGATTCCTGTGTTTGAAGTGTCCTTTATTTCCTTGAGCACATTGTGGGGAAATGCAGTAGATGGACCAGCCCATGGACTGTGCAAGCAACACAGAGCCAACCTCTTTCTGCCTGTCATCACCATCCTTGGAACACTGAGAGAGGCTCCACTACTTGTGCACAGAGGTCACATGTCAGGGGTTTGGCTAGAAGGTTTCTCCTTTTGTTGGTGTGGAGGACCTGATCTCTTCCAAGGACTTCTAAGCCATGAGGAGCCCCTGACAGAATACAGGTAGTTAAGAGGCATTCAGAGAAGATCTCTCAGGCTGATGGCTAAAAGCTGATAGAACTGTTGCTGCCATAAATGGTGCTTCGTTGTGTGGGTCACAACTACATATTAAGACCATGTTATGGCTTGTCTCAGCAACATCATTCACCACAGTTGTCAGCATCCTTCACATCTCAACAAGAAGAATAAGACTGTAAGTTTGCCTTTCCAGCGTTCCTAGCTCTGGACTGGGGCAGGAGCTTCAGTGCAGGTTTGTGTCACAGCCTGTCTCCAGTCCTTTACCCCTCTCCTCCCCAAGCCTATGTGCTTGAGAAGCCTTCCATCAGCTCTGTGCCTCACAAAGTGTCAGCAAAGGCATTGGATTCTGAGTCCAGAGCAAGCAGAGTGCTTTTTAGCTTTTTTTTAAAGTGGTTTGGATGCATTTATGTAATACTTCTTGCTTATTAAATGGTCTGAATGATTTCAGCAGAACTACTCAAGAGTAAAAATTATTCACATGACTAAGAGTTTGAGGATCAATCATTTATCAGTAAATGTTGAGAAAATACTTGTTTTTTTCACTGAGTAATTCTTGCAAATACAGATCTGGATTCATCCCAGGGACTCTAGATACTTTCCTTACTAAATTATCTAATTTGGGTTGTTGGACAAAACTCCCTCTAGGGAGAGAGAGTTCGAAAGGAAAGGATGGCAACTACAGATATTTATTTAGTCCATTAAGGTCTAATTCTCTGCCTGGAGAAGCTTCTCTGTCTCTCTTGACAGGAGGGAAGCTTCCAGTAATTATGCACCTAACTTATGCACTGCTGCAAAGTGGGCTGAAGCTGAGTCACCATGCAATCAATTCTATTCCATGTGTTCAGGCCAGCCATGGAAATTCAACTCCTGTAAAAGCTGTTCTCTCTATAGCCTTTTCTGTAACCTCCCCTGCCTCTTCTGGACCTGGTCATCTATGTTATGACAACCCCTGGCCCAGCTTTGCTGTACCTCAGCACTATAACCTTGATTCAGACTTTTGAGGAAATTGTTAAGTGGTGAGAAGGAGCTATGAGAAAGTGTAGAGAGAGGAGCTGAGATGGATAAGAAAGAGGAAGTTACAGGCAGAGGTATGGTTATAGAGATGGGGAGTGTCAGTAGCACAAAGATTCAAAATTAAAATCACCAAAATGGTTGTCCTTAAAAAAGAAAAAAAAAAAAAAAAAGACAAGCACAAAACAGCTCAAGGATTTGGTTGGTGTCATTGATGTCAGTCTGCTGCTGCTGATGTCAATGGTCTCCATGGGGGTAAGTTTAGCAAGACCAATGGATCAGTAACTAAGCAAAATTTAACATTTTAGAGAGCAGCTGAGGCTGATGCTTCCCCTCCTCACTAATGCCTGTCTAAGCAGGAAAGACTTTTCAGCACCTTCTAAGGGACAGTGAGCACACTGACGTTTAACCTAGGAGCTCATTAAACCTAACTACATTTCTCATGTACTAGCCAAGAAATAATTGCTCTATGCCTTTAGCTGCATATAACATGCTTGCAGAACCTCTTCAAACATGGTTAAATATGCTGAAATTAAATGATCCAAAGAAGGACAGCAACACCTTACATTAAGATTTGATAACTTTATAACAGCAAATTATAATGGAATAGTCCCATTAGTTTCTTTAGAATTTTGCATGGTAAGGGTCATACTTATTTTGCTTGAAATTGTCTTGATTCTTCAAGTGCCATGGTTCTTATATTCATGCTGTATTTTTCAGGAAGTTTTTTCCTTTTCAGTATCAATCTTTTGCAAGTGTTTTGAAAGATTGCAAATATTGTTATATTTAGAAATCAGAAAGGAGACTGGTCAGCAGAGACATTTGTTTAAGAAATACGCTTTAAGGTAGTAGGAAAACCTTGTTTATAGTATATTTGTTTTCTGATATAGTACTAGTACTTATATTTATTTCCACTCTTCTCCCTAATCTCCCTTTGACACAGTCTCCCACAGCATCGTCACAGCTAAATTGAATAGGTGTGGTCTAGACAATAGAGTAGTCAGGTGGGTTGCAAACTGGATTAAGGAGAGAAGCCAGAGAGTGGTAGTCATTGGTGCAGAGTCTAGTTGGAGGCCTGTATCTAGTGGAGTGCCTCAGGGTTTAGTACTGGGGCCAATATTGTTCAATATATTCATTAACGATTTGGACGAGGGAATAAAGTGTACTATCAGCAAGTTTGCTGATGACACCAAGCTGGGAGGAGTGGCTGACACGCCAGAAGGCTGTGCTGCCATCCAGCGGGACCTGGACAGGCTGGAGAGTTGGGCGGGGAATAACCTAATGAAATTTAACAAGGGAAAGTGTAGAGTCCTGCATCTGGGCAGGAACAACCCCAGGTTCCAGTATAGGTTGGGAAATTACATATTAGAGAGCAGTGTAGGGGAAAGGGACCTGGGGGTCCTGGTGGACAACAGGATGACCATGAGCCAGCACTGTGCCCTTGTGGCCAGGAAGGCCAATGGCATCCTGGGGTGTATTACAAGAGGGGTGGTTAGTAGATTGAGAGAGGTCCTCCTTCCCCTCTACTCCGCCCTGGTGAGACCCCATCTGGAATATTGTGTCCATTTCTGGGCCCCTCAGTTCAAGAAGGACAGGGAACTGCTGGAGAGGGTCCAGCATAGGGCAACCAAGATGATTCAGGGAGTGGAGCACCTCCCTTATGAAGAAAGCCTGAGGGAGCTGGGTCTCATTAGTTTGGAGAAGAGGAGACTGAGGGGTGACCTTATTAATGCTTATAAATATATAAAGGGTGATGACCACGAGGATGGAGCCAGGCTTTTCTTGGTGGCAAACAATGATAGGACAAGAGGTAATGCGATCAAGCTGGAACACAAGAGGTTCTACTTAAATTTGAGAAAAAACTTCTTCTCAGTGAGGGTGACAGAGCACTGGAACAGGCTGCCCAGGGAGGTTGTGGAGTCTCCTTCTCTGGAGACATTCAAAACCCGCCTGGACCTGTTCCTGTGCAACCTCACCTAGGTGTTCCTGCTCCGGCAGGGGGATTGGACTAGATGATCTTTTGAGGTGCCTTCCAATCCCAAACATACTGTGATACTGTGATATTCTACCAAATTTAAAATTCTCCTCTCCTCATTTCTTACTTGTATGTGCTTCACAATCTATGAGGTTCTGATTTCTTTCCTTCTGAATCCCAGCCTTAATTTCTATCAGTTCTTCCAGTTCACAATAATTGTGAACCCAGCTTTTCTTTCTTCTCATTTTGTTGAGACTAAAATTAAATGTGGAACCAAAATAGTCAATCACTTAGTTTTGGTTATTTTTATGAAATATCATAGTTCATCGTTCACAAAGAAACAAATAGATTGTTTAATTAAATTCATTTCATATAGTATTCACTGAAAATAATTCCACCAGCTCTGTTCTTGAATTGGCACATATTTAAAAGTTATTTAAAAGGCTCTGTGTCATTCTCTTTTACCTGCCATCATTTTTTTTTTCATACCATCTTTAGTGAGTTATATGTAATAACTGAAATATGTCAGAGTTCACTAGCCTTTTTCTGCTCTACGTGCTGTAAGAATGATTTCATTTGTCAGTCTGACCTTGGTGCCAGGAAATGTCATGGAACAGATCATCCTGAGTGCCATCACGTGGCACATACAAGACAAACAAGGGATCAGGTCCGCTCACCATGGGTTTATGAAAGGCAGGTCCTGTTTGATCAATCTAGTCTCCCTCTATGACAAGACCTTAGAGGATGAGGGAGAGGCTGTGGATGTTGTGTGGTCATGGGTGGTGTTCCCCAGGGCTCAGTATTGGGGCCAGTTCTATTTAATCTCTTTATCAATGATTTGTATGAGGGGATGGGATGCACCCTCAGTAAGTTTGCAGATGACACCAGTTGGGTGGGAGCGTTGATCTACTGGAGGTTGGGAATGTTGATTGACAGCTGGCTAAACATGAGCCAGGAGTGTGTCCAGGTGACCAAAAAGGCCAACAGCATCCTGGCTTGTATCAGAAATTGTGTGGCCAGCAGGACTAGAGAAGTGATCATCACTCTGTACCTGGTGCTAGTGAGGCCACATCTTGAATCCTGTTATCAGTTTTGGATCCTTCACTACAAGAAAGACATTGAGGTGCTTGAAAGAGTGCAGAGAAGGGCAACTAAGCTGGTGAGGAGTCTGGAGCACAAGTCTTATTAGAAGCGGCTGAGGGAACT
Organism: Columba livia; assembly: GCF_036013475.1. Taxonomy (NCBI): domain Eukaryota; kingdom Metazoa; phylum Chordata; class Aves; order Columbiformes; family Columbidae; genus Columba; species Columba livia. The sequence continues at coordinate 36,297,984 of NC_088602.1, read as the reverse complement.
GGGGCTGTTTAGCCTGGAGAAAAGAAGGCTGAGGGGAGATTTGATTAGTCTCTACAACTACTTGAGAGGAGGTTGTAGCATGGAGTGTGTTGGTCTATTCTCCCAAGTAGCAAGTGATAGGACAAGAGGAAATGGCCTCAGGTGGCATCAGGGGAGGTTTAGATTGGATATTAGGAAAAAATTCTTCACTGAAAGGGTTGTCAAACATTGGAACAGGCTGTCCAGGGAAGTGGTGGAGTCACCATCTCTGGAGGTGCTTAAAAGACACATAGATGAGGTTCTTAGGGACCATGGTTTAGTGCCAGAGTTAGGTAAATGGTTGGACTTGATCTTGAGGGTCTCTTCTAACAAAAATGATCCTATTATTACATTTTTTGGTGTTGTATTGACAGAAACTCCTCCTGATTTACTGTTTTACTGAAAACCAAAAGCTTTTGGTTTTCATGGCAGAGAGAAAATGCACCTAAACAGTGAGGATTATTAAGAGCCCTGAGTTCTGTAAATGCCATTTCTTTATAATTATAACCTGTTAAATTGTCCTGTATTAAAACCTCAGTTGGAAACATGACTTGCATAAGGTCATGTTAAACTGGTTAAATAACAAGCAAAAACGGCTTTAATGTCAATGTGAAAACAACTAAATCCCTCTGAAGTTGCAGCCTTGGCAGAGGAGGGAGAGTAAGAAAGTGGCCTTTCTTCCTTTCACTCTCTTTAAAGTAAGTATAAGAATTCCCAGGGCCTTCCACTCTCCAAAAATAATAGTTGATTAGAGCTTTGAAGTGAAAGTACCTATCTTCTTCCAGAAAATGTATAAACAGGCATATCTAGCCACTTCAGCTACTTTTTCATTTCATCACAAGAAGAACAAGTATACTATAAAAATTGAGAAAATTCTATCCACTCAGGCAAAACAGATTAAATAAAACTGCTTAAAAACTTACTGTCCACCATGTCTTTGTAAGAAATTCTTTCCTCTACATGGCTTGTTAGTCCAGTGATTTCTAGGAAAAAAAAAAAAAAAAATCTTCTCTGTCACCTGTAAAGCTTGGCTCTGGGTTTGGTCTGTGTTTCATGAAAGCTGTCCTTTTGCTTGTATCTTATGTTTTCAGGAGGTGTCCAAAAGCTGTGTAATTTCAGTTTTACTGAAAGCTTTTCCTCTTCCTCTGTCTTGTTCTCTCCTTCTCTTGCCTTAAGGACCTGCCTAATACTAACTGCTCTTTTGCAACAGGATGGATTTTCAGTCTGCTCAGCAAGCACTTCTGGTTCACCAAGTGGTTCACCAGTGGCAGCTGCATTTGGTGCATCCAGCCTCAGCTCAGTCCAGATGAATCACAGCTTGGGGCATCTGTGAATCTGAAGCCATACTGCAGGATCTTGTGTTGGATGGACTTCTCTCTGTTTACCCTGTACTGGACCCCAGAAACGTCTCTTCAGTGAGGAGGCAGAGGTGCTCTAGAAGAAACAGTAAAGCAATTTCCTCTCCTTAGCATAAGATCCTGTTTCCCCCCACTGCATTGCCTAGTCAGTCCTTTTCTACAAAGCATACAGTGGTCACACAGTAAACTGCGAACAGGCACGATATACCTCTGCCACATTCTATGAATATTGAAACAGATATATTATATGATATTTTGATATAACTTAATAAGAAACTGGTTAAGCAAAATAGGAAATCCAAAATGGGACTTTTCTTTTTCTCTTATTTTTTTGCCCTCTTTTATTAGTACAGGAATAAGATTGAAAAGGTTTTACCTTTTCCATAGTGAAAATCATATAAAATAAAGAAGTGCCAGCAAAGTGGTTAGATTTTCATGAAAGCACAGTTTTGAAAGGTAAATTATTATTATTTTTATTGTATATTATTTCTTGTTGGCTTTCTGAGAGGTTTTGTGTTGTTTTGGTTTGTTTTAATAAATAATTTGAATAACTTTTACTAACTTGCTTGCAATTAACTTCCAGACAAAAAAATAATATATCCTTGATACAGTTTATTTGGACCAGTGTTCTGCTGATGGCTTTAACAATAATCACACATGCTGTTGCTTCCTTTTTCAAGAAACATATAAATAACATACACTGAAGATTATTCCATACATTTTCTGCATCTATAGTCTTAGGCTCATGTCTTTTATTTCTTTGTAAGAAAGGTAAAAAGATTTTAAGAGAAAAAACTCTGAATGCTCAGGAGAATACTACAGTTTCCTGTCTGGAATCTTACATAAGTGGAGAATGAAACACTTTCCCTGTCCAAACATATGTGTCGGTAACTGTGGCAGCAGAATGGGACAGTCGGACTATCCAGAGTAAATTATTTCATTTTCATAAACCAGAATCTTCTGTTTGCCATTCTAGAGAGAAATCCCAAACTAAGACTTATTTTATTTCAGCTTAACTTCCTGTCAGAAGAAGTGAAATAGATTGAAGAGTATGTTTAAAGAAATGAAACCAGGATATGAGAAAAAAAAAAAAAAATTACTTTTGGGTGAAAGAGGAAGAAAAAAAAAAAAACACAATTAGTGCTCTAAAACACTGCATGATCACTGACTGATAAAACAAAAGGATTTCATAAATGTTAGTACTCTGAACCCAGAGGGACCAGGCACAATAATTTTGACAACATGTTTTTGAAATATACGTGTGATACACTGTGCATGTTTGGTGAGTCCTTCTCCCAGAGGAGAAAGCTGCATCCATACCTTTAACATAGAAGTTTGGTGTCCTGAATATATACTGAATGTGTCTGGTGCTGTACAGTTACTTCCCACAATTCTGGAGCTACTCTGAGCTTGAGTAGATTAATACATTGCCAATGAAATCAACAGATCTCTGCCAATTTACATCAGCTGAGATTCCAGGATTGCTGGAGGGAAAAGAAATGACACAGGTGTCACAGAAAGTGGAAAGAAAAATAAGAAAATTGAATTAACTTGAGGGCACATTGAAAACATACAGAACTGACTCATTTTGTTCTTCACACTGGTTCCTACAGAAACAGTTGAAGTGCATTACAGCAGCTGTTGCACATTTATGCAGGACTGAATTCACAGAATGAGAGAATGTTAGAGATTGGAAGGGACCTTGAAAGATCATCTAGTCCAATCCCACAGCTGGAGTAGGAGCATCTAGATGAGGTTAAACAGGAAGGCATCCAGGCATCCACAACCTCTCTGGGCAGCCTGTTCCAGTGTTCTGTCACCCTCACGGTGAAGAAATTTCCTCTCATATTGAAGTGGAACCTCCTGTGTTCCAGTTTGTACCCATTATCTCTTGTCCTACCATTGGTTGTCACCGAGAAGAGTCTGACTCCATCCTTGTGACACTCATCCTTTATATATTTGTAGACTTTAATAAGGTCACTCCTCAGTCTCCTCTTCTCCAAGCTAAAGAGCCCCAGCTCCCTCAGTCTTTCCTCATAAGGAAGATGCTCCACTCCCTTAATCATCTTTGTTGCCCCGCACTGGACTCTCTCAAGCAGTTCCCTGTCCTTCTTGAACTGAGGGGTGCAGAACTGGACACAACATTCCAGATGTGGTCTCACCAGGGCAGAGTAGAGGGGAAGGAGAAACTCTCTGGACCTACTAACCACCCCCCTTTTAATCCCACCCAGGATGCCATTGGCCTTCCTGGCCACAAGGTCACAGTGCTAGCTCATGGTCATTCTGTTGTCCACCAGGACCCCCAGGTCCCTTTCTCCTACACTACTCTCTAACAGGTCATTCCGCAACTTATACTGGAACCTGGGGTTGTTCCTGCCCAGACGCAATACTCTACACTTTCCCTTGTTATATTTCATTAAATTTTCCCCTGCCCAACTCTTCAGCCTGTCCGGGTCTTGCTGGATGGCAGCACACTGACGTGTCAGTCACTCCTCCTAGCTGGGTGTCATCAGCAAACTTGCAAACAGTGCACTCTAGTCCCTCATGCAAGTCGTTGATTAATATGTTGAATAATATTGGCCCCAGTACTGACGCTTGAGGCACTCCACTACATACAGGCCTCCAACTAGACTCCGCCCCATTGACCATGACTCTCTGGCTTCTTCCCTTCAGCCATTTCCCAGTCGACCTCACTACCAGATCGTCCAGACCACACTTCCCCAGTTTAGCAGTGAGGATGCTGTGAGAGACTGTGTCAAATGCTTTATTGAAGTCAAGGCAGACCACATTCACTGCTTTGTCATAGAGTTATCAATTAATAGAAATTAACAGAATCAGTTTCAACAAGTTTACACTTCTTTATTTGTGGCTTGCAACCAAACACAAACCAAGTTTTCCACAAACAAAACAGTAGAAAATCAGGAGATGACAGTCCTTTAGGGTCAATTCCTACCATACACAGTGTCTGCACACTCACTAATTTCAGCAGCCACAGTTCTGGAAAACATACCTCCAGCAATGCAATTAACACTCTGCTCCTTCAATTAATTTCAATGGGTTCCTTCACCTCCTTGCCAAACACTCTCACCAAATCCATCAGGAGAGAATTGTTCACAACAAAAACTAATGAAAACTTTAACCCTTGGACACTACAATTTGCTTTATAGCTTGGCCTGAGTTATATTGCCTTATCCTTTTTATTAATAGTCAGAAAACTGCTGTATGATGTTGTGGAAGCAGAGCAAGCTCTTTTGTTCACTTGAAAGCATACATCTACAATTGGTCAACTGAACATCTTACTAGGGGAAAATATCACTTGGTGTCCAGTACCATAGTTTCTAAAGTCATTTTATATATGCTAAGGTAGGTATATCACTTGACCTCCAGCTGGATCAATATGGTACATGTCTTCCACTGTTCCTGTGCCATATCTTCCAATCCTCTGTTTATGTTTATCTTAATCTATGGAGAGTGAAATGGCAGACGTTGCCCAGAGGTAGGCAAGGACATTAGTTCCTACATCTCCATCAATTATAATCACACCTTAGACATCAAGCTCATGTGCAGACAGTTGTATCAAAGACATTAATTGGTGCATTTGCATCTTCACTTGATGCCCAAACACAACTTAAACACAGCGCTAAGAAGATTTCAAAGGAAATAGTACAGATATTTGGAAAGACTAGCATAGAAGTGCCTTCCCACAGAGCGATTTCATTCAAACCCAAATGCCTGCTAGTTTAAAGCAAGTTGAAACACTTGTGATTGACTTAACCCACATCTGAGAGTGACTAATGAGTCTGCTAACCTAACTGAGAACAGAAAAGATGTGGCCTGAAGAGTCACAAAATAAGACTCAGTTAATGGTCAGGACAACGATAACTGGGGTCTCCATAAACCTTAAAAAAAATGGTTTCAGCTCAATTTTAGACAGTGAGTAGACCTCCGTGTGTGAGCTAGGCACTAAGTTTCTTTTATAGCCAATGAAGAGTAATACGAACATATAGGGCACAGTTCATCTTTCCTAGTTTATTAGTCTACATTATGTTGAAATAAATTTATTCCTAACAGTGTCTATTTCTCTTCATTGGCAATAAAAAGAACCTAGGGCAACTAGTTTAAATTCAGGCGTCTACATTTGATCAGAGGACTCCCACCTGGGTGTCTGTAGATAATAGTGTGTCTTAGATCAGAGGGAAGCTCTGCACCACCTGCTCCAGACAGGCTTGTCTAAAACTCCAGCTCCACCAGAGATAGCCTTTATCGGTATGCCAATTACAGGAACAGCTGTATTTGTCCTTAAATTTGCCCTGTAGCTAGAGGTACATAATCCCAGCCAGTTATCTCATTATTGTTACAAATATTTTAAAACTGCAGGACCACAAGCAGAGAAAGTGCAGACGGATCAAATCTACGACATTAAACAAACAAATAAATAAAAAATTAGTCACTTGTTCCCTTCAGCCATCCCACTAAAATTTGCCATTGTACAAAAGAGCATGTGTTGAAAAAAGTATTATCAAGAGGGGATTTGAGAAAATATTAAGCAGCCAAGGAGACTTGGAGCAAATTTAGAGTCCATATTAATTACAGCTAATGCTACCAACAAACATAACACAAAGCAAATGGGAATGAGTGTCGAGGGTGGTGAAAAAAGTATGCAGAATATTATCTTGTTTTGCTATCAGGAAAGCATTCAGCAAAAGGTATTGTTTCTGCTGTCATTGCAGTCAGTCTCTTAGCAGCCTGAAAGTTTAAACCTGCTAGAAGATATCCAGCTTGTTGTTTGGCAACACAGGTTGCCAAGGCAACAGAAGCCAGTGACACTTATCCTTCTTCTTGATGGATTCTGCCACTAAAATACAGAAATCGGGGTCTTGAACTGACCTGGTGGGTCTTTTGAAATTGTATTTTCATGCCATGAAATCTCTATCTCATAATAAAGCACAGAGGTATTCTGAAATATTAAAAGTGTGTGTTTATTTTTTCAACACTTATTGATGTGTTGCAATTCATTTTGTTTGTTTTGATGATGCTTGGATGGATGTTTGGAAGCTTGACATGCTGGTCAAAAGAATACTGAAAAGGCTACTGCCATTCTTGCATGAGCCCCTTTTCTCTTGGTAAAACCAGATAACATATATAAATCACAGAGATGCAAATCCCCCTGTAGTTAAATATTTAAAATCTATTTATAACATGTTGCACAACAAGGTGTATATACGGGAAACCAGCAACAGTTTTTGGTGTATAGTTTGCGATGTTTAAATAATGGCTTCAAGAGATACTGCTTTATAATTTTGGTTTGATACAAACAAAAAAAAACATTCAGTGAAGTGTAGAAAATGTCTTCAGGGAACATGTGAAAGAGAAAAAAATCAGAACTAGAATCCTTCCTTCCAGTATAAAGAAACTCTCAGTTTGCTCACCATCAGGGAACAAACAAAACTCTCACTCCTTTCTCTTCTAGGCCTAACTTTGCACACATTCCCCCTTGTTTAAACCCCATGAGTTTTTTCTTTGTGAGTCATTACTCAGTTCGATGTAGAAATTCTTTTGAATGTCCCTTAAAGCTATTCTCCCATTGATCTGCACAATGGCATACCTCCCATAGCAGATGGTCTCACTTGTCTCTTAATAAATGTCTCAAATGTTTTCATCTTCTTTCTGGATAAATATAGAGAGAATAAGATTGTTGAATCTGATTGATTTTGTAATTTGTTATAAATTCTCAGATTTTTATTAAGTCATTTACTTTTGAAGGTATTCCAATGTCTTTACATACTGAGAGGGAAATCAGGCTTTTACATCTTTAGGTTAGTATATTATAGCATTTGTCTCAAAGATCCAGAATGTTGTCTTCAGGTTTTAAAATTTTCCCTAGTCTCACTCAAGATAATAATTGCTGTTTCTCTCTTGCCAGCTCATAACATTATACAATTCTGAAGAAAAATACTCACAGTATCAGACGCATGGATACAGCTCACATTCCTGACATCAATTGATTCACTCTGTGTGTGAGCTAAATATATTGATGAGAAGTAGTTTACTGTAATGTGAAGAAAGCAAAACTGTAGCAAACAGCAAGAACTATATAAATACTATACCCAAACTGTTTACTGAAAACGAGGCCACAGTCACCATATATCTCCTTTGCCAGTCTCAAAAACTGAAGGTGCTGTTTTCTTTAGAGATGAAGCTTCATCTCTAGCAACTACCTGGTTTCAGTTCCAAAAGTAAACACAGGTTCATAATGAGAAAGAGAAGTTACAATTAATGTCACAGACTGGGAACCTAATTAGAAAAAAAAAAAACAAAATGCCAAACAAACAAACAAACAACAAAACAAAACAACAACAACAACAACAAAACACAACACAGCAAACAACAGAAAATCTGTAAATTCAGTCCTAAACTGCAGAATGGAATGCTTGAAAAAATGTATTTAGGACATACATAGTAACTAAGAAGAATCATAATTTAGAAGTCCAAAATAAAACCAGAAGTAAGCAGAACTTAGAAACTGTGGAGGGGCTAGTCTAGCCTTCAATGGTGCAGCAAACTTTGAAAAAAGGCTAAGATGATAACGAGCTCTCAGAGAAAATTTAATTAGTTAAAATCTGTCCAGGTAACTTTTTTTTTTTTCCCCAGTTAAATTTTTTGTTTCCTGGCATTTTTTTTCCAGCTAGAAAAGTTCTAAAATATTACTCATTTTTTTTGAATATTCACAACTGTTCTTTTTCAATTAGTAAATCTCAAACATTTTTATACTTTCTTTTATTTTACCTCCTCTTTGTAAATCTGGCTAATCGTGGGCTCCCTATGAATCTTTATTGTCATTCCATTTATGACGGTGTGACACTATGCCTGAAGGTTCTGCTACTCCAGCACAGCACTTTGCTCAAATGCAGTTTACCATTCAATTTTTTAGCTTAATGCAGCTATTTAGTGTAGATCCTGATCTTTGGTTTCACGATTCAGATTTGCTCACAGATCAGGTGTGTACACATACGCAGGCATATCGTAAGAAGAGCAAGAGGCCACGAATACATTGCAAAGAGCAAGTTTTATTTTAGTTACCTCTCTACTGGGGGATCTCCGAAGCGGCACCTAAGCTCCCAGGCAGAGGTGACACCAGTGGGGATGCAGGCGCTGGTCAGTTCAGCCCTGTTAAGATCACTGGGCCTGCTGAGCTCGCCTGTATTTCAAGGCTTCAGGCAGGTGCAGCCTCCCACTCTTTCTCACAACAAAGCAGGGATCTCAGTCATAGGGATAAGGTGCCTGGAGTTTCCCACAGGCCTATGTTATTTAACACAGAGGTTCTACTCATCAAGCACACAAGGTCAGTAAAACAATTAGTGTGATGTATGTGCTTTTTCTACAGACAGGTGAAAGTCACTTGAGCATATTTACATTTAACTAACCTCCTCGCCAAATCTTCTGCTATATTCCAATACATCAGAGTAGCTGGGTACCTATTAACTAGAAGAAAACTACAAACATATAAAGACCTATTTTTAGAAGAAAACGTAAATTATTCTTTTCTGATTGTGTTAAATAATGTATGACTTAATAACCTAAAAAAGCAGTTATTAATTTTCCCGTGTATCTTTGTTTTTTACATCTGTATTTTCTCAAAGTTGGTTTTAGTAGTCTTTGTAGACTGGAAAATATTATATTTGTTTATTGAAACACCTATTTATGATCACTTGCCTCATCGGGCTTTTCTTTCCAACATTAATTAAAATATTAAATAAGTGAAAAGAAAACTGATTCTACAGAAGATCATTTAAAACATCTGATGTAATGCATGGGCTGATAATAGCATTATGGAAATATTTTTATTGTTTTAAACAGACTTATTTGAAAGTTCAAGGAACTTTTTTGAAGACTTTAACTAAGCAAAATATTACAGGTAAATAAAATGGGAAAATTGTGTTCATGTATTTGAAGATGTAAATATAAAGGCTATTTTTTGTTTAGGAGGTGAAATAACTGTTTTATTATTTTGCTCAATATTTTTGATCATTATGTATCAGTTAAACCATAACAGAAACTAGCAACTGTTATTCAAGAATAGGAAAATATTAGATTTACTTCAATAATAGAAGGTATGAATTCAGAACATAAAATTACTAACTAATCATTATTCCTGTTCTTTCAGATATAGACAAATAAGGCTAGAATAGAACAAAAGAATAACATTTTAAACTGATCTCACCGAACTACTAATTCTGCAACTGTACTGACTTGTAGGTATTACGAAGGTCAACTACTGGAAAATTTGTTTTTATAGAATAGCTACAAAACTTGGTTTTCAGGCTGAGCATAATTTGTTTTGTTTATTAAGAAAACTCCACCATTTTTAAATTCTGATTTTCATCAGAATAGTTGCTATGTCTCTAAATCTATTTTAAACGCACTAAGGATAGAACATGATTCCTGAAAACCTTTAACAATTTTTTTTTTAAGTCTCACTGTGATTCCTATACATAAACTTACACATATGTTCCTATCTTTATAAATTGGTCATAATATAAGCATATTCTTGCTGTAACATTGACCTTGCTGTTATTTAATCAGTAGTTATACTAATCTTAGTGTATTTTGTTGTCCACTTCAGTGCCTAGTACTTACATGACATCACTATAACAAGTAAAATTTTGATACCATGTGTATCACGAGACAATCATAAAGTAAATAAAAAGTAATTAGCAGAAGTTGATGGGTTAAAGTAAAATCTTCTGATACTAAGTTGTCTGATAGATGTTGAAGTTTACCACAGTCAGCAGTCATTTCAATCAGAAGGCAGCACTCTTGAGTTTAACTACAAATAAATTTCTGAGCATACATTATCCTATTCATGAAGACTTCATAATGTTCAACATACATGAGACTAGTAAGACATACAAAATAAAGTTTAATAGTTTGAAAGAGCTAGACAGGCTTATGCCCTTCAATAGCACATGTTTTATATGCATGTAAAGGTCTGCTACAAACCTAAAGAAAACATGGTCTTTGAATTGACTGTGCTTTATAGTAATGCAGAGAAAGATGAAGAAGGGATCATAACATCTAAATGTATACTTACAACTGAAGCTTTTGTAATCCAGTCTCTCTGACTGTCTCTCCCCTGGGCATTTCAAGTGGAACATCCATTGAGGGGTTTTATTCTGATAATGCAGTGCTCTTAAGGCTGTGGATATATTAACTATAGGTAGCACCACTAAAATATTGTATAAAGTTCAATTCTAACACTAAAAAAATCCTTCTTCAAAACAATTTTTTGAACTTTTACCACAGAATATAATGTAATTCCTTCTTCAACACTACCAGACAGAGTTACTGGAAGTAAAAACCTATGGGATGAATATTTTCTCTAGAAAACTTAAGATCAGAGAATCATAGAATCATAGTATAATTTGGGCTGGAAGTGACCTTTAAAGGTCATCTAGCCCAACTCACCTGAAACGAGCAGGGACATTTTCAACTAGATCAGGTTGCTCAGAGCCCTGTCCAGCCTGGTCTGGAATGTTTCCAGGGACAGGGCATCTACCACATCTCTGGGCAACCTGTGCCAGCATTGCTCCACTCTCATTGTAATATTTTTTTCCTTATGTCTAACCTGAATCTCCCTTCTTTTAGTTTAAAACCATTACCCCTTGTCCTGTCATAACACACATTCCTAAAAAGTCTGTCCTCATCTTTCTTATAGGCTCCTTTTAAGTACTGAAAGGCAGCAATAAAGTCTCTCTGGAGCCTTTTCTTCTCCAGGTTGAACAACCCCAACTCTCTCAGCCTGTCCTCAGAGGAGAGGTGTTCTATTCCTCTGATCACCTTGGTGTGCCTCCTCCGGCACCTCTCCAACAGGTCCGTGTCTTTCCTGTTGTGAGGGCTCCAGAGCTGGACACAGGACTCCAGATAGGTTCTTACCAGAGCAGAGTAGAGGTGCAGAATCGCCTCCCTTGACCTGCTGGTCGTGCTCCTTTTGATGCAGCCCAAGATACGACTTGGCTTATGGGCTGCAAGCACACATTGACAGCTCATGTCAAATCTTTTATCCACGAGTACCCCAAGTCCTTCTCCACAGGTCTAATAATGCTAATTAGGTGTCCATGAGCAAAAGAAGAGGAATAAAGAAGGTGGAGGAAATAAAGGCAGTAGAGCGATCATTCTCCAGCAATACAAGTGGTGTATTAGCCCACGTTGAAAGCCCACTTGGAATGACTAGGGCCATGGTAACCACATTCAGCCGGAGTTCTTTCAGCATTAGTTACTCTAATAAACATTATAACTCACTTGAGTACAGCTGATCCATGTATTGTCGGAGTTACATTAAAACAGTTATTGAAATTTAATTTTAAAAACTGATCTAAAAATAAACAAGTGATAATAAATGCATTTTATTTTCCTGTGAGGTGTATAATGGCATTTTGTGTGAATGAATTGCCCATTAATAGGTTCAACATGCTAGTTTTGACCCAATGTAAACAAGATAGCTTCTGAATTATAGTTTATCAAACTGTATTGAATGTACTATAAATTAATGCGCTGTATTTAGCAAATGGTGTTAAAACTAATAATAAAAAAAGGATTTGATGCTGGCAAGAATTCAAGACTATTCTTTCTAAACCTTTTGGAAACTGCAAATTGTTACAAGTTTATTAGAAATTAGATCTTTATAAAAAACTAGTATGAAATAAATTTATTAGGTTTCTCTAAAGTGTATAGATAGATACATACATATATTTTTAAATAAAATTTATTTATATATAGATACATTTTTTGTCTTCTTGAAGTATCCTTCAAGATCCTTAAACTTCTATAACAGGATCTATATGCATTAATGACATATGTTGTGAATGCTTAAATTCCATAAGGTATATATAATATACAGGACCCTGTTGTGTCATTGTTTCTTACACAAGATTTCTGATACATATATGTTCTCCTCTATTTTCCCATCAATAAGAAATATTTGTTTATTACTGTTGCTTTTTTGTTCAAGAAAGAGCCTATAACATTGCTACCTTTAGCAGTATGTTATCATTATTACTCACATATTGATTAGATACTTGGTGCAAAACTTTGGACACATTTAGACATATGATTTTTTATTTAAAATTTATACATGTACAACTCTGTCCAAAACAGAGATGGACACTTACGTCAGAACAGATTTCTGTAAAATAATTAACATTTTGAGCCGATTTCAGTTGCCTATACATAGGTCTCTGATGCCAAATATGTACTCTTCTGTTTTAACTGACATGTAATTTGAGATACCATGTTTTTTCTGAAGATCATGACATACCTGATGAGCCTGTGCATTCATCTCAGGCCTCCTAGAGTATCATAAATGGCACTAGTTCTTACGTAATTATTTAAGTGATGATTCTCATCCCTACTCAGCAGAGTGACTGGAGAGCAGGATTTATTTTCTGAAGGGTAGGTGGCTAAAGTCGTTTGTGATGCCCTGGAGGATCTGAGATGAGATAGGGACTTAGATTAGGTAGGAAAAAATATTGCACTTGCAACAAAACTGTGGTCTACTAGAACATTGTCTGGAGGCCAGTTGTTATATTTTGTGGTGCCTTTAAATGGCACCAGATGCTCAGGCTCAGCAGCTGTAATGACAGCTTGAACAACCACCTAACACTGACACTGTAGACACATTAAACTTTCTGGCTCTAGAACAGGGTTCTATCCTATGCCTAACACTATGCTATTTACGTATAGCATAATGTCAGAGTTGTAGTCATCTCTGAGTTTGTTTTAATCTGTTAATTGAGACTGAGGTCATATGAAAAGGCAAGTTGCCTAAATTCAATTTCAGTTGCAGGAATTCAGCGCCCTGGCTGAGTGGAGTACTGAAAATCAGTAGTCATTCATTCAAAAACAGATTTTAGGCTACCACAGTTCTCTGGGAGCTGGGGAGAGACACATTGTGTTTTCTGAAATGAGGAAGTAAATATTCCTTGATTACATTAATTTCCACGGACCTGAGAGCAGTCAGACAATGTATGGTGATGACATGCTGGTGTGTTCTAAAGGTATGCTATAGGTTTTCCACTCACATGTAGCTTTCCTGACAATAAAATAGACGGAAAAAAAAATAAAAATGGAAAACAACTGAATTATAACATCTTGTAACTTGTTGTTAAGTTCTTTTGTTTGTTTGTTTGTTTTTGTTTTAAATATTAATACTTATTTTATTTTACAAAGCAGAATGTATGGTTTGTCCAGAATTAATAGGATTATCTGGTTATTCCTTCATTCACTGTCTCTATTGTAGGAGGGAGGAGTTACTTAAAATGTTTGAAAATAAATTCATTATTGTCTTGGTGACTACTTTTGGTCTATTTAGAGCCATATGAGTACAGCATTTATACATATGTAAGATACATTTGCTTTATAAAATAATCATTGATTCAGTGAGAAATCACTTCATGGTCCCTCACTATCTTTCACTCATGGCTCTACTGTAACACTCCTGGATTCTTGGAACAAGAATCAGGTTGTGAATTTAACCTCTAACTTTCTAATTTTCTTTTGTCAAGGACTGATGTTACTGCAATTAGCATTACAGTCTGCATAATATGATAAACTCACTTGTTCATTTCCTAATTAAATGCCACCCTGTTCATTTCTCCACCCCTCTCTGCCCATTTTTTCCTGCATCTACTAAGTACTTGAAAAAATCATGGACCTTTTAATGTTGTAACTTTTTTTTTTATGTCCAAGGCTTGCATGCTCTTAACAGATGCAATTATATTTGTATTTATGCTTTGATTAAGCTGGTTACAGTCTAAGCACTGTCTTTAAAAAGCCCATCTTACAGACAATCAATATGAAAATGCATCAAAGTGAACTCTTTGGATGCAATAATAAGAGAACTTCTTCCCTAGTAAAAGAAAAGCCTGAAAAAATGGTCTATTTTCTGTAAAGTAGAGGAAATTTTCCATATGTTTCCAAAGCTCCTGTCAAGGGTTTTGATTGTGGGGTGACAATAAAACTGTGGCAGATGTATTGTTAACCTCTCCCCGCCCCTTCCCCCTTTTTAGCCCCTCCCGCTCCCCCCTTCCCACTAAGGACAGGCAATTGAGAGGGAAAGAAGGACAGAGAGAAAAGAGCTGGAAAAATTAAAAATGTTTTACTAATGCTATTAATAAGAATAGAGAAAGTAATACAAAATACACAAAACCAATCTTGAAAGTCTCAGCAACTGCAAAGCCGGCACCCGAAGTCTCTCCTAATGTCGGACGTAAGCAAAAAGGGAAAAAAGGGAAGAGATCCTCATGATCTCCCACTTTTATTGAAGTATTCAAGTGAATGGAATGTTACACAGAGTCAGTCAGTTTCTTGGTCACCTGTTTCTCGTTGCCCCTCTCACAAAATGTGTATCCATGCTTATCAATAACTTCGCATTCCATTGCTATGTTTACTAAAACATGTATCTGGTTCTCCAGGAAAATGCAGTTAATATGAAGGCTTTAGCTGACAGGCAAATTCACTAAAAGAGAAACTTGGTTTTTAACAGAGCCGGGACACTCCCCTAACTCAAATCCTTCAATTCACTTTTGGCATTTAGTTTTAGGCCTAACAAATTTTGTAACATGCTTTAGTTTGGCAGTTAAAAGTAATGCTTGTTGCTTAGTATTTTCACAACAACTGCTATCACAGGGATCAAACTGAATAAGTACCTGCAAAATTAATACTTTCGATTAATTCCTTCTGTTTTCATAAGGCTGCTTTGCCTGCACCTGGTAAATCTTTTCCTCTTCTCTCAGTAAATCAGTTCTCTGTTCTGATAAATTGATGTCTGGCTAACTACAGGATTGTACTGTAAGTGACCCATCTATCACCTTTTTAAATCTGAATTTCATGTAATTTAAAAATAGAAGATGGAGTAGAATGACTAAAAGATACATAGCATCAGGACTTCGTTTTTGTCAGACTGCTTCTTCAAAAGGAATCTGTATTTTGGGGAAACCAAATTAAATCTCTATATATCTCATTTGTAAACAGAAAGTATTTGCTCTCAAACGATGAAATGCGGATTGCCAGAAGCAGGCATCAGGATGTTACTGAAAAATTCCCAGCAGAGCTAAAGTTTCACTCAGAGGCTTACTCCTCAAAGCAGTCTCTGTAATTCCAGAAATAGATCTGCTTGTGGCAAGCTAAAGAAAGTAAAATGGTTTCTGAAGTCACATTTAAAATATATACAAAATGTGTGGGGAGAAAAAAAAAAAAAAAGAAAAAAAAAAAGAAAAAAAAAAGAAAAAACAAAAAACCAAACCCACAAATATGACACAAGGCATTGTCAAGAAGTACCCTCACTAGCTGTTAAAGTACATTTTTAAAATTATATAAAGTACAACAAAGTGAAGAAAATCACTGCTTTTTAACTCTGATTCAGTTCCTGACAACTTGAAACTCTGGTAATCTGTATTACGATGTGCAATTTAAAAATAACTTCTCTTTCAACATAGAAGATAATAATTCTTCTAAGATACGAGGAGAACTACAGTAAGTATACTTGGATATCACAGTCTAGTCAATTATGGTAAGTGTCAAGCTAGATTCTGTGGTCTGGATAAATTTTTTAACAGGTGAGTAAGAGAAGAAGTAAATGCCCTCTGTAAACTGGTGTAAAGCTGAGGCTGAAGCCATTTCTACTCAATATGATATAAGAATTCTTAAAGGGAAATGTAAAGTTCTGCTCAGGATAAGTTACTCCCTTATCCTGAAAAAGTTTAACGAGTTTGGGATGTTTTCTATTTTAAGTTTTAACTCACACTGAAATGTTGCACATCAGAGCCTTAAGATATTAGTAACTGCAGTCAGTGATAAATACCTTTTTTTGATGGGTGAAGAGCTGTTTGTCAGGAAATACTCAGCAGTCATCTGGGTTTAAAAAATGCAGAACTTCAAAACCCTTGAACACTAGCCAGATCTAAAGAACTTAACTTGTGTTGGGTTATCAATTATCTTATCAA
The DNA here is from genome assembly GCF_036013475.1 of Columba livia. Classification (NCBI taxonomy): domain Eukaryota; kingdom Metazoa; phylum Chordata; class Aves; order Columbiformes; family Columbidae; genus Columba; species Columba livia. The sequence goes on along the minus strand of NC_088602.1, from coordinate 36,281,609 downwards.
ATGTAGGTTTTCCTGTATTTTGCTTTCAAATCCTGTATCCCAAAGAAAAGGTTCATATAGGACAATTAGTTGGCCTACACATTCTTTTCCTTGGCATTCTTTTGGTTAAATCATAGAATAGTAGATAGAATTGTTGAGGTTGAAAGGGGTCCCTGGAGAGAACAGGCGCAAATCCTGAACAGTACTGTATTGGTTGTTAGAGAACACACATGTCCATTGTTCCATGTGGATCACCTTTACATCTAACCTATAGGAAAAACTAATTAGAGGATTTGTCTTAAATATAATCAGTCCATGTGCTTTCATTTTCTGGGCAACAGAGAGACATTTCCCTGCATTTAGAATTAACAGCTACCTTTTGCAGGCCTCAAAGACTTAAGGCATATTTTATAGTAGACATAAAAAGGCAGTGTCTTGGAGCACTGAGGAAAGATCCAGACTCCACTATCTCATTAATTTTAGATGTCCATGTGTAATAACCTATGCTACAAGCTATAACGCTCTCTGAGTTGGGCCTTGCTCATTGACAATCTGAAGATTATACAATTTTGACAAAATATTCAATCAGCTAAATGAAATGAGCGAACAAGATTCTGTAGAATAGCAGACACCATAAGATAAGAAAAAAATAGTTTCATTAAATTCACAAACATTTGAGACTTAGAAATAATAGGACAGCAGGAATAAAAACTGATTGTCTGTCCACTCGGAGCGGATGTTGCAACCACTAGGTACTGTGTAGTCTTGCTTCCTCTGTGACTAAACAGATACACAAGGACTCATTGCAAAATGGAGTAGCTCTAGTCAAGCTCTAAAATACCTGGCCAATGCACATTTGGTGAATCACAAGTGTGGCAAATCATGTAGATGATGAGTACCTACCAGGCCAGTGTTCTCCGAGTGTAGGTGGCAATCCTTATTCACTCTTGCAGAGACTGTAGCCATCTTCAGTGCATTATCCAATATATAGATCAATAATACAGATAAGTAATCACAGACATGACCTTTAACCAATAATTAAAGAAAATAAAACTATGCAAGATAATTTTTAAATTACTAACTGCAGCTATGGCTGGAAATCATAGGCAGGGCTTCTATTTCCAGCTCTGTTGTTAGATTGGTGGTTGACTTTGGGCTTTGACCAACTAAATTTCTGCTCCTGTCTTCAGTTTCCTGTTCTTTAAATGGCAAAATGATGCTGCTATCAGTCAAAAGAATAAGTTTTGAACTACCTGTTTAATAAGTTTCCTGCTGAGTATAGAATTTTTACTTATGGAATTTTTACATTTATTAACAGTGCTATGTCTTATTGCAAATTTATCAAGAAGTCTATGTGGATTCATTTGCAAACATAGTGGATAGTACAAAGCAGAAGTTCTCACAAACAAATGTGGAGGTTCTAGAACATAAAATAAGAAGCACTAGAAGATTTTGGCACCATATGAATTCGGAAAAAAAATGAATGTGTTAGAATCAAAGCACCAGACAGATTTGTCTGTTAAAAGAGTGAAGAATTAATAGTCCACACAGATAGGTAAAATAGGTCTTTTCAGTATGCAGACTGGAGGACACATTACTACCACCTTGCAATTGTATTTATTTGCAAGCGCTTAAAATATTGTAAATTTAAAAAACAAAATAAAATTACAGAATACATTCTGAGAAAAATGACAGATAGTGCTAGGTTCTAATCTAAACTCTGTAGTAAGATAGTCATTACACATTGAAAAATGTTTTTATTTTTATTTTTAAGAATTATTATTTAAGGCTCTTTCTTATCTGTGTTTGGATATTAAACAAGAAGGTGTTTCACTGTGATCTGTACTAACTACATCATAAGTTGTTATTTACCTTCAGAAAGTATAATAAAATAATGAAATAATAACAAGTTAATTGATTATGACAGATGTGCAATCTTAGAAACGAGAGAGCCTCTACTTTTTAACTCGACAATATCAATAAGAGTATGGTACACTAATTCCCTACTAATGCACTTGATTGTATGAGTTTCACATATAAATATCTCTGCAAATTTTCAGATGGTAAACTCAGTACATCTTTCAGAAAAAAAAAAAAATCTTGTATTAGGGTGCTCCTAATCACCCAGCACTGTATTTAATTTTAAAATATTACCTGCCACTTGAGACAAAACAAGCTATATGGGACAAAGAGTTTTCAAGACATAATGTTAGCATTCTGATACTGTGATTTACAGTCTATAAATAGGAAATTTCAAGAGCTAGGAGAAGGTAGGCATCTAAAAAGCTTAAAATTCTCATTTTCTTAGGTCTCTTGGACAACTCGGATTTAGATGTTAGAGCAATTCAAACAAATATGAGTCATTTTAGTACTCTCTGGTTGAACTATCTCACTACCTCAAAATAGAAATTTGTTATTCAAAGACTATAATAAATGAATGAATCTAAATTAATTCCAGACTCAATCAGTTCTGCTTAAAGAACCCCCTTATTTCTTTACTTATTTCTTTGTCATCTTAATTAAAATAAATTGAAAAAAAAAAACCAAACAAAACAAAACAAAAAAAAAAAAAACAAAACAACAACAACAACAACAAAAAATCTTGCTTGACTCCTTGCTTTTTTGAGGAGTACTACATAACCAATAAGAACAGCTTGTGTCACGGAGGCACCCCGAAGTTAGTTTAAGGGACAACAGGGTCCAAAACAACTTTTATTAAACTGGTGAGAAACAGGGTTTTAGCACTCCGAAAGTGACTTAAATACAAGTTCGGATATCAGTTGAGGAAAATTATTAAGGGGCAGCAACTAATACAACAGGCGGTCCACAGAGTGCATGCACATGGCTTCACCCAAAACAATGCCGGAGCCGTCCCTGAGTCCCAGAGAAGTACACACTTGCCTGAACACGGTGTGGGATTATTTTTAAAGAGATACACGTACTCGTAGTGAGTACGGGAAGACTACACTCGCGAGTCTGAGAGGGTAAATTTATAATACACTCGCAATCCTGCGAAGGTTAATTTACTTACACGTGCAAATGTGCATGGAATATTACACGTGCTTATGTGGAAGCACGGGGCGAAAATACACGCACAATTGTGTGAGGAAATAATTTATACACGTGCTCGTATTGAGCATGGAAAGTTACACCTGCAAATGTGCACGGAAAGTACACGTGCTTGTATTAAGCACGTAAAGTAAGCATGCAAATGTGCACGGAAAGTTACACTTGCAAATGTGCGTGGAAGGAAAATACACCCGTGATTCTGCGAGGATTAATTTTACACGTGCTCATATTGAGCACTGAAAGTTAAACGTGCATATGTGCACGAAAAGTATGAATATACTTGCCATCCTGCAAGAAGTTTTACTCACACCCGTGGCGGCAAGGCAAGCAGAGTCTCCATCCCAGGGAGGGGGGCTCTCAGCGGCAGCATCTTGCTCGTGCACCAAGAGACCTGCGACAATGGGCAGAGTCTCGACGAGAATCCCGTTTTTATATTGGCTGATCAGATCTGACTGTAGGCATTCTAGAAGCTTCTCTGCACTGGCTGTGGTTGCCCCTGAAGCCTCCAAACACCCCCCACACTGCCCGCAGGTGCCCAGCATCTCCCTGGCGCCTCAGCACTCCCTTCTCCTAATGGCCCTGGCCAGGTTGCTCTGGGGCCAAACAAAAGAAGCTGTTAGCCTCAAGTAGCAGAGAGAGAGGGAGATGTGCCTACTCCTTCCATACTGAAGGAGGGAGGAGGAGAGAGGGGGTTTTGCATTCTGCCACAGCTTGTTATTTAACTTTTTTGATGTAACCATGGAAACAATAAAAAAAAATATATCCTCAAGCATGGAGTTCACTTGAAAGCAGTCTCCCTGATTCTGACCCTAAAAGTCTCCCCGCAATGTTGGAAGCCTATCGTTGCATACCATTTATTTTTTGCAGCTTATGATTTTGTAGTAAGCTCAAAGGGCAATCTATTGCTGCAGCCTTAACCAGTATAACTGAGTCTGGTGGTGCTGGATTCTGTATTATTTGAAGCTGAACTCTCAGCTACCGTAAATTGATCTTCCCAGGCAATATCTTTTCTCATATGGAAATGATTCAGTGACTTTCTTTTCTTCTTGATTTTCAGGCTGCTACATATACATGGCACATTTTTTTTTATGTTCTTTCAATATATATTCCCTCTCACATAGCACCGAAAGAGACCAACTTCACAGTTTATCTATGGTGTTTGAAATTCTTTTATTTTGTCCACTTCCACAAAGGACAAAAAATACATAAAAGATGTTCTTTTGATTTTGCGAAAGAAAAGATTCCTAATCAAGTGATTTTTTTCACAAATATTGAATATTTTCAATATTTTTTCTGAAATACTGTGTGTGTGTATATATATATATATATATACGTATACACTTAGTGTTATCATGGTCTATGATAAATTAACTTTCTTGACAAATTTAACCTATAATACACAATGACCTCATAAAGGATTATTAAGAAATATTAAGAATTAAATCTCTGGTAGATCAATGGCAAACTAAACATGACTATTCACTTTGTATTGTTTTACTCATAATGTGATTTTCAATTCACCAATATTTTGTCCAAGATTTTGGGTCCTTGAGGGTCTGTATAACCTGCAGCAATGAGGGACATTGGGATCCAGAGGCCGTTACTGGGCAGACTGTGTGCCTGAGTCCAGCTGATGAAGGGGTGTGCATTGTATATACATGTTTTTATTTATATGTTTGGATGGATGGATGGATGGATGGATGGATGGATGGATGGATAGATCGATAGATAGATTGATTTCTGGTGACCACTGATAGGACATGAGGAAATTGAATAAAATTGTGTCAGGAGAAGTTTGCATCAGGCATTAGGAAAAGGCTCTTCACTGAGAGGGTGTACTTTCACTGGAACAGGTTCTCCAGGGAAGTGATCATGGCACCAAGACTGTCAGAGCTTAAGGAGCACTTGAACAGTGCTCTTAGTCATAAGGTTCAGTTTTATGTAGTCCTGTGAGGAGCAGGGAGCTGGACTCAATGAACCTTATGTGTCCGTTCCAACTCAAGATATTCTAGGTTTCTATGATGTATATAATATAATCTTTATATATATATAAATATTTCCCACTAGCAGACCACCATCCCGATCAGCCATGGAGAGAAGCAGAATGAGGCCATTGCTGTTCTTTGTGTTTGTGTGAACGTGGAGTCTACCTGTCTGTCTGTCTTGATAAGAGCGGCCACCAACAAGTACATGTGTATATACTTACGTGTGTACTGTATAAATTTGTTTCTGTGTCTACTGGTTGTACATGCTCAGTTGTGCTGCTAGTTGGACCTGAGGGCCTGGAGCCCTTATGGCCAATGGGCTGCTAGATTCAGCAAGACACAGCAACATAGGCCCATGGATCAGATGGGTCACAAGAAGAAAGCTGGAGCAGCAGTTCAGGGAGTCTCAACAGCTCCAGTTGAGGATGCAACAGACTCTTATGGCCATCCAACGGGCAGCTGACCACCCCGTGTATTACCCTATGCAACAGATTAGCAGTAAATTAGTTATTTTAACAAACTGCTGTTTGTGACTGTGCAATGAAGGTACGTGATGTTAATGATGCACCATGCATAATGAGAAGAAAATACTCTCTTTTAGCCCTTTTATAATTTTACCTAAGCAGAAGTAGCTAGGGAGGATGAGGATGAAAAATTTTAAGAGAAAGTGAACATACATGCTTTTTTTGTTTGGATTCTGATTTGATAAAAAGTCCTTATGCTACATTTGGAGCATTATGTGCTATTTATATATGAATATGTAACTCACAAATTAAAAGCCCAAAATGAAACTTGTTAAAAAGTTTATCTGAAAGAGTAATGACTGTCATTTTCCTAGATAACTTCTGACGTTTCAGACTAATTGTGGCAAATGTCAATATCCAGGGTATGTTACAACTCACATATTTCAAAGCAAAATTCTCTTTGTTGCTTACAAGAAAATGTTGTCTTTAATCTTTATACATGTAAAACATTGAATTTTTTGAGAATCAAGTACTTCTTTCTTTCTATGTGTGTGCTAAAAACTTATTATGAAGCCTAAGGACCTAGGTTATACTGTCACCTCTATCTTTTTCTGCCAAACAATTTATTATCTTTCTCCTTTGCAAAGCCTGAAACATATGAATTATTATGGCAGAATTGGTGCTGAAATTTTCACCATGCTTTGCAGCTGAATTCACTGTATATTGATTTTATGGACCTAGTGGTTTTTCATTTACCTCTAACTTTTTAGGGGACTTAGAGTTTACTTTTATTTCTAAAATTTTCTTCCAAAAGGCCTATGTTCATGAAGCACAAATCAGACCTTCCCCCCTCAAAAAAACCCAAACAAACATGGAGATATGATACTGTTGTTTGAAATGCAACTTCCTTTTGTATAGATTTTCCCAGAAAGACATAAGAATGGCAAGTTTTTGATATATTTTCTGTACTATGGAAGATCATCACTTCACTTCCAAAATTAATCTCTTACCAACATAATTGTAACATTTTGTAACATTTTCATTTGTAACAGCTTAATGAAAAGAAACTGTAGCATTATGATTGGCTTCAGTATTACTTTTAAAATAAAAGTAAAATGAAAATACCAACATTTATCCATGTGACAGTAGAGGAATATAAAGTGGAACATTAAAAGATATTGACAAGGGATAGAACAAAATCGTATTTTCACAATCAAACCGTGACAACTTTGCGGCTCTGGTAAATATATATATACATGTATGGATGCTTACTTAGATATTTTAGACAAAAATTTATTCAAGTATGTATTTTATGTGATTTTCTTTCCTTTCCAATATCAGTGATAATATCAGAATGATCACCCATGTATCATTTCTGTTTTGTTGTTCAAGTATTACAAAGAGAATATGTTTTGTTTTTTTTTTTTTCTTTTTAAATTGGGATATAGTCTAGATTATTCACTTGTACAATTAGCATAATGAGTACCTCATTCATTAGGTTTCCTCATTAGTGACAAATTCTGAAGTGAAAAGTATGACATGACCTTATGGAAATTATACTCTAAATAAGTAATGTCCAGTATTATAACTTATCTTGTAGAATAAAACAGACCACAGGGAAGAAATACAAATAGGAAAAAAAAAAAAGTAAGCTAGGAAACATGTATAAACACTTCTACCTTGCTTGACTAAGCTTTTATCTGGAGGGTTTAAATCATATTCCAAAGTAATCTAAGTATTTTGTGTTTCAACTTAATATAAGATGATCTACCGTATATCCAGACACAAACCTACTGAAGTTTTTGCTACACCACAGTTGAACAGATGTACAGATGCACAAACAACTATTTTTTCCAAAAATACATAAGGGGGTAGGGGAGGGGTGAGGAGAGGTAGAAGATAGAGGGAGAGAGAAATGAGTGATCTGTCACATTCTTCAGCAATTCTCAACACACAATGTAGCATACTTATTTTGAGAGTAAAAATAGTCTTTACAGAAATGTGGTGTTGGTAGGCATTTCTTATGTTTCCTAGAAATCTTTTCATGTAACTACAAATGGAGATAAAGTATGAAACTAACTTTTATGACCAACAAATCAGATTTAATTTGCTCTAGTTTTTAAGGGCTTTTTAGGGTTTATATGTTTATATTTATAAAATAAAATTATTATAGATGAAAAAGCAAATTCTATTACTTTGAATATGCACTGTATTTTAAAAAAGCTGCAGGGTAAATACAAATTCCCTAGTCTCATGTTATAAGAAACTTTCTTGATTTTATTGGACCTTTTTTTTTTGCTATGAAAATTGCCAAAATTGAAGGTTCAATTTATTTTATAGAGTAAATTAAATTCTGTCATTTTGTATGACTTATCAACATACCTGTAAGCTATCAGATGAGAGCAATGCATTCAGAAAGGCTACCATATCCTCTTTCATAGCCAATTGTATTCAAATAACTAGTAAAATTTGTTTAACTTCCTTCTCATTATCATTATAGATTATCTCTTTGCATGTTTAATCTGGAGCATCATGAATACTGCAGTACTTCATTTTATTTACTGTAATAAAAGCATTGAATACTGTTTAAATCAATAACTTGCAATAGAGAGAGATGTAAGTGCTTAAATTCTTTCATTTCATGACTTCTCATTAGGCTCTATTGACTTCCACAGCTCAAAGTGTGCAAAAGAAACTGTGAACCTTTATAAAGATTTTTTTTTTGTTTGTTTGTTTGTTTGTTTGTTTTGTTTTGTTTTGTTTTCAAGGAAATGTGCAGTATTACCTATGGTTTTGACATAATTCTAGGGCTGCATATTAAAGTGTGATAGTTGGCACATACAGCCATGCCTTAGAAAATGCTTATACATCAGTGGAAAACACAACAGAGACTGATGCTGAATTCTTCAGGGAAGCATGCTGTGGTGCCTGACAATGGTTAAAAGATTTAGGTTTGGGCCAGTGCAAGATCGCTAACTATAAAGAAGAGTCAGTTCTTTACTTGCCTTGATCATTTATTTGCTGTGTGATCTTAAGCAATTCTGTTCCTCTCACTGTATTTTGCTGTGTTTTGTCTGGCACATCTTCAGGGCAAAGGTCATTTCCAAAAGAAAGTCACACAGTCTTCAGCTCTATTAATAACAGCAGTAGTCTGGATCCACTGAAAGGTATTTTATAATTTATTTTTACTTATTTTTACTTAAGTAAGTTACTATAATAGAAAAATCTGTACTTAACGCTTTATTTACTATAAGGAGTTACTATCATGGAATCACCAATATATGACACTATACTTATTTATTTGAAAATAAAAAGTAACAGAGGATGAGGGAAGCTTTTTACAGCTTCTTTAGCTAGCTAAAAGTGAGGATGTGACTACTACAATCTAGTTTTCATTCCACAGTAAATACTTTCAAATAATGATTTCTACACTATGTGTGGATATACAATGAAGTCATAAATACCTTAAGACTCCAATCTAGAAAAGAAATTCATTTCACAAATAGTCCCATTGGGTTCCACTAAAAGATTTAGACATTCAAAGATAAATGTTTGTTTCAGTGTTTAAATGTATCATACATTTGATGAGTACAGACAAATGGTTTGTACACCAAAAGTAGGAGTAGTAGTAGGGAATCTCCAGAAGGTATTTTGATTGAAGTAAAGCTATTGTTTGATGGCGAGTGGGAGGAATCTTAAGAACTATTTCCTTAAAATTAGTTACGTAGAAGACCTACACTACACAACAAGCAAACAGAAGTAAACCACTGTTTTCATTTGCACTTCTTCATTTGGCTTTCTGAAAGAGAAAATTAGTACTATAAATGAGTAAGAACTAATTAAATTAAGTAACCATGACATTTGTGCTAATGATACCAATTAACTAAGAGTGAAAGAACATATTAAGTGAAATACAGAGATACTGTCTAAAATATCGTAATATGAGACTGCAGTTCATACTGCTGTATTTTATTTAAAGCTGTGGTGTCTATGCAGAGGTGAGCCTTTCAAGGGTGAAATTCAGCACAGGATAAGAAGCAGCTTTTTGAGAGTTGTTCCTGCTAACAAGAGGAGTCTGATCTGAGTATGACTTTTCATCTGGCAACACTGCTGAGGTCTGCCTTCATACAACTTCTCCATCTGCTCTTTCAGCAGTTGGAAGTCCTGGCTGAGTAAAAGTTTGTACACACACAGAGGCAAACACAGTAGAACCTCAGATACTGGTTATTGCCAAGTAAACAACAGAAATAAACATTTACAGCAATTCATCAACGAATCACCCATTCCCATCATCAAACATTTAATGGAAATCTGTAATGAAATCACAACATATTATGTATTATGAATGAACTGCAAACTACTGTCCATGGTAGTGTGGACCATCAGTAATTTGCAGATCAATTAGACTATAATAACCCCGAGAGAAACGTCTTGTTTTTTCTTTTTTTTTATATACAAGCAAAACAAAAATAAACTCTGCAAACCCATTTTCTCAAATGACAAAGGGCAAAAAACAAGTTAATAAAATAAATAGAGCCATAAATAGGCTATTAACAGTGCAGGATTAGAACATATTTTTCAGTGTTTAAGTTACTCTGTCATAAACATTTTGGTCATTTAGGTTTCAAGTCAAGTAGAAAATGCACAATATGAACATTTATTCAAGATTTGAATGTGAGTATTTAGACAGACCTGAGTATTTAGGCACCTGTTTGAGATGACTGGTGTAAAACTTTAATCTTGCCATACAGTCACTTAATTTCACATTTATTTACTATGATAAGTAAAAATTAATTTGCAAGAAATCTTTAAGATGCGAGACTAGAGAAAATATAATTTTGTTTGTTTGTTTGTTTGTTTGTTTTTAATTTCATTACTGAAGGTTTTGTTGGTTGGTTGGTTGGGGGTTTTTATGGTTTATGTTTTTAGTTGCAAAAGTTAAATTTATCTACAGACTAAGTTTTTTTAGATCACTAGTGTATCACCAAAACCAAATATTTAACTTAGCTTTTATTGTTTCTTTGGTTTTAGATACATATTTTCTATCTAAAAAAGTGTAATGTCCTATTTGAAACCATAGTGTCATAGTATATTGTACAGCTAGTGACGTGCAGAAATCACTTTACAACCTGTGAGGTTATAAAGCTGGTATGTTTATTCAGCAATGGGGACACACATGGATAATTCCTCCAAGGTGTGGCACTCTCCAGCATCTGTGAACCTGGTTAAATGCTGTAAAGTATTACATATTCATAAGAATTCTAGGAATGCCTATACATATTTATAACCTGTCCCCGAGAAGGCGGTTCTTATTACAATGAGTTCCAGGTAATAATTTCCACAGTTTCCATCTTCGGCCCCTTCTGGTTGTGCCTGTGCAGTGCCATCTGGTGGTCGTGGACTGGGGTCTTTGGATGAAGGCTTCTCGGCTTCCTCGCTGTGTCCTTTTTACCTCTGGCCTGGTGTGCTGAGTTAGCCGGAGCTCAAACTGATGAGCTGGTTAGAACTGGCTTATGTCCTCTCCTATGCCCAAGTTTCTCATTATCTTGTTCACCCAAGGATGCAGCTGGGTTTTTTCTCTTTGCAAGGCCTGTGAAGTCACCAGCGAGTTCCTGTTTCTCATACAATAAGTTACACAAGGCTCTAAGCTAGGCAACTGCTATGTGGGTTAAGGGTTAGCTCTTTAAATGTTAGCTCTTTAAGTGTTAGTTCTTTAAGTGTTAGATAGTTCCCTGTATCACTAGCAAACATGATTGAAAAAAAAATAAAAAAAAAAAATCAGGTAAATGCTTTTTAAATAAACATCTGAAGACTTTAAAATAAAATATGAATATTTACATAAATCTAAAATGTGAGCAAGTTAACTATATTTATAAATATTTATATATAAATATATAAATATATGAATGTACTCTTTTTCAGTAAAAAGTATGGAGGGCAGTTCATACATGTGTTGTTTTGGAAAGGGAAATAGATGAGCATTTTTTTTTTCTTAAAGGTGCTAAATTATAACATATTACAGATTGAGAGGTAAAAAATAATATTATTGGTAAAAATAAGGCAAATTAACATTTAAATGTTTATTACAAAGTAGCCATAATTGTTTTCAATGGGGCTCAGACTGTTTTGATGTTGATCCTGCAAGTGAAGTTAGCCTTCATTATGCCCATTGGTTCATTACTACTGAATTTCCTTTGGCCAAAAACACAGGCTGATTTGTTTGAAAGCTGTAGACAGCATGTTTCTAAATGGCTATCCTAAATTAAGTTTAACCAGTTAATGAAAATGGCCTCTTATCCTCTTCAGCTTTGAATGAATGCTAGTTGAGAGAGAGCGAGAGGGAGAGCTCACCATAATCAAGATAGAGATGGGGACAGTAGGTTTTTAAAATGAGTCATCTAATGTAGATATAACTTTTACCATCATCTGGTATATGATTAGGAAATTGGCTTAATTAAGGTTATGTACCTTATGGTTATGTCAATTATGTTGATTGATATAATCCCACACCGTAGCCAAGACCACAGCTGAGGCTTCACATGTAAAATTATGGTAACATGGTAAACTGTAACACACAATTCCTTTAAGTGTTGGCTAAGATCAACATTGTCAGTTGCTGCAGTCTGTTGCATTTTGTATTGTAGCAATCTGATCACATTTCTGAGACTGAAATGGCTTTGAATACTGTTGTTCAGCACATCTGTTTTATTATAAGACTTCTTTTGCCGATAAAGGCGGATATCTAGTATATTAGATTTACTGAAGCAGTAGGTAAATGAAAGATTATATTAAATTTGCATACAAAGATATTACATCTCTTTTAAATATCTATTTCTTTAGTATATATCTATTTCCTTTTTTATATATGTAAATTTGACACAAAGCTCGAAGATAGTTGTGAGTTTGTATTTTTTCTTTTTTTAATTATAATTTTACTTCAGTTACACTAAAGGCTAATAATATAATTCATAGTTTTAGTGACAAAATGATCCCCTAAAAGAAAATAAGAATACATATAACTGAATAAGAAAAAAACAGCTTTATAGCTGATGACCACAAAATGCATGCTAACAAACAACCTGTCTGCACTCTTCCACACAAAAGAAATTTTATATTTGTAATCATCATGACAATATGAATAAGTAATCATTAATGAAAATGTGATTATATCTTTAATGAAAAAGAAGGAAACAGACACAATTGCAGATGTATGTTAATTTTAGTTTGTAGTTCTGATCTTGTAGCACTCTCTATTAAAATTCTCCTTTGGTCTCTGTGGGAACTGGCATAATTTCACTGGGACCATGCTGAAGTTGGTATTTTTATGAAAAATTCAAGGATTGCTGCTAGACTCATCTTAGGAAAACAAAACAAAACACCACAACAAAACAAAACAACAACAACAACAACAACAACAACAACAAACAAAACCAAACACACACAAACAAAACAAACAAACAAACAAACACCAAACAAAATAACTCCCACACGGTAGCTGTAATAGTAACAGAAACATACTAACAATAAAAGTAATGAACAATGGGATTTTTTTTCTACTTCTGTCTTGAAATAGTACCTAAAACTCAAACTCCTCAAAAATTTTTGTTTCCTGCCCAGGAAGTAAGAGATTATATTGATTGTCTACTGCATCATTAGAATAAAGAATCAAAAATGCTTTTAATTTCATATTAGATGCCATTGACGCCACCAATGAATGCTAAGGGACAGCTATAATTCCCAGGAGGAATCATTTTCCTGTTAAACAGATTTCTTCTGAGCAAGTCATGCTGGTGCATCCCCTGCACAAGTTTGCAAAAAGCTTTGTGGTAGCCACAAAGGTGAAAGTCTTTCTATGGTGCCCTCTGGATACCTTGTGTCCATAGAAGACAGTGACATCTCAAAAGATCAGGGTAATTAATCTTTCACTCAAACTTTTTATGCTTTGGAGCCATGTTTTGTTAGTAGAAGAAGTTATAGAAATCGATGATTGCTACTACAGTGTAAGAATTAAAGAGGTGCTTCTAAGGAACAGTAGTAGCAATGTTAATGATGATAAATATGTTATATTACTTACAATACATGTTTTGTATTTTAATAATAATGACTCCTGAAACAGTGGCTTTTGTTATTCTAGTTTTATCTTACATTAGATGTAGCTAGACCATTGCTTGAATAAAAAGATAACAATAAAAAGCTGCTTTCAGGTCTCTTCTTTCTTTTTTTTTCTGCCTTTTTTTCCCCAGAAGATTGATCTTCTTGGCTGGATACTCCATTTTCTTTAGATTTCCCATAGGGTCTTATGAATAGACCTAAAGAAGTGTAGTCTGATGAGCATCAGCCATCAGAGATTGATATTGGTAATGCCTTATGGACTTTTGTGGTGCTTTCCATTTGATAGGGTATATTTCATGCCCCCAGGATGCACATGTCACCTACAGATAAGGATAATGGTGAAACATTGTGGCAAAACCAGTTCATCCAGCCACACGAGATTATACAGTCAGTATAGGGTGAACTGCAATTTGCATATCAAGGACAAGCTAATGAGCCACATCCCAGGCCGGCTGGCCAATACTGGAGGTGGGGGACGTGCCAAAGGGTACATAGCTCCATCTTCTGATATGCCCAGCATGGCACAAAGGGAAAAGCTGAGACCTTTCAACATGGCCTGAGACTTGTCGTTCTTTTGCAATCACTCTTTCCCCCACAGACTTTTCTCTTTCACAATAACACCTCCACAAAAGACCAGAAGTTATGCCAGCAGGCAACCCAGAGGGCTATAAAGGCCCACCTTCTGCAAGCACTGGAGGCACCCACCCACCATCCCGAAGATCACTCTGCTTACCAGTCTCACCACATGAACTGAACAAGATACCAGAGGATGCCGCACATCACTGGACCTGAGACTGCGAACTCCATCACACATAAAGTGGAGCTGTAAGTATGGTGAAATCTTTCTCTCTCTTTTCTTTCTTTCCCATACTTCTACTTGCTTGCTTTCCTTTTTATATAGTAACATAAGTTTTACAGCCCCTGCAAACTTTGAATGTTTACCAATTGAACCTACAACAACATAAATCCTTCTGCCACCTAATCATATACCATTTGGGCCAAGCTGCAAAATAAAAGCCTTTGTTTGCAGACCTTAAGTACTGTGTGTACTGTTTTCCAACTGGGCAGGGGAAGGGGTGGAGGGGACCCATGAACCTGAGTCTCTTCTCCCACACTCGCACCTGAGGGCGGGACATGACAGCATAGCAACAAGACTTTAACACATAACTATTTCCACAACAGGTCTTAATTGTTCCAGAACTCAGCATGTCTTATTTTTAGATGACTATAATACCCAGCACAGCAGTTAAAGACCAAAATTCCCAGTATTGTGTGACAGAAACCTTGACATACCCCTGTAACTTCTGTACAATTAAATAGCCACATCATATTTCCTACACAGTAAATAAATAATGTTCCACGTGTACTATCCCTCCTTCTCTTTTTGATAGCTAAACATACATGGTCATGTTAATGTGATGCAAATACGAGTATTCTGGGAAGAAATATGACAAAGTAATTTTGTTAGGGTGAAACAAAGTTTACTTACTGTTGATAAATCAACTCTAATAGAGACAGGGATTGCTTACACTGCAGTCCAGATCTTTAACACTGTAAATAAACATGTATATTTACTAAAGACAAAGGAAGCCAAAGAAACCTGTATTCTGGTAGCATTGTAAGTAATACCTAATTCAGGTAAGGAGTGGAGCTCTAATCACTGCCTGAATGGCTATTTCTCATCTCCAGCTCTCAAAGTTTCATCCACAACTGTTCTTTAAGCACTAATGAGTCTTACAGGAGCCCTTCAAGAAAGCGTATCACACCATGTGCTGCAAACAAGACAGAAAAAGGAATTTATAATGTTAAAATTTACAGGGACTATGAAGTGAATATGAGCTTCAAGTATTTAGGAGTCATGAAGGTTTGATGACCATTTTTATGCTTGCTGGAAGAAACGTAATTGCTTAGGGATTCCTCAAGTATAAATTTACATGTCCTTCAAAATAAAAGAACAGATTGGCAATTTTTATGGATTTGAGTATTGCTTCGACCATTTAAATTTACTAACTGACATGGCATTTGGGTACACACCTAAATCCTTTTATGCTAATTCTTCTAATGCTTGTGTGGTTGTGCAGAGGACAAGAGCTATACCTTCACAAACATATTAGTCAGGATCTGGTCCCTGTTGAAATTATTTTTCAGATCTGAGAGCCTTTTCATGCCATTTTGACTCATGCAGAATGCTACTTTACTTTGCAAGCATTTCCATTAAAAACAGCAAGACTACTGATTCATTTAAAAAAAAGCATTTTTTTCTTGGCTTGCAAATTGTCATGAGCTGCTCAGCAAGACACATAACAGAAACTTTTATCACCTGACCACTCTTAAAAGGCCATTTTTACATATTATACCAAATGGAATCTGTGTCAGCTACAAAATGAAAGAAATATTTAGGTTAGAATGTGTCTTTAATAATAATAGTAATTATATTTAGCACTTACTTAGTAATTTTCATCTGTAAAGCACTTACTACCAGCAGTAGCTACCTACTTCTCACAGACCTTCAGCAGGGTAGGCAGTTATTCCACCTCCCTGTAAGGGCATGCATTGTTGGTGCAGAGATGATTGTTCACTGAATAGAATGGAAAAGGAAAGGAAAGGAAAGGAAAGGAAAGGAAAGGAAAGGAAAGGAAAGGAAAGGAAAGGAAAGGAAAGGAAAGGAAAGGAAAGGAAAGGAAAGGAAAGGAAAGGAAAGGAAAGGAAAGGAAAGGAAAGGAAAGGAAAGGAAAGGAAAGGAAAGGAAAGGAAAGGAAAGGAAAGGAAAGGAAAGGAAAGGAAAGGAAAGGAAAAAGGAAATCCAGAAGTTACGAGAAGAAAGACTTTAATAGTTTTAGGAGTCAGATGAAGTGTGATGGAATATTTCTGTTCCTCAAGACACACAGGAAGCTTAGTTTAATAAATAATCACTCACTGGATTCACAGTTCTGTGAAATATTACCTCCATACAAAAAGTGTATTTTCTAACCTATCATCTTGAATGTGAAAGTCAAGTGGAAAACTCTATCCTCAGAAGGTGTTCTGCTGAATCATTGTTTTCCTGAGTACACAGAGCACGAGCAAATTTCTCTCAGTCCCTTCCCTACCCAAGAGCCTTACAGGTTCTGCAAGTTCTCCACTGTTACCTCAAGGCAAAATATGTCTGGTGTATACTATGCAAGATGCACCTCTGTTCTTTACACTTGGCACTTAGAAGATTGTGGCTGCTCTCTAGAGGTACACAAAAGCTAGAATTTGCCTGGCTGTTTAATAAAGAATATACTTTTTCCCATTCCATGTGTATTCTATAACTGTGTTGGTATTGCCTGCCATTTATGTAAGCATAAGAGAACATATTCTTGTAAAAACAGTTGTATGATCTAAACAGATGTTATTTCCATTAACAGTCCAAATAGATTGGGAGTGGAAAATATGACAAATAAAGAGCTATGGACTTATCTCTAAGAGAGGAATAATAGTAAAAAAGTCAACTTTAACAACTAATTAGGAGAGTTTAAAAGTAACCTGTCTTGAAGGAAGTGCAGTACACAATAATAAGTTCTTAGTTGGTAGACCTAGATTCACATCTTTCTGCACATTTTTTTTTCTTTTCCATTGAGAAGTGGTTACTCAATAGCACTGGAACTTTACACTAATCAATTTTTATAACAAGTGCTTTGTAGGCCTGCATAGCTGGAGCATCTTGAAAGGATCATTATTCCATATTGTAATTATATTTGAATATAATCTGCCACTATGAAGATAATATAATGTAAATACCTCTTTGTTCCTTCCACTTGTGCCTTTTCCTGCCAGTGCCATCTGAATTCCAGTTCAGTATTGTTACCTTCCATGATATCCTGTTTATTGCTTTGATCTCTGCATACCTGTCTTTCCTCACATTTTGCTGTGTATTGCTCCTTATCGTGGCCTTCTATTATCTTTACTTATTCTAATCTTAGATATGACCTTTTGTTTTAATTTTGCCCACCATACCCCATGTTCTCTCCTTCAAAGTTTCTGTTTCTGTCCCAGTTGACTGTCATGTATTTGCTTCCTCTAGTCTGCAGCAGGCAGATGTCCTTCAACACTTTAAAGATTTCAATCTTCTCCCTCTTCTCCTTTTCCTTTTGCTCTTCATATCAGAATGTTTTGTTCCTGCTGCCTGGATGGGACATTCTGTCCCATGCTACAGAAAGCAGAATCTAAGTTTGTTTAGTCTATCTATCCATCTGTCTGTTGATGCATTGACATTTCCTCTATAGTATTCAAGTTAGGCTAAAGAAGAATTTTCTGAACAAAATCCATCAAATAATTAGACTATATGTTTACACACAATCGATCATGACTAGTTGTAGTCACACAATAATACACAAATAGTCATTATATCAAATAATAAATGAATCGAAGTATATATCAACTCTGTTTCATAAAAATTTGGAAAGTTATTCTTTTCAAAAAGCAAGACCTCTTTAGGGTCTATGGATTAATTCAGCATATACAGCATGTTTTTCTCTAACCATTATGATACAACTAATTTTGAGGAAGTATATTCTATTCCCAACACACATAACAGAATTAAATAACACAAGATAAATACAGTGCATGGAAGAAATTCTGCATGTACTGGTGTAAAAACAGATGATGAATGCAGTTTAAATTAAAGCATTCAGTCACAAAGTCATTAATGGAGATAGTGGGAGGGTGAAGGAATTAAAAGAGGGAAATGAGGACAAGCTTTTATTTTTTAATTAGATTTGGTGTGAGATGGAATATAGATAAGGTAGAATTATGCCCTTCCCCCAGATATTCCAAATATTATGGATTGCATAAAAGAAAGCCAACAGGGGCAATTTTTAGGACACAAAAGTTAATTTAGATATCATATTTGAGTAAAATTTATGAAGACCACATCTACTAAATAACAGAGTTGGACAAACTACTTGAAGTCAACAATTGATACAAAAAATATTTTTTTTTGTGTCTTTGGCAATCTTAGGTGTTTATAACTTGATTTGCATCTATGTAGCTGCAACAACATATTGTCTGAAGATATAAAAACTTTCAAATTTCCAAAGCCAGTTAAATCTTGTTTTGTATTTTCTTACAAATCTCTCATTATTTAACCTTAATAAAGTAAGTTTTCATTTTCTCTGCAATTGAAAAATAGCAGCTCACTGTCATAATGACAACTACCAGCCACTTTTTCTTCTTCTTTTGAAATTTTCTGAATCTACAGAAAATCTACAACCACTAAATTTTGTTCCTGTCTTTTTAAGATTGCCTCTGATCTTCTTAATCTTTCTTTCACTTATTAGATGTTTAAAAACTACTTTTTTGTTATATTTTGAGGCCTCATCCTTTCCTTGGCAAATGTTTTTACTACAGGAAATCGTACACTCTTGTCATCTTTTGGAGTTCAGAAACAAGCTCTTGTTTCTACTTTTATTTCTCTATATGGCTTTAACTTTTTATTTGTCATTTTTTACCTCTCTGTCTATTTCTAAACTATTAGCTCTGCAAAGGGAAAAATACACAAAATCAGTGTTTAGCGCTCTGCCCCCAAAAGTATGGCAATAAGCTCCAAGGTTTTCACTTGGTTTACATGAAAACACTATCTCTGGAACTCAAAGACTGTAAGAGGAAAGCTTTCAAGTAATTTGGACCGAATCTTTGGAATATATAAAGCATCAGGACAAATTAAAATATTATTTAGGATTGATATATATTAATTGTTTTGGACTGATGTCAGAGATTTGCTATTTATTGAAACACATAATTTGTTATATAGACTTTCTAATGAGTGCCTCCATTAGCAGAAATGAAGGAATATGCATCTAAATTAGTATAAATTAGAATATACCTGGTACGATTTTCTGAGAAACCTAGTTTAATATTTTTTTTATTTTCTCCCTTGTTTCAATGCTTTGTCCATTTGTTCTGCAATTTATTCTAAGTCAAAAATATCCCTAGAAAATTTTATAAATATTTATTAGCTTGGGGTGCTTGGGGTGTTTACATTTTTGTATGTTTGTTTGTTTGTTTTTATATATATATTAAGTTGCTTGAGCACTGCTTGAGCAATATAGATTGTCTTTTAAGTTACCTTTTGCAACGTAGTCAATAACACCCTGGCAAAGACTTTAAAAAAATATGTTTAATTACATAACTTGATATAAACTTTACAATAACATTCGTTTGTGACTTACATAAATGTAAATGTTAACATTACTGGACAAAAGCAAAAAAAAAGAGCTCAATAAACTCAAAAGTATTAGATTCTTTCTATTAATTATATACTTATTTTAAAATGACCCGTTCAGCATCAGGCAGTTAAATTTATGTTGGTGGCAAACTTTCCTCCTGGGCCATATTTCCACTACTTCTGGACATGTCTGTAGGAAAGGTGAGGAAAGAGTTACTTCTGTTTTTTTCTGTCTTTCTTTTTCTTTCTTTCTCTTTCATTCTTTTGTTCTTTTGTTCTCTCTTTCATTTTCTCATTCTCTTTCTTCTTTCTCTCTTTCTCTCTTTCTTTCTCTCTTTCTTTCTTTCTCTCCTTTTTCTCTCCATCTTTCTTTCCTTTTTTCTGTCTTTCTTTCCACCTTTCTTTCTCTCTCTCTTTCTCTCCTTCCTTCCTTCCTTCCTTCTGTCTTTCTTTCACTCCCTTGTACATGCCATAAATTTAGCAACAGCTCTTTTGACCTCAGGAGCCTGGCTAGACAATATTAGTCAAACATTCATTTTAACACAAGATTCTAGGTAAAAAAAAAGATTTTTCTTCTGGGAAGATTGGTAGCAACAGCTTGTTTTATTTTGAGTCTTTGCCACTTCCTTTGGGAGCTGCAATCTACTTCTCAGGATTATCTGGACATTTTCACTCAAATTCCCTGCTATGGGAATTAGTGTCTCAGAACATTGTCAATGCCCAGCAAAATGTGTGACTTCTTCTCTGACTGCAAAACTTTTAAAGTTGTTGTTCGAAAGATCTTAAGTTTATAAATTCTTGTGTGAGACGTGCTGTATGCTAAGTAAGAGAAGCTGAGAAAGATATGGAGTTAATATTGTATAAAGCTTTCAGTGCTAAATGTTAGAGGTTCATTTCACCTAACATTTATGTGTTAGGCATCTAAGTCTGAGCTGTTCACCTCAGGCTTCATTTATGGTTGTTGGAGATAAATATGCACTTCCAGAGGGTGACTGCTTTGATCTAATTTGGTTGCCTTTCATAGGGTGAGATTAATCTCTCTCTGGAGATGCCTACCTCTTTTCACTGAAGATAACACAAGCCCAAGATGACTAGCACAGCACTAGGCGTTGAATTTTAAAGCATTGATGTTCAGGCAAACCAGTGTGACCTGACATTTCTTTTATGGCTGTCTGCACTTTGATATAATAACTAGTCCTTACAATTCTGTAAGAGTAGGGGATGTTAAATATCTTTTAAGTCTCTCTACTTTGCCATTCTTTAAAAACAGATAAATAAATAAATAAAAAGTATAGAAATATAGTTGCAGTCACGGACACATGATGGGATGACTTGCACAACTGGTAGCAGAACTTCTCCCTTGGACTTCCAGAGGGCAGACTTTGATCTGATTAGGAGACGGGTTGACAGAGCCCATTGGGTGGCAAAGGAGTCTAGGAAATCTGGACATTCTTCAAGAAGAAAATCTTAAAGACACAGGAGCAGGGCATCCCCTGTGCCAAAAGATGAACTGGCAGATAAGAACACCAGCCTGGATGAACAGAGCACTTCAGCTGGAATGCAGGGATAAAGAGAATGTTTAATACCTTTGGAAGAATGGGCAGGCAACTCAGAAGTACTAAAGGGATGTTATGAATTTATGCAGGGAGAAAATTAGAAGGGCTAAAGCCCAACTAGAACTTAATCTGGCTACTGCCATAAAAGACAATTAAAAATACTTCTATAGACACATTAGCAACAAAAAGAGGGCTAAGGAAAATCTCCATCCTTTATTGAATATGAAGGGAAATGTGACAAAGGATGACCAATAATCAACTGTGTACAATCAAATTTCCTTCTAAAAATTTTTGCTAAAATTTGTGTATTGTATACAAGCCTGGAAAGGTAAACCAAGAATTTGGCAGTCTGTGTAAGGAGTTTAGATTAGTTTATATAATGAACTTTTCCTTCAGACTTCCACTGATTGGTTTCACTTAGCTTTATACTCCTCATAACTGAAGTGCTCTGCTGAGCAACTGCATCTATTCATGGACAATGCACAGAGACTGAAGATAACTACAGACAGCACAATAAGTTTCTTGGTTAAGTATTTGAAAGTCAATGGCATGTGTCTAGGCCAAATATCATTGTTGTGTAACTTACCTGTAGAAAAAAAGTGTGTGTATATGTGCCTACATGAAAATGTGTATCATTATCAAAAAGACATAAAGATAGGTTAATGAGGCCTGTAAAGTATGTAAAACTTGGATTTTCTTGTACATAATTTTCCTCCTACCAGATATTTTATAACAAAACTTTGTCCTGCCTGCCATATTCTCCTCTTTTCTTGCTTTTTACTCATATTATTCAGAGACTATTGTTGTAGAACAGGAAGTAAATGAATGTTTTATTCTGATCTCTAGTTGCCTGGAGACTAGATCCCAGAAGTACAAGATGTCTCTCTTGTTCAAACTGAAACATTAGATGCTCTGCTCATCTGTCATTTCTAGTTCATGCATTTGTTGTCTAAATACATTTTTTCTTGTACACCTATTGTTCTTAAACTTGTAACCTGTATATTTTATGTTCATTTGAGGCACTGAAAGGTGATTATTAAAGAACTCAGTTTATCACAGAGGACTCAAAATATTGCCTATAAATTATAGGTTCAGAGTTTTATTCAAAACTCAGTAGGAGTGTAAACACCGCACAAATGGCGATTCAAAGAAAATCAATACACAGGCACACTCTAGCTACAAAAATAGAAAATAATACATGAACTATTAAGTGGTAGGCTTGCAGACTTTCTATTCTATATTTTAAAATACATGCCAACATAGGTTTTCTGTTTTTTCCTATTTACTGAGGTCAGATGTTACATTTTATTTTACTGTTAAACAACATGTGTGTGTTGCACATCTGTAAAGGTAAAATGATTATGTCGGATTACTACAACACTAATTAGACCATTTATCTTGAAGTGGTTGGGATGAAAGACAATTAAGAGTATTGCTATCAGAATAATGCAGAAATGAATTCTTATCCTCAGTAAACAATGAACTGCAGGAATTTTGGGTAAGGAGTGACAAGTAACACACACACACACACACAAAAGAAAAAAGGACAGAGATTAACACCTTTGTTTAGGATGAGTGGACGAACAGAACTATGTAAATGTTTTTCTCTTGAATCCTTTCTGCACTTGCAAGTAGAACAGCGTCATACCATGACTGGTGATTTTTGAGGTTTACAGGAGCTGTAGCAGCTCATGCAGACACTAAAATATAGATGGGTGCAACTTATCCTGGTGCGTCTCATCCACTGTAATGCTGAATCTATACATTGCCTGCCTTGAAGAATGAGTCAAAGCAGACCTTTACGTTAGAGTTTCTATTGAACCTCCTTGTCACATTTTTTCATTCATCTTTTCTACATGTGCTATGCTAAGTAATTGTATTCTTGCTCTTGAACATTTTTTCCTACTGTATTGTCTTGTATAATTGTTTTCATTGCAGTTCCACATGGAAAAAAAAAAAAAAAAAAAGATACGTCTATAAGACCTTTGCCCAAAAAAACACCAAAGCTAGTTGTTCTTGCTTTGGTAATCTTTATATAAAAAGCAGAAGACTTTCTCCAGTGCAGATGATTAAATGGAGAGTTGAAAAAATGTTTTAACAGAGATGAAAAAAAAATAAATTCACAGCAAATAATAAATGCAACAGACATTAAATTTAAAATTCATAAGGATTAATCTATTTGTGAGTCTCCAGAAAATAAGGGAAAATTGAGACCATCTTAGATTTGAATATGTTTAAGTCCAGTCTTCAGACCAAAGGTATATATAATTTTAAAATTAAACTTAAAGATTTCCCATTAAAAAAAAGATATATATATATTACTCTACACTATATCTCTGCTAATCTTTTTTACTTGCATGTATACACCTTTGACTTAAAGAAGTTATGTTCTAAGTGTGATACTACTGCTTAATAGTACTAATGAATAGGCTTTGTGGAAAGATCAGAGACGTAAATCCAACTTTTTTTCAGATTAACAATTTCTGTCTGTCAGCATAGATCAGACAAAGGCATCGAACAGAATTTCAGCATGCAATCAAAATACAAAATTAAATAAAACATTGAAAATAATAAAAAATAGAAGAAACATATGGACAAAACACAAGATTAGTAGAAAGTTATATAGTAAAGGAAAGAAGAAACAAAAGAGATGAATGACAAAATGTTAGAATTTAGAAAAAAAATAGAATAAGAAAGGCATGACATAAAAGTAAGATACACAGATTTTTTTAATATATATCTGTAATATATGAAAAGTCCTGTGCATGGTCATTTTCTGCTGTGTTCATTGTTGTTATTTTTATGCTTTTATTCTGAAGTTTGACAGAAACCTTGCTTAATAACTGTGCAGTTTTGATACCATTCAGATGAACCATGACTTTGCCTTCTCTAGGACTAGATTTTCTTTCTATGGAAACCAGAGGGTAAAACAGAAACATGAATGCAACTGAGACACATCCTAGTAAACAGTTGAGATGTAGCTGGGCATTCATCTGGACCAGTAGTATACATACACTTCCAGGTGCTTTCTGTCTTCCTCAGGACAGCCCTTCACAAAGAAACTGATATAACTTTCCAACATGTTAAAGGTCTGCATTGCATGTTATGCTAATTGACTCTTTAGCAGCTTGTACTTGTACAAATCTTTCTATCCTTCACAAAGGCAATCTTCATGAACTGTGGCCAAATTGAATCATGAAGCCACCTGTCATATTCGTATTTGTCCTACTGAAATGTATTTTCACTGTACTTATCTTACAGAGGTATGTGCATTAAAAGCACCTGGAATGATATCTGGCATGAATTGGTTATACTGGATCACAAAAAGATAGCCTGCATGAACTAGCGTTCAAGCTGAAACCATGCAATTCTTAACAAAGCCAAACTCCTGTGAAAGTCCTTGGTGTAACTGAGTCCTACAGTTGTTAAAAAAAAAAAAAAAAAAAAAAAAAATAGTGGTTGTGAAAATCTGTCTATTTCTAGAGGTGTATCAGGATTGTTCCTAACTGCATATTCACATCAACAATACATACAAGCATCTGTTGAAAAAAAAAAATCTCATAAATTTGGACCGCTTTCATATCTCTGAAACCCTGAATGTTAGAAGAAGAAAGCAAAACAGTTAGCATCTCACAGACTTTTGCAGGCTTCACTAGTTAAGTAACAGTTGCAGCTAATGATCTCACCAGGTTATAACTAACAAATGAGTTAATTACTCATAAAAGGGTGCATTGCCTAAAGCTTCCTTATCTGAAGGATTTCAATCGCTGTTGTTATTTACTTGCTTATCTGACACAATTTTGATGAAGAACAGGTTGTATAACCTAAAGGTGTATGAACTGTAACCACCCCATTTGGATGGGGTTCATGTCTACAGAGCCTGTCACACTGTTCCTGCTGTTCTGACCTGATCCAAATCCTGTTCCACTTTTCTGTGAGAGGTGAGTGAGCAAGAATCACTCCAGGAAACCTAATGTATGGCTCAAGTTAAAGGACTACTTTCATAAAATGAGCAATGTTCATCTCTGCTGGTGAGTCCATGTAAGGAGCCGAGTGAATGTAAGCTGAATCTTACCAATAAAAAAATCTTAGAATCCAAACTCCAACTGACAATTTGTCATTTTTAGCATCAACCATTCTTTTCTTTTTCCAATCTATGTTTCCTCTCACAAAGAACCACTATTCTTTAGCATTAAAGAGATCAAGACGGAAGATCTTTCAAGCAGCTGGACAAGAAAAGTGTTTGCAGGTGTAGAAAAGGAATGAAAAATCATATACACGTCTCTAGAGAGATGAGGTTTTAACATCTCACTGAAATACACTTTTAGTGGATCTATGGTGGCACAGGATTCAAGGTCAATATGACAATAAGCTAAGAAAAGACAACTGCTTAAAGGAGAAGCAGTGGTGCTAAACCAACACTGCTTATTTTCCCAGCCTCCATTCAGAAGCAGTTCTCAAGGTAAACGCTTCTGCCTCTAAAGATAATCATAAGGATAACCCTAAAAACCTTCAATGAAAACTTCCTTACACTGAAGAGTATGATCAAATGTGGCATTTCATACACTATGTTACAAACAGTCGTGAACAGAAAGCTTGGAAAAATAGTAATTGCAGTTTGGTGGGGTATTTTTTTGTTTCTTTGTTTGTTTTTGTTTTTGCTTTTGTTTTTGTTTTTTTTTTCATTTAAAAGTACTTTTACTTGGAAAAGTAGCAGAAGAAAACTTGAAGCAGCAGGTGAATGCCATTCCAACATCTCCAGTATTATATTGGAAGGTAATTTTTATTGCTATATGCGAAGTTTATATTTAAGGTTCACACAAAACTATTAAAATGACTCAGTTTCTTCTAATAAATATATAACAGCAGAGCTGCTGTGGTGCTCCATGAATTACATCTTCCTATATCGTGCTTCTAGGTGGGATTACAATGAAAAAGAAAAAAAATCCTTCTCTATTATCAGGCTAATTAGTTCCATAAATTCCTTTATGTCTTCAGTGAAGAAATGGGGTAATTACATTGTGAAATTTCATTTTCCTAAGGGGACACATTAATTTATGGGCACATGTAATATTTGTTTCAGCACAAGGTTTCCACATTCTGTACATGTACTTCATTATGTAGAAAAGATATATTTTAAAGTGTATAAGATTCTACATATAGTACGATGTGTATTTTTTTTTTTAATTTAGGCAATTTATTTTTAGCAAATCTCTTGGATTCTGACCTTCATTAAGTACACTATAAGGCTGAGAACAGGAAAACAAGTAATTTTACTTTTATTCCTTGAGAGAAGAAAATATTCAATTTCTAGACAGATATAAAAGTTCATAAAATATCATTAAAAACAGTAAGTGTGGTGGCAACTTAATTATTGCAAAACACTATGAGTAGGGTCAGGGCCCATGTTTTATTAAATTTTATTGCATAGGAAATATACTATGGTAATTACTAACACAGCTTTATCTATCTTTCTATAAATCAAACAGTAATATCACCTCTGTTAAAGGTTAATAATATTATTATTATTTAATCCACTAGATTTTATTGAATGCTTTGAGACCTCTGAGGTAGATACTAGTCAGTCCGAACAGACTGTTTTCTAATGTCCTCTTGTTATGCTCAAAATCTTGTGAATGGACAAAAAGGCAACACATCCTACAAATAAATTTGGGAATTCAATATTGGTATCATTGAAATCTTAACAGTCTAATTCAAAATCTAGATTTGATTATTACAGAAAAAGTGAACAGTAAGGTGTCTTCATAACAGTAATGATGGTGGGGATGCTGTGGTGCATCATCAAGCAACTGGAGTCCTTTGCTGGGTAATGTGGTGCTCATGTTCACGGTTTCTTGTTCCTCAATCTAAGTTCCACTTGTGGTCCTTTTTCTGTGTTTGTTAGCACACTTTTACACTTTTTCTGCTTCTTCAATGGCTTGCAGTTTAATATCATATCAAAAATTACCACATATTGTCTCATTTATGTATATCATATATATATATTAAAAAAAAAAAAAGTATTTTTAAAAATTTTTACTACCAAGACCAGTTTTGCTCCAGGTCTGTGTTTCTGTAACTGTCTATTACAGAGTTGTTTGTAGTCACGGATTCACCAATGTTAGCCTGTGCCCCATCCCTTATGGTGTATGTACTCCCACTCCTGTACTCCTCTCTGGCGTACCACAAGTTTTCACTTCTCAAGGACATTATTCCACAAGGTCTATATTCCTCTGCTCTATATCATTATGTTAGTCTCATAAGCCTCTCATTCTACATAGAATAACTAATAACTGCTATATATATATAAAATTATGTTTTTACCATACAAAGACAACAGAAGTCAAATAAGTTAGCCATACATATCTGATCTATGAGAGAAATTGGTGTTACAGATAAACCAAGTGAAACAAAATTTCAGGCAGGTCAAGACAAGTTTAGGCAGAGCAAAAGTGACAAATGTCAGCCTTGAGGCTGTGAAAACTTAGTACAGAGCTTCTGGCCTGTTACTAACAATGGCAATATGATATTACAGGGCTATACAGTTATGCTATGCAATAGCAATATGATATTACAGGGCTGTACAGTTATGCTATAAAGTTAGCAAGTAACTGCCTGCAGTAAGTAGTGACTTTCCCTGGGAAGCGAGTAAGGTGGCTTTATGCCTCTATGCACAATAAGCCCAAGCCTGTGATATGGAGAGTTCCCTGGGTGTGTGTTATGAGGCTGATTCACCAGATTTGCTGCTCAATGTCAGCTGGCTGCTATTTTCAACCTGGATACCTGGACCCTAAAAGTCCTATTGCTTTCAGTGCTCTTTGGGACAGTGAGTAGTCAGGCTCTGATCACTGGTGGGCTTCTTCTACAGCAGACTCAAACTGCCATTGAAGTTCTGCCCCTACTGAGTAACACGATAGGTTTCAAAAGAGTCTGAATATCGCCCCAACAGTAGTTCTAAGACTGAACCGGACTGTTCCCTCATCGTTAAGTGCACATAAGTAAAACAGATGGGCTGTAGACTCAGGGACTTTTTTTAAAAGACACCAGATTATTAGATTTTTCATCATGGAAATGGGTCAGTTGTGCAAACATATCTGGCTGTGTTCCTGCTTCCTAGCTCTTATTCATATAGCTCTGTTCCCACACTACCTTGCTCAGGGGAAGACACCTCAGCAGTATACCTTCTAAAACAGTTTATTTTATAAGGCTTAAGAGACTTATAAGGGTAGCACCATCTGTTTTTGCAGCATAATGTTTTATTACAATATGTTATAATGCAAATGGCTTTAGCACTTTCCTCAGGTTAGTAGGCAAAGTTCACAATTTATCTTGGCAGGAAAATACTGACCTTCTCTCAGGAGCTGGCTGTTACAGTCACTGTTGGTTAGCACTAAATTGCTGATTGTCTTGAATAGGTACTATTGATTCCAGGGAAACTTCTCACTGAGGACTAATTTGGGTACAGATCTAGAGTACACTGGAGCATGGTGTGGTCATAGACTACAGGTTTTTGTGTGTACTGCACTGCATAACCACTGTATAACTAACATGCTGCTATTGGCCTCTAAGGCAAATTATTTTGAAGCAAACCTTCATGCACTTGTATATCTGTCTCACTTCTGTCTTACTTTGAAGTAGCTTGAGAATATACCTAATGTTACACATATGGTTGGACTCAATGGTCCTGAGAGTTTCTTCCAGTCAAAATGATTCTATGATACCCACAACTGTTCTGCTAAGCCTTTTGTTGTTAGGTCAGGAACAAGTGTCAAGGACCATCAGTTCCAAACTACTGTTATGCTGAAGTGGTTAATTGCTATTAAACTTCTCCACAAAGACTTAAGAAGTTGATGTCCAAATGTTTAATATTTTCTTCAGGTGTGATTGTTAGTTTATGTTCAGTGGAAGAACAAATCACAGTAAAACAGTTGCACTGAGTCAACAAACAGTGAAAGGAAGCACTCTAGACTCCTGTTGTGTAAGACACCATTATATAAAATGTAAGCAGCACTTCCTCTGTTGGCTATATTTAAAAAAAATCAGCTCACCATTATTTTGAAATAGGCCTGATTCAGTGAATGTGCCATGTTCTCATAACAACTTATTGGTCTGGACCTGTCAGGGAGCCAAAACATCACCCTTCTTAGTTTCTGTGTCCTTCACATGCCCTGCTAGGAGCAGAGACTCATACTGAAGAGTATATTATCTCCAAAGTTGTACTGAGGCTCCTGATTTCTTGTTGAGTGAAGTGTGCTACTGTTTACCCCTGGACAGTGGCTAAACAGTAAACAGACACTCTCACCTTCCCCAGGTGGAAGGAAAGAAAAAGGAGGAAAGACTTGTGGGTTGAAATGGAATAGTTAACTTGACGCTCAGTGTGGGACACCAAATTAACTGTTACCATTTAGGCTTGAGCCAGCGGCTAAACAGTAGACAGCTTCTCTCCCTCACCTTTCCTTCCCCGGAGTGCAAGACAGGGAAAAGGAGAAAAGACTCGTGAGTGTAAATAGGAACAGATTTAATATAACAATAATAAGAGTGATACAGAGCAATACTTAGCCACTGAATTGTGT
The DNA here is from genome assembly GCF_036013475.1 of Columba livia. Taxonomy (NCBI): domain Eukaryota; kingdom Metazoa; phylum Chordata; class Aves; order Columbiformes; family Columbidae; genus Columba; species Columba livia. Next base: position 36,251,684 of record NC_088602.1, on the reverse strand, counting down.
GCTCCCAGCAATGGACAGCAGAGAGTGGACACTGTTAGCACAGCAAGTCCAGGAAAATGCAGAGATCATAGCAAGTGTAGGGGACCCACAGGAGAAGGACTCCTTATGGCAGCCATTGAAGAAGGGCCATTTCCATTAACTTCCCACTCATTTATGAAGTGTGAAGTTCATGGCATGAAATATTTCATTTATCAGTGTCAACCCAGGTGCTGTCCCATTATGTTCTCTCACAGCTGCTATCTTGCACCTACAGCTGGACAGTTGAGAAGTCTTTCACCTCCTTGGCAACAGCCAAAATATCAGTGAGTCCTTACATTCTTTTCATACCAACACCCAAACACTGGAAATCTACTTGGAGAAAATATTAATTCTATCCCAGGGTGCTATTTCATTATTCTCAAACTAAATCCAGAACAAAAGACCATGCTAGCTACTAAGAAGAAAATATTCTAAATGCATGGAAAATTACTTTAATTTAAGCTAACCAGCACTCAGTGGTATCCATTTCAAAAGAGGCTGAAGACAGCTATTGAAATTTTAAAACCCTGAACCTCTCTTTAAGAACTTGTGGATCACACAGGTGCTTAGACACTTTGCTTGTTTCTTTACAACCCTACATTTTTATTTGGGTCTAACCTTTAAGTACTTTAAACATATATTTTTTTTTAAAGCAAATTTTAAGCAACTTATCTTTCCCTTTTTTGCTTGTTTTGTTTACATGAAAGACATGTGAGGTACTTTGAAAATCAAAATACGGTAACTTATGACCACATTGCTTCACTGATTGTTTGGTTCCCCAACATTCAATGGGTTGAACCACAGCCCAGACTAAATCTTCATGAGAATTTGTCAGACAAGATATTTCTAGACACTAATGAACTTGAATTTTATTATCTACAATTTATGACTATTTATGAATAATTGAGCAATGACTAGTATATTAATGAATTATCCACAAACACTGAAAATCTGAAGAAAGTATACTGGAATGGGATTATCCATGACTATTATTACATGGCTTCTTATTCTTAGTTAAAATATACTTTTATTCTTATTCCTAGAGGTCTTTCTCTTCTCTTGACTTTTCAGCTATCAATCACTAATCAGAAAGATCATTGCATGATCAAGAAAATAACCTAACTGATCAAATTCCAAATATATAATAATATCTGACATGCTATTAATTCTGTGATGAGAAAATAGCTTGTCTAACATTCTGTGTATATGATACATAGGATGCACCCACAAAAAAGAAAAAAAAATGTTAGTGAATTAGTCCCATAGCTATAATCATCTCCAAGTTTTACAGAATCTCACTATTGACCCTTATTTACTCAAACTTGTTCTAATCATCAGAAATAGCTCTGCTTATTTCTTGTTTCTGCCATAAAATTATTCTTAGAGAAATAATGCAAATGCCAACTGCAACAGTGTGACTCAGAATCGTGGGAGGCATCATCTCAGGAAATGGTCCATAGCTGTGAATCTTATTCCTGTAATGGAATAACTTCAGACATTACTGTCATGAAGCTAAGGTCCAGAATTCTTCATTATAGCATTGGAGCATGATGTTATAGGTATTTTTATTTTTCATTTCTTTGCACTTTTCTGGTGGTGAAGGCAAAGCTACAATGGTAAAAGAGGGAAAACCAGGACCACATCTGGATTACAGAACACAGATATATTCTTATTAGTATTCAAGCTAAGAAGACTGATTGCTTGATTTTTCAAGATGTTCAAGCTAAATGTCATGTTAGTATGTCCCACCCAAGCACCACCTCAGGTCAAATGCTGTATACACACACCTTTTCCTACCTTTCCTTCTTTTCTCAGCAACTCTTAATTTTTCCATTGACAAATGGGAGACAGAATATTTTTATGGGCTAATCCAAATGATAATTCTGTTAAAAGATTAAAAATAGATTCTACAGAAAAATTCCTTTGTATTTTATAATAATTGTAAATTGGAATATAAATGTTAGAAGCTGAAACTGCTTCTAGGAGAGTCCTGATTGGATGTGATAGTCAAAGCAATCTGCAGAACTCTTATTGACTAGTAGGGACAGCTTTCCTGAACTTCTACAAGCAGTGTTTAGGAACTTTGCATAAAATGGGGCTGAAATTGTCACAAATAATGATGAGACTAAGCCTAGTTCACTAATTTATCCATTGTCTTGAAAAATTGTTGAAACCACTGATTTCCCAACTTGTGTTAGTAATCAGAATATGAGTGGGGTAGTAATTGTCACTGTCTGTATCTTTGCTATTATTAAACACAACAAGAATTGCAAAGATAGAAAATGAAAATATGAAAGAAGTTTTGGGTTTGGGAGTTTTTTAGAGAGTTATTCCTGCCTCTTGGGTTCATTTCCAGAAGAAACAATGTATAATAGCCATATATAAAGCAAACTATACCTTCATTTCAATAGGTTTTAATGTATACTCTACCAGAGCAATGGTCAAAATTACTTTAGATGTGCTCCAAGCAAATTGCTCAATTATATTTTAGAGAACATTGACACTCAAGCAGGTTATTATTATCAACTCAGGCATTAATTATAGCCAACAAAGGTCATATAAAACATTTTGCTGAAGTATTTGACAAGTTTACTATACAGTTAAAGTTGAATAGAATTTATTAATGAAAGAGAAGTCAAATGACTGAGAAACTGCTGACAGTGTATATAACAACACAGCTCATAAAAGAAAAAAAAAAATAAAAAGAATATTTAAATTACATGTTGTTTTCTATTACTTTCAAATATTTCAGAACAGCTGCCCATGCCCGGCATACCCACACAGAAATCATAGCCTCATTTATCCTGATTTTCTGAAGTGTAGGTTGTGCAGTAAATTCTGTGTTTTCTTTATTCTTGAAGAGATTATCAGGAAAGTCCAGAAAAAGGGGAAAAAGAAGGGACAAGTTTACCCAGAAAAGCTTATTCACGGTTTTAAGAATGAATCCTTTTGTAAAAATAATTCACACCGTAAGAAGGAAATTTTAGGAGGAGTGCCAAGTTTTATTCAAACAGGAGTAAATATGTAAAATAGCTAAGCTTCAGGTGGACATCTGATCACATAAATCAGACCTTGATCAAAGATCAACAAAGGTTCAAAATCTAAAGCAAGCCAAACTGAAACTGTGAGTTTCACTATAGGAAGGCTTTCGCTCAGGAAGGGTTGAAATTACTTATTTGATCAAATTCGCTTCATCTTATTGTCCTGACAAATAGTTCAACAAGCTTAAATAATTTCTGTAAAATTCAATGTCAGCCTCATCTCTTTGCCTGGGAAAATCATGGAACAGATCCTCCTTGAAGCTATGCTAAGGCACATGGAGGGCAGGGAGGTGATTCAAGAGAGCCAGCATGGCTTCACCGAGGGTAAGTCCTGCCTAACCAACCTACTGGCCTTCTATGATGAAGTGACTACATCAGTGCACAAGGGAAGGGCTATGGATATCTCCTATGTGGGCTTCTGTAAAGCCTTTGACACAGTCCCCCACAATATTGTTCTCTCTAAATTGGAGAGGTGTGGATTGAATGGGTGGACTGTTCAGTGAACATATAGATATGGAGTTTTCTGTTTCATTTTTTCTATCCAATTGTATGGTTTATAAACTAAAATTTCAGCAGTTCAAAAGATTTTACTACAAATGTGTTGTTTCTCTATATTCAAAAGTGAAAAAAAAAAAAAAAAACAAAAACACACACCAAAAAAAAACCAAGAACATACACACACACCAAAATAAAAAAAAAAAAAAACAAAAACAAAAAAACAGCAATGACCAACCCACAAAAAACAGAAGTCCTCCAAAACAATTGCAGTTACAATCAACATTCAACCTGTATGATCAAGTGTTTGTATAAAATGTAAATATAATACTCCCCCATTTGCTTGACATAGAACATTTATTTTTATTCTTTTCCCTAAAAACTCATCAATTTTAAGGTGGACAGATTAGGATTAAATAAATTGGGATAGTTTCTTTTCCAGGAAGAAACAGCAACGTACAATGTGAAAATGTTGAGAACACAGAGAACTGTATTTGAAAGCATATAGGCAATGGGAAATAGTGGACCTTTCTAGATTTGTAGTCAGTATGATTAAATGGTACATCCACTTTATTTAAAAGAAAATATAATATTTTTAAGAGATGTTACCATTTTACTGATTTCATAAGAACCTCTGTTAAGTTACATCTTGAAAACATGCTGTCACACAGGGACCCCAAAGTTAGTTTTAGGTAGACAAAAAGGTCCAAAAAAGGCTTTTGTCCGGGAAAGTCTGGGAAAACAAACAATTAGAAACAGGGCTTGTATAATCAGTTAACACTTAAATAACATAAAATACAGATTCGGATATCAACTTGAGGAAATTATTGGGGTACAACAAATAAGAATAATGGAGATTCACAGCGTGCATATACGTGGCTCACCAAAAACAACGCCAGAGCTGTCCCTGACTTCAGAAAAATACACGTGCCTATATTTAAGCACAGAATACAGTCACTGGTCTAGTGAGGAAAACACCCACCCAAGCAGCGAGGAATTATTTAATACACTCGCTTATCTGGAGAAGGAAATATCTAAGCTATCACTCAACCACATGCAAAGATGAGGCAGTCCCATTTTATTTTTGGGAGGTTACCTTAGATGGTGTCCCAGTCCCAAGATGGCTCTCGGTGGCAGCATTTGTCCTGCACTCTGAGAGGACCACACAAAAGGCAGCCTCAGTGGGAAGCCCCATTTTATAGTCTTGTCAGACCAGGCTGTGGGCAGTCTAGAAGCTTTGCGGCTTCTCTACACCCCCTACTGTGGCTACATGCACCCCTGCATCCCTATACTGTGGCTACATGTGCCTCTGCACCCCCCTTCTGTGGCTGGTGCGCCCCTTCCTCTCTCTTAATGACTCTGGCCTGGGTCTCACAATAAGAGCCATTAACTTGTCCCATTGCAGGAGAGGGAGGAGGTGTTGGGGAAGAGGGGGGTGTGCACACATGCAGCTGCCACATCAGTTCTCAGTGGAGAGCGGGGGGGGAGAGTGTACTGCCACACACGTTATCTATCTGTCCCCATTCCTGTTGACTGTGGCTAGCAATTCAGCTGCACAGTCCATAATTTGTCTATGTTTGCAAACTGTGCATAAAGGCACATTACTGACAAAAGTGTGAGTCGCTAGTGCTGAATGTTGAAAATATCTCCACTGGAGATGTCCTTTCACAGAAAGGTGAGCATGGGTGGGGTTCATTTGCCCTAAGTGAGGACTTCAGCAAATTAGGTGTCTGAGCTGGTCACTTACATGAGAGTGGTAATTAAACCTGAGACATTATGTCTAGTGATCCTCAAGAAGTATTTAAGACAGAATGACTTTCCCTCTGAAGATGGCTGTTCCTCACTGCTGACAGTGTTGTAACCAGTTCAGAGGGCAAGCAGGGAAAGCAGGGGAGAAGTTCAGAACCAGAAGTTTAGCTTTTGGACACCAGCAGGGGAGGGCCTCTGTGTGTGCATGTGTCTGGGCCAAGAAGATTTGTGTCTGTGTGGTGTATGTGGTCTCTTTCTAAAGCAGTACCACTTCTTTCAGAAGGAAGCAATGGGGACAAATTTAAGTTTCTGGTGTTGAAACTATTATACAGAAAATTAATTGAGAGGCTGATGCTGTTAATATTGACTGAGGGAAAAGGGTACAGGCTTTTCTGGTAGTAGGTCATCTGTTTGGAATCCAGTCTTGTCATTCACTGAAGTACTGGCTCCTCCCAGTTCCTATGGCTGATAGGAAGGGGCACATTATGACTTGTTGGTACTCCTAAGACACTCAGCCTTTTGTTTTAATGATCTCGTTATGACAAGCTCCGTATTGCCTGTTGACAGTCTCCAGAGCTGTATAGTTATGGTAGACACAACAGCTGGAATGACCTTCTTGATACACATAAAATCTTAATCTACTTTAAGCAACTAAGAACAGTTTCCCCTTTACATCTTCTTGGGCTGGCTAACATAGCTGCTTATAGTCAATGATCTATGTTACAAACAGATATGACAGGGGAAAAATACAGTAAACATTGACAGGTCATACACCTTAACACCGCACTTCCTTTAATAGATACACAGAGATCACACACCAGAGGACAGTAATGAAAGCTTGAAAAGGCTAAATATAAATATGTTAAAGCATAAATAATTTATGCTACCAAGGCAATAACATAATTAAGGTGACATTACCTTTCTTCCAGCCAGGAGGCATGTTTGTGAAAAGGTAAACAGAAAGTCAGGTGGATTTATCCACAGAGAAAACTAACATGATCACTCATAAATATTTGTGAAAGTGTTGCCAAAGTGGCTTATTCTGCTTTTATGCTGATATCCATATGAAGAAATTGCTAACATTGTTGCAACACAGAGATTTAACGTGGTTTACGGATCAGAGGTTTACTTTTTAATGGATATGAAGATCATTTTACATTTTGCATCAATTTTCTCTACAAGAGTGTTTTGCTTATGTTATGTGTTTATTGAGGTCTCTGTAATCAATTAAAAAAATACATTTGAAACTCTTAATAAATCTAATTTTTATGCCAAGAAGTATCTACCTCACACTGAACCCTGAGAAATAGTTTAGTAAGTGAAAATAAGTGGAGTTTTAAAATGTCCTGTCTCTAAGCAATTTTGTTATTAAAATTAATATTTTTTCTTATTATTAATACTAATGTTATAGCATAACATTCTGAAAAGGTGAACCTCAATAACTATAAGCACTAAGAGAAGTCAGTGGGGTTGTATGACTTTGTTCCTGGTTATGTGGCTTTGCTCATGAAGCTCTTAGCAATGAACAGGGAGTCAAACTGGGAGAGCAAAATAAAAGGACTGACTATATAAACAATTTTTTCTTTGTATTATATGAAAAAGTATTGTGAAAAGACACTGTTTTTTCTAAGAAAGAAATTACTCCTTTTTTGTAGTAATAAATTATTTATGATGAAGATGGTAAGACACTTCAGAAACCAGAACTAGACATAGCACTCCAGTTGTGTCTCACCAGAGCTGATTAGAGGAGAAAGATCACATCACCTGAGCTATTAGCAACCCTTTTCCTAGTGCAGACCATTACACTTTGCTGCAAACGTATATTGCTGGCTCACGATCGTGTTTTCCACCAGGACCCCAGGGTCAATTTCTGCTGAGCTGCTTTCCAGACAGTCAGCCCCCAGCCTGTACTGGTCTATGGGTGAATTCCAGGACACAGAAAATTATTTCCCCTTGTGGAACTCGAAGAGCCTGTGGAACTCGAAGAGCCTGTGGAACTCTCTAGCCTATTTTTCCAGCTTGTGCAGGTCCCTCTCAATGACAGCACAACCATCTGGTGTACCAGACTACATTAGCCAGCTCCCTCTGTATCCATGGGTACATCTCATCAGATGATGTGGATTTATTGATGTCCAATTTGCATAAATGTTCCCTGATTTGAGCCTCCTCCACCAAAGGAAAGTCTTCACTGCTCCAGACTTTCCCACTGGCCACAGGCGTCTGGGATTCCTGAAGTCCATCTTCTCAGTAAAGATAGTTTGATGGACCTGATACTCACGAATAAGGAGGGATTGGTCAGGGATGTGAAGGTCATGGGCAGCCTTTGTTGTAGTAATCATGCGATCACGGAGTTCAGTATCCCAAGAGAAGGAAACCAAGCAAAAAGCAGGATCACAACCCTGGACTTCAGAATAGGAGACTTTGACCTGTTCAGAGCTTAGAAGAGCCCCATGTGATATTGTCCTGGAAAGAAGAGGGATCCTAGAAAGCTGGTAGATTTTCAAAGAGTTCCCTCCTCCAAATTCAGGAATAAGCAGTCTTGATGAGTAGGAAATCCAGTAAAGGCAGATGGAGGCCCGCATGCATGAAAAAGGAGCAGATATAAGGGTGAATAAAGTCCACCTTGAGGACCAAGTTCTGCAATTGTGACTTTTCCTCCATTAGGTTGAAGATACCCACTATTATGACAGCCACACTGATCTGGTCTCTAATCTCAACCCATAACCTCTCAGCATCACCTATTCCTAGACAGAGATTCACAGAATCACTGAACATTAGGGATTGGAAGGAACCTCGAAAGATCATCTAGTCCAATCCACCTGCCACAGCAGGAACGCTGCACAGGAAGGCGTCCAGGCAGGTTTTGAATGTCTCCAGAGAAGGAGACTCTACAACCTCCCTGGGCAGCCTGTTCCAGTGCTCTGTCACCCTCACTGTGAAGAAGTTTCTTCTCAAGTTTAAATGGAACCTCTTGTGTTCTATTTTATACCCATTGCCCCTTGTCTTATCATTGGCTGTCACTGAGAAGAGCCTGGCTCCATCCTCGTGACACTCATCCTTTATATATTTATAAACATTAATGAGGTCGCCCCTCAGTCTACTTTTCTCCAAGCTAAAGAGACCCAGCTCCTTCAGCCTGTCCTCCTAAGGGAGATGCTCCACTCCCTTAATCATCTTTGTGGCTCTGCACTGGACTCTTCCCAGCAGTTCCCTGTCCTTCCTGAACTGAGGGGCCCAGAACCAGACACAACATTCCTGATGCGGCCTTACCAGGGCAGAGTAGATGGGAAGGAGAACCTCTCTCGACCTACTAACCGCCTCCCCTTCTAATCTCCCCCAGGATGCCATTGGCCTTCCTGGCCACCAGGGCACAGTGCTGGCTCATGGTCATCCTGCTGTCCACCAGGACCCCACAGGTCCCTTTCCCCTACACTGCTCTCCAACAGGTCATTCCACAACTTACACTGGAACCTGGGGTTGTTCCTGTCCAGATGCAAGACTCTACACTTGCCCTTGTTATATTTCATTAAATTTTTCCCTGTCCAGCTCTCCAGCCTGTCCAGGTCTCGCTGGATGGCAGCACAGACTTCTGGCTTGTCAGCCACCCCTTCCAGTTTGGTGTCATCAGCGAACTTGCTGACAGTGTACTCTAGTCCCTCATGCAAGGCTTTGATGAATATATTGAATAGCACTGGTCCCAGTACCGACCCTTGAGGGACTACACTAGATACAGGCCTCCAACTAGACTCTGCCTTATTGACCACATCTCTGGCTTCTTCCCTTCGGCCCTTCCCTTCCACCTCACTACCCGATCATCCAGACCACACTCCCTCAGTTTAGCAGCAAGGATGCTGTGGGAGACTCTGTCAAATGCTTTACTGAAGTCGAGACAGACCACATCCACTGCTTTGCCATCATCTAGCCACCTGGTTATGCCCTCATAAAAGTCTATGAAGTTGGTCAAGCATGACTTCCCCTTGGTGAAGGCATGTTGACTGTCATTAATGACCCTATTATCCTTGATATGCCTTGAGATGGCACCAAGGATAAGCTGTTCCATAAGTTGGAACATCCATAAGTCATTCCACCACTTTTGCAGGGATGGAGGTGAGGCTGACCGGTCTATAGTCACCCAGGTCCTCCTTCTTGCCCTTTTTAAAGACTGGAGTGACATTTGCTTTCCTCCTGTCCTCAGGAACCTCTCCTGTTTCCCAAGACTTGGCAAAGATGATGGAGAGTGGTCTAGCAATGATCTCAGACAGCTCCCTCAGCACCTGCAGGTGCATCCCGTCTGGACCCATGGGTTTATGGATGTCCAGATTGCCTAATTGCTCCCTAACCCAGTCTTCATCAACCAAGGCAGACTCCTCCATTGTCCTGCCCTCCTCTGGGGCCTCAGGAGTACAGGGCTCCTCAACACAGCCTTCCACAGAGTAGACAGAGACAAAGAAAGCATTCAGTAACTCTGCCTTCTCTGTGTCTTCTGTCACCAGGGCACCCACCTCATTCATCAGTGGGCCTATAATTCCTCTAGCGTTAGTTTTATCTGCCACGTATTTGAAGAAACTCTTTCTGTTGTCCTTGATTCATCTTGCAAGGTTTAGTTCTAAGGAGGCCTTAGCTTTTCTAGTTGCTTCCCTACATCCTCTGACAACAGTCATATATTCTTCCCAAGCAGCCAGCTCCTCTTTCCATGATCTGTAAACTCTCCTCTTCCACTTGAGTTTGTTCAGCAGTTCCCTGTTTAACCAAGCAGGTCTCCTGGCTCCCTTCCTTGACTTCCTATGTGTCGGGATGCTCTGATCTTGAGCTTGGAAGAAGCAGTCTCTGAATGCTAACCAACTATCTTGGGCCCCTTTACCTTCAAGCACCCTTGCCCATGGGATTTTCCCTAGCAGTTGCTTGAAAAGGCCAAAGTTGGCCCTATTGAAGTCCAAGATTGTGATCCTGTTTGGTATTCTGTTCCTGCCACATGAGATCCTGTACTCCACCATCTCACGGTTGCTGCAGCCAAGGCAGCCCTTGACCTTTACCGCTTCAACCAGACCCTCCTTGTTAGTAAGGATGAGATCCGGCAAACTTCCTCTCCTAGTTAGCTCATTCAGCATTTGTAACAAGAAATTATCACCAATGCACTGGAGGAACCTCCTGAACTGTGACTGGCTGGTTAAGTAGTCCTTCCAGCAAACATCAAGGTAATTAAAATCCCCCATGACAACCAGGGCCTGTAGTTGTGAGGCTGGTCTCAGCTGCCTGTAGAAGGCCTCGGCAACTTCCTCACCCTGGTCTGGTGGCCTGTAATAGACATCCACAACAGTGTAACCCCTGCCAGCCTGACCCTTAATTCTCAGCCACAGACTCTCAACTCGCTTCTCATCCACCACTGGACAGTACGTAATACATTGTAGTTGCTCTCTCAAGTAAAGAGCAACTCCACCACCATGCCTGGCTGGTCTGTCTTTCCTGAGAAGAACATAGCCATCCATGACCACATTCCAGTCACATGAGCTGTGCCACCATGTCTCTGTAATTGCCACCAGATCATAATCACCTGACTGAACACATGTTTCTAACTCCCCTTGCTTATTCCGCATGCTGTGTGCAATGGTGTACAGGCATTTCAGGGAGTGAGCTGAGCACACAGATTTCACCCTAGGAGTATGGGAAGCCTTCCAGTCTTCATCAATTCTAGAGTGCTGCCCCACTGGTGCAAGCCTAGCTACAACCCCATTCCCCTTCAAATCCAGTTTAAAGCTCTCCAAGTGAGCCCCTACTAATTTCTGTCCCAGCATCCTTTTAGCCCTCTGAGATAAACCTTTCTCCTCTGGACTGGTGTCTTATAAAACCAGCCATTATCAAAGAAGCCAAGCCTTGCCTGTAGCCTTGTAGCCTTGTAGCCTGTAGCCTTGTAGCCTGTAGTCTTGTAGCCAATCATTTAAGGACTGAATTCTTCGATTCCATCCCATGTCATCACCCAAAAATGGAAGGAGGGAATAGAAAATCCAGACTGTCCCAAGGCCTTGAAATCTTTCTTCATTCCCCACAGACTACAGGATGCAGCTTCCTCCCCACCTGTATGGCAGATCAGCAATGGGTAGTAGTCTGTTGGGTGCACCAGGCTGGGGAATGCCCTGGTGATATCCCTGATTTGGGCTCCAGGTAGACTATATATTTCCCTATGATGAGGGTCAACTGCATATTGGACCCTCTGTCCCTCTCAGAAGGGAACTGCCTACTACAATGACCATTCTTTCTTTCTTATCAGAAGCAGTCTTGAGCTGTGGAGTCAACTGCCTCTTCCTATGTGACTTTGTAGGTGGGCCTTGCACCACATCCTCACCTACCTCTTCTTCAAGATCCAGGACCTCAAACCTATTACAGAGGGGCACTTGGGGAAGCAAAGCAGGTAGGGAGGGGGGTTGCCTGAGACACCAAACTGGAACTTCCAATCCTCCTCCTACTTTTGGTCCCCTGGCTCTGCTCGACAGCAACAGGGCAGGGGCTGTCTCAGGTCTGCCACCTCTGCCCTACAGGACAGGGGGTCCATCATCTTTTAAGCAGTATCTCCCTGGGGCCTTTCTGACTGGCACACCAAGGAGTTACTCCACCAATCAATCTCCTTTTCACACTCCCTGATGGTCATCAGTCTCTCGACCTCCTCCTTAAGTTCCACCACCATGCTGAGCAAATATTCCACCTGTTCACACCTCACGCAGGTGGAGTGCTGGCCTCCCTCTCCTGGCAGCAGCAGGCTCTAGCACTCCCTGCAGCTGGAGACCTGAACAGACACGGTTCAGGAAAGGTCCTTGGTCTGGGTCACCACCGTCTTTTTGTGGCAAACTCTCTTTCTGGAGGAGACCACGGTCAGCAGCAGTCTGGGACACTGGCAATACGTGAGATGGTCTAACAATCAAGGCGTGACAACCTCTGCACTCTGCTGCACGAACAACCACACCTGCTGCTGCTGCAGCAAAGTGTGGGTGGTGCTCACTTGCTTCACAAGCTGGTCGCTCCTCGCAGCACCTGTTGGGTCCTCTCGGAGACTTTTTCAAGGCAAGGGGTGGGGCTGTGATTGCCGTCATCGTGGTAACGCCTACACCACATCAGCCACTTGCAAGGGCTGCCAGGTGCTTCCGGGTCGCAAAATCGAAACTCAAAAGCCGAAACCCCTCCCTGTACTGCAGGATCCGCCGTCACGGCTCCAGCTGAGCTGACTCTGGTCAGCTGACCTCGGGGACTGAAGAGCTGCTTTCGGGTTTCGACCGCTTTTAAATCTCCCACTATTGATTAATGCACTCATGCTCCTTTCTCACAAAAGGGCAACTGCCTATCCTTACTGTCCTGCTCTGTTCTCCTAAAGATGCTGTATCCATCCATGGCATCACGCATTTATATTTTCTACCCCACCACATCTCTATGATCCCACTGAGATCCCTTGAAATACATGCAAGACATTGAATTAATTCTTTTTTTTTGACTCAAGTTTTGCACAAACACTTCAGAGAGGTACCCTATCATGCTGACTTCCCAGAAAAGGTACAAGAGCTTTCCCTATAACGTTGTCTTGTAGGCACTTCCTTATTTACATGTACACTCTTGGGATGGGCTGCTGTTATGCTTGTATTGTTGCTTATGAAGTGTCTCTTCTCCTCCCTTTGCTTGTCATCCCATTTGACTGTCATCCTACTTAGTCCAAGTCACTATTTTTCTGGTATTTTTTGCTTTTCTTGAAGTAGATGGATTTTTTCCAACTTATTCTGATCATGTCTTTGCAGCCACAGACTTGATGATATAAGAAAAAAAAGAAAATCTCACATTTTTTAACAGAAGTTTACTTCAGGTTACTCTAAGTCATCAGTATACAGGCAGTGTAGTAAATAAATTGATATTTCAGTCACCATGGTTCAATCTATATCATTTATTTCAAAATGTTATGTTCTACTTGAATAAAGTAATCTAGTCCAAAAAAAACAAAACAAAACTGAAAAATCCTATGGGCAATTCACTTTTGATCCATTGCTCTGTATATCATCAGAATTATAAAGAAACCTGCTTTTCTTTCTTGGGTGTTGGAGAACTGTGGAAATACAAAGTACATGCATAATTTTCAAGGGATTATATCTCTGCTGAATATAAGCAACTTCTATTATTCACGGATAGTTTACTATAGTGAATATTTCACAAACTGCATGACTCTGGGAGCAATTAACTGTACTCAGGGATCTGAATAATTCAAAATTCTTGATACCCTTTTGGAAACCTATAGAGCTTTAGCTAACTGAGATATATAATAAAGTAATGTTTCAGCTAACAACTGTCTTTCTCTCTGCTAAAATTTTCAATTATTTGTGCTGTGCCTAATAAAAAAAAATAGTTCAAGCATACTTTCCAAAAGAGCATTGAACATGCTTACTACTTACTGAGGAGTACACAACACACATAGAAAACTGAAGTACTGGCCTGCTCTATTCCTTTCTGTTCTTCTCAATCAAAGGAAAACGCACTTCCTACTACTAGATTTAGTGGAGTTCTAGCTGTGTTCCATGTCCATCTCTTTGCAGTGCAAGTTGCACAGGAACTATTGTATAGATTCTATATCATCAGAAAATCATCCCACATTCAAGTTATACATCCAAGGAGTCTGTAGCACAGGGAGGCTTGTTACTTACCCGAGATGTGTCATGCTGTATGAAAGAACAAGGCTAATATTTCCTTTACAAGTCTTTCAAAACTATTTCACTAAATCCTGTTCTTATCTGAGATCCTACTTGATTGAAAGTGAAAAGAGGTTTGGGCCTACAAGAGATAGTCAGGAAATCCATTCAGTTTTACGTGTTCCTTGTCCCATCCCAACAGATGGGATGAGGGATGAGTTAACTCTGAACGCAACACGTGCCCTGACTCAACAGATGAGACCAGGTGTGAGTTAACTCTGGGTTAATTCTGCACGGTTATGTGAAGTGAATGGCAGTCACTCCAGGGGTCCAATTCTATTATGAGTTTACTAAAAAGCACATGGTGCAAATACTAATTACAGTGATTATTGACTTGGCAAAAATCTTTTATGTTGTCACAGAACTTATCGTTAAAAGCTAAAGTCCTTCTACAAGTGATGGATTGGCACCATTAGTAGCTATAATACAAACCTTAACAAGACTAACAGCAGAACTTAAAATGATGTTACTTTTATAAGTTCAAGAAAAAAGGAGAGAGAGTGGGAGAGAGGAAAGGAAAACTAAGGTATAAGAGAGAGAGAGAGTAAGATATCACCACTCACAGAAGAAGAGACAAAGAAATAGGGATATAGAAAAAAACAAAACAAAACAAAAAAAGAAGGAAAGAGCAAAGAGAAAGGAAGAAAGATAAGGTGAGGGACCCAGTCACTCTTATGGTTCTGCAGCATGGATGACGAGACTTGTCTGATGATGTGTGGCCTCCATTGTCCCACGGCAAGGATGTTGGGGTTCGTAGTTCTGGAGCACAGCATCCTCCAGTGTCTGGTCAAGTTTCCACGGTGAGGCTGGTGGGCGGAGAGGTCATCAGGGTGGTGGGTTCCCTTCCAGTCTTGTTTTAGGTGAGCTTTTTATGGCCCTCCGAGTCACTTACTTGTGTAAGTGTTCTTTTGTGGAGGTGTTATTGTGAAGAAGAAGAAAGTCTGGGGGGAAGGGGTGATTGCTAAAGATTGACGAGTCTCAACAAGTCTCAGGGCATGTTGAAGGGTCTCAGCATTTACCCTTTGTGTGCCAAGCTGGGCATATCAGAAGATGGAGCTACGTGCACTCCAGCATGTCCCCCAAATCCACTATCGGCCAGCCGGCCTGGGCTGTGGCTCGTTAGCTTGTCTTTGATATGGAAATTGCAGTTCACCCTATACTGAATGTATCATCACTTGTGGCTGGATGAACTGTTTTTGGCACAATGTTTTGGCCATTATCTTTATGAGTACACAACACACCTGAAAGACTAAGTGCTTAATTTGTGCATTTCAATGAAGTTGTTGTTATTCCAAATAAGAGGTACTAGTCAGTTTTGATCAGGAATACACCTCAGTTTGCTTTATTGTGATGTAGAAGAAAATTAAAAAGAAAACAAACCGCTAAGATATAATTCATTGGAAAATTTAATAATTATTTCAGAAATATTTTTATATGAAAATATTTAATAGGTTGCACATTTTTTGGACCTTGTCACTTTGGAAAATAATGTAGAATAAACATTTAGTAATTAATTCAGAAAGGAATATAAAAATGTATTATTTTCACTAAAAGTTTTCAAAGACAATAAAAAGAAATGAAGAAAATATCATTGATGTGTGTGCACAGCTTTGCACAATTTTAGATCTATTATATGGTGAGATGTTTTAGTTACCATTGAAAATAAATCTTGAAGACAAATCTAATACCATTTATAAAGAAATGACATAAAGGTAATATGTAAGAAGGTGAATTTAATTTAAATTGCCATGGAGCAAATAGATGAAAATACTGACTTGTTGTAGGAGAAAAAGGTATAAGTTACCCCCCTTGCTGACTGTTGAAAGTATCCTTTTTAATAGCAGCTAAATTTTGTTAGGATGGGTCTTGTGCTTTGATTCTAGCTTCTTATAAAATGCATGATATTTGAGTTCCTAATACATGGCATTAATCCCAGGCTTTCAGATAGGAGTGACATCCATTTAAAATCAAATCTGTGTTTGCCTGTCCCTTTGAAATCTGTCCCTTTGAAAGAGCTGCCATTTTATTTTCTTTCTTAGTAAAGATGGAGAATAAAAGCAACTAATATCCAGGTGCTTTATTACAATTGTATCTGAACATTTGCTCATTTGCTGTTTTCCTAAAATACGAAAGAGTATTTATCCACAGCAAAATATGTCAGGTGGTCATAAGGAAAATGTTTGAAGTTCCTGGCCCATTCTGTAGCATTGGATCTATTAAGTTCTTTGTTCTTTTCTAAGAAAATTATCATAGTTTATTTTAAACAATCAAGCTGCTGGTTAACCTGCTTCCTAGATAAGGCAAAGGAAAAATGCTGCACTGCATTCAGAAGTTTAATTCCTGAAGCACAGGTAAACATTTTGAGAGTAACAAAGGCTGTATAAAAAATAATTGAGAAGACCAGGATTTGTGTGTGTTGTCAGGTAATAATTATTCAGGACAACAGTTTCAACAGTGCCCTAAATTCCCGTAATCACATGGATGAAGTTATTTAAGCCTGTTATCTGAACACTGAGTTTAAAAGTACACAGGTTCATTTTCAAATGCAAACAGATCTGCAGATCAAGTGTAGACTTTACATTCTGTCACAGCAAAAAGGCTGCATTTCCAGCAGAGGTCTTCAGGTTATCCCCTCAAGGTACTTCAGTAATCTTACTGACTCCATTTGGCTTAAGGATATATAGTTTGGTAAAACTGTACTAAATACTCTTTTGACATTATTTCAAAGAAGGAATTCACACGGTTCATCCCCTAAGATGTGTTTTCTTTCCAAACCAAGATATACAACAGCTACGAAGCGTAACTTGAGACCTTGTTCAAGTAAAAGAGTAAATTTTAAAAGAAAAGATATAATTTTCTCACAGTCATATTTCAATACAAATAATGCAGGACTTTAAAACAATTATATGAAGGAACTTAACCTTGTTTTTAATTGATAACAAATTATTTTGTAAGTGAAATCTTCATCTTCCTTGATGTATTTAATCAGAGATGGACACACTAACATATGATGAGTAATAGTCTCACTTCACACACAGTGGTTAGACAATCTACAAGGAGATGTTTTGCTTTTCTTTTTCGTTACATATGTTGTTAAAACAAAAATATAGCTGGCCAGTGAGTAACAAATGGATTGTGTCTATGAAGACTTGTTTCAGTCTGGATGTTAAGTTTGCAGTATAGATCATGAATTGTATTAGTTTTGTTTTGTTTTTGTTTTTGTTTTTTTTTTAATTGAGTCTTGACATATAAGTTTGGTGCCTGCTAATAAAACATCATTTTAATACCAGGTGAAATTTTATTAACATGCAAAAGCCTACTTAATACTTAAATTGCAGAACTTTTATAATCAAAAGTTAGAATGTACTGTTTGCTTGGATATCAAGATAAAGGAGGAGAAAAAAGGCATACTGCTAAACCTGATTTTTGGTGTCCATCTCAACTAGCTGCTATCTTTAAATATTGAATATTGGACAGCAAACTGAATGTTATCAAACACAGTGCTAATATTTTAGTCTGCTGTGCTTTCTAGTGAATTTCATACTGACCTGTGTGGCTTGTCCCACTATTAATGTATCATTTCTTCTCATAGTCTGTGTGCTAAAAGATAGAAGGCTGCTGTTTAGCTTGCTGAATAATAAAAGCCAGATGCCAAAAAAGAGTTAAATTAAATGCCAGGTCTTTGACAGTGCATTGCACATGTCATTGTTTTTCTGAATCATGCAGTGCAATATGCCCAAGTAGTTCTAATCTACTGTTGCTCAGATAAATTCTGGAACTGGAGTCAGTATCTGTTCATCAAGAATGCAATGAAATATTCAAGAAAACAAGCCATGCCAAGTAGGGTTCATGAACCTGTATCATTTTGAATAATGCAGTAGCATCTCTGTACATTACTACCCTGTCATGTGACTAGAATGTTATTTTTGGAGAAGCCAAAGAAGATTTGTGTCCTATGGTATTATGCAGGGAAAACACACCCTTGGATCTTTCACCTGTAAAGAGGCCCTACAAGCTGATTTTCTAACAAGGAATGTGCAGTACAGGAAAATACCTGAGTTAACCAATAAGAGATGGCATAGAGAACATGTGCCCGGTAAGACTTCATTCATCACTGAGCTACAGATTTTTTTTTTTTTTTTTTTAAATTATGATTCATTCAGGATCATATAAGGTACATGGAATTCTGCTTATGCAAGTTCACAACCACAAGGTAATGTTTCAATGTTCAGATCTCTCAGGATTTTGGCAAGTTTATGTATGTCATGTTCTAAGCAGGTTCCGTGGTAACATTAGATTGGCACACAAACGCACAGACTTAAAAGCCAGTTAGTGAACGTTCACTAGGTTGCTCAGTTTGGATTTAAGACCTCAGAGGAGTCATACATTAGCCACATTGGCTCTTTGGGCTTCATCCTTAGCTACTAACAAGAAACTCTTTGAGGGAGAGCTTTTTTACTACCAACCTATCAATGTGAATGGCATGCCTACTTTAGGGACTATGACTGTAAGTGGCACCTTAAAATTATGATTGAGATTTTGTTAATCATTAGATAGAGGGCTCTTCCTCCCTCTTCACAGAATCACAGAATGTTAGGGATTGGAAGGGACCTTGAAAGATCATCTAGTTCAATCCCGCCACCAGAGAAGGAACACTTAGATGAGGTTACACAGGGAGGCGTCCAGGCCTTGACTATACAGGGAGCTTAACTTTTTGTACTCTAAAGTATAATTCGTAATTTCACAGTGTCTGAAGACAGGTTTCATGATTCTAGTTTTCTGTCTGGTGATGTTTTAACAGTTGAAATGATTTACCCACTTGGATATATAAAGGAAATGCAGTGGTGCTGTTTCTAGGAACCACCAAATGCCTGTTTTCTCTTGCTTCCGTCAATATTTCCTATCAGGTAGCCTTATATGGAGTTGTAGTCTAAGGCTTTTAACTGAGAAGTTGCAGCTGGGCATAGATTGAATATTGTTATTGAAGCTTATATGCAGCATTTTCAAAACTGTTCATTTCTTGCTTTATTTATGTCTGATGTCTCTTTCCATACATATAAAACCAAACAGATTTCATAAGAAACAGAATATATTTTCTAACCAATCCTTCAAATATTTCTTGAGAAACTGACTTATAAATCAAGAGCTGGTTATAAACATGAAGTTGTTACCATGTGTTTTTCTATTACTGGGGGACAGATTATGCCTTTTGTATTGGGAGACACATTTTGGTGTCAATAAAATCCCATCACCTTTTCTCTCATATGATGCTCAGATTTAAAGATAAAGAAGAAAGTGTGGAAAAAAAAAAAAAAAGACAAAACTACAGAATTATTTCAAAAAAGCCTGAGTTTGAAAGTGAAAAGAAATTTCAAAAAGTTTTTATGTAAAAGAAATTGTGTTTCAATGTGTTGACATTAAATATGATATTGATAATTACAAAGAGCTTACAACTTGAAATATTCATTAGAAATAAGGATAGGCACAAATTTACCCTAGGCAGCGTAATCAAGTTTTTTGATCTTTCTGCTGGAAGGAAGAGATGATAAGGAGCTTCAGAATAGTTCCTGAAATCCCTGGAGTTCCATAGTTTCTGTACGGCTTTAGCAGGTACTGCAAAAACAAAACAAAACAAAAAACAAAACAAAACAAAAAACAAAACTCTGTTCTGTCACGTCTTATGATAGTACATATAAGTATATACCAATTATTTTAGTGGAAATAATAAAAATGGAGTTGAATTATGTTTGTTTGATTTTTTTTTCAGTTTAAAAAGCACAAAGTGTATGTAATTAAATATGGGTTTGTATTTAGGCTTCACCAAAGCTTAGAGTTATTTGGGTATGGGGTTTCATTTCAAATAACTTTGTGATGAAACCTGAATTTCTGCCAGTAATAATAATAATAGTGATCATTGTAACGATAATCATCATCATCTGCAAGAGCATGCTTGCCAAGGATAGTGATATCTAACTCCAGTAAAGGAAGTGAAACTGTTGTTTGTGTAAATGTTGCAAGGCTGGTCATCAGAATATGTTCCAAAATTACTTATTTCTTTGGAAAAATTTTCCACTTGCAAATCAGATTTTTTTTTTAGGAAAGGAGTGGAAAAGCCAAAATCTTCTTACACAGCTTTGGGGTCTCAAGATTTCGTGACTGTCATAATTCTATTCTAGGATATTCCCAGGTGGCTACATATGCATACTCTGAATACTGGTTTCAGGATTGGACCTGGATTTGGAAATGAAAAGTTTCTCTGAAGACATTGCTTTCTAGTGTGACATGTAGGTTCACTTTCATGGACTTATTCCTGTGAACATTTGTTAAGAATTTGAAAAAAAAAGATTTTTTTGCAGAAGGATGCTGTCTAGCATCACCATTAATAATGAACTGTTTCTGTTATCCTTACTAAGATTTTGGGGCGATGTTTGACAGAATTTTCAAAATATCTAATTCTCAATTAATTAAATAGAAACTAAGTATCATAGCGTTTCTGAAAGTACCTCTAGATATCCGTCTGTATAATTACATACTCAGAGATTTTGGAGAACTGTGACAAATGGGATAAATGGGAGCCATTCATGGTAAATGAACATGCGGTTTGAAGAAGCACAAATAGCTTAGAAATTCTCAGTAATCAAAATAAAGCAGGCTCACTTTTCTATGACCTAAACCTACACATTAACAGGGTTGTAAACTATGGAAGCTAGACACCAATGTGTAGCAGAGCTATGTGAGTATACAGAAGTATACTTTATAACATGCACCTAAATCTTTATCTGAATTTGCAGAAGTTCTCTATAAAGTCCATAAATAGATATCGTTTGCTGCTGAGCTGTACAAAACTGTTGTCCTGACAGGTGTCTAAACATAGGAAGACAGAATTTCTCTCCAGGTACCCATCTCTCCCTAAAACTTATGTACTAATCTGGTGACCTCTATGCTACCTAAAGCATTAATGCCAGGATTGATCCTGGCCTTCAGGTACAAAATGGCTTATGTGTAGGTCTAATGTCTTCTAGACTGACCATACATACATTACACAGGACATTCTCTAAAAAATATCGCTTAAAAATAATCGCTAATTAGTTAGTTAGTTAGTTCATTTTTCCATTTGACATTCCTGAGAAAATTGAGCTATGTCATATCTCAGAGGAGTTGTTTCTATGGAATAAATCAAAAGCAACCTAAGTGAGACTAGAATTAGAGAAAAATTCCAAATGAGTAAGTGTGGTAAAGAGGCAATTTGTTATGTACTCAGATTAATTACAACTTTCTGAAAGGTACCCTCTAAGGTCTCTGGGCCTTGGAAGTGAGATGTCTATTATTTAGGCATCTAAATCTGAGCTTTCACCCTAGGCTTCTGTTATAATCAGCAGAACAAAATAAAAACTTCAAAGACAAATTTTATCTTATCTTAATGTTGATGTCTGAAATAGAATCCAACTTTCATTCCCTAGAACTGTCTATTTTTCTCCCTTTCTAATTAAGGAAAGAGTCTTATGGGGAGCAATTCAGTCAAAGATATCTGTATGAAAGGTTTCTAAGGCTGAACAAAAAAGATATCCTAAACTGGCTTTCAACTCTTAAAGGTAGAAATTCACATTCTTCAGCACTGGGACTTCAAGCTACAGGCAGTCTGTAGGTTTCTCATGTGAACTCATTCAAAATGGTATTTGTCATAATACAAGTCATTTCAGAAGATCTTATTGAAAACTTAAAACTTCCTTGTCCTATAAAATATGATTTCTTAGTTATGAATTTGGATTTGGGGTCTAAGCAAAAAGGGAAGATATTGCATTGTGTGTCTAGTTATTTTTGTGGTCTTACTTACCTCTGTTACAATCTCAGCAGAAATATAATAGCACATTTCAACATCTTGAAGTGCATGAAAAGTAATGTTATTCAATTCATCTTATTTGCTTTTTCACGGTGGTCACTGGGTATTGTGAGTTGTTTTACATTTTTATTGACATTTAGAAAATAAGTGCATTTCTAAAGTAACAGAATAGAGGTAAATTAAATAAGCTCACATATCCAATGGAATAAAATTAAATTATCCTGATTTCATATTGCAGTGAAAAGAATTAAATGTTAAATTTAATTTTTCATAGTTGTTGTTAAAAGGCTGAATAATTTCAGTGTCTTTGACATCCATACATACCAAAAATTCTGATCAATATTAAAAATAAAAAAGAAGGATATGTTGGAACTTGAACATCAAATATAGTCACTTAAAACTAACACTGCATGGTTACTATACAGACCACTAAAAGCCCTGCTTAGCTGAAAGTATAGTCAAACAAAGATGTTAAATTAGACCGCCTATTTTTGTAGTATGAATTCAAAGCTATGGATACAGCAATAGATAAATCATGTACATCAGAATGAAATGTAAGAATTGCTGGGGATTTGAAAAGTCAGCAAGGTAATAGTTTCACCTGTAATAAGTTTACATTAGAAAAGCAGATTTAAAATTTGCATTTACCGTACTTGTTTTCTTTGTGCACATACAGTTTAAGAGAAAGCGTTCTTAAACTTCTTTCTTTTGAACAAAACCTGTTTTGTAACTGAAGTGATACACAGGGCCATACAAAATGTAGCCTTGGTTTTTTAACTGTTATGGAAATTAAGTCTTATTCATCTTGATGCAAAAATGACACATATATGTAGAAATTCAGTTTGTTAGTATGAATGTCAAAATAAATATACTTTTGAAAACCAAAGGTTGGATCAAAATGTTTAAGAAGAATAACCATTAAAGCCATATCGTTAGAACTTTAACAAATTATTTATTAATCAGCACATAGACATGTTAGTAGTGGAAAGAAGAACTTAGGGAGAATTGGTTACATAAATATAGGCTAGAGCTTTAAAATTATGAGAAGGGCTCTGACAAAATATTAGAGAATTAATCATTAATCACACTTTTATCTTGGGATTTACAATATAATTTAGTTTAATTATTTCTGATGTTTCAGTATCATGCTAAAAGTTGCAAGAGACAAAGAATTTTAGAGGACAGACTCTTTTAAGACTTGCTCTCCAATGGAAAATAATATCTATTAGAAATCATAAACAAAAGTTGATATTCTTGGTATTTATACACAAAGGAGATCAAGGAATGAGCTGGCATAGAAAGGCCCTTGAGAAAGTAGTCCTGCCAGTTTAGTGTTAAAAGACTTCATGAAATGGCTTGCCTTGTTGCAGTTCTGTGCATCACAAGTCATGCATGAAGAATATAAACAGAATTCTGGCTTTGCTTCATCTCAAAATTTGTAGAATACCATCATGCATAAATAGCTTTTCTTTAAAGTTAATATATATAGAAGAGATTTGGGTTATTTTTTTTGGATAGCAATACTAATACTTCACTAATACTTGACTTTTTAAATTTTAGGCATAAAAATAATTAGACAATGTGTTTTCCTTTAGGGAAAAGGTTTAATTCATTGAGCTTCTTAAGTAAGTAAGTAAATAAATAAATAAAATTGAAAGTTTTTTTTTCCAGTTTTTCCATGTCTGAAATAACACGCTTTGTAATATAAATTAGCTATCATCATTATTATTCCATGTAAAAGAGAGAAATTAATTTGACCTTTTTTTTTTCTTTTCTTGCTCAGTCCCTATATAAAGTACTGCTTTTGTAACCCAAGAAAAAAGGAAAAATTTAAATTATACATGGATAAGAACATTCTCAATTTCAATCTATTAACCATCACCAAACAGGCAAATATAGAATATAAAATTTGTAAAATAAAATGTTTTAAAGTTTGGTACAAAACTAAACTTTTTTTTTTTTTCCCTGATTTATATATTTTTAGATTTATATGTAATGATGTTTAAAAACATTACCACTTTTAATTTCTCTGAAATTGCAGTGTTGTAATTCCTGTTGCTATTTTGAGAAGAAAAGACTAACAATAAAGTTTTGTAAATCAAGAGAAAAATTGTTCGACAAGAAATGGAGGAAGATAATGAGTTCTTCACAGAAGAACAAACCAATTTATACACATAACAAAGCAATAATTGCACAACTAGTAAAACAAGGACAGAGGAGGATGAACTGTGGAAGATGAACAAAGGACTAACACAGAAGAAAATGTAGAAAAGTTCCCAAGTAGTTTTTGGAAGAATCATAAATGTGTTTGTAATGGTTATATGATCTTTTTAACATAAGTTTGTATAAGCTTTAAAGAAAAGCATGTGTGTCATGAATGTCTTTTTCTTTACACCAAGGTGGTGCCTATTCCTTTGGCATCTCATGAAGAAAGGCACATAGAGACAAGGCTGGTTAATGATTTGTTCTATAAAAAAACAGAATTGGAAGGAATGTGATACAAATTTTATGTCGCTTCTGTAGCATCTGATGAGCCTCTCCTGGCTGACCATGTGCAGTTACTATCCATTATGAAGTTCAGCAGCCTCACTATTCTTCACATTTCTAGAATATGTTTTTCAACTGAATGATGTCATCAGTCTTTTACCTGTACAATACTGAACGTTCTAGATGGCACACTGAGTTTCACTGAGAGTGATACACCCTTACCCATCTCTATAGAAATGAGCTCTTACAAGTGGTACGTAGAGAAGTATTGTTACTGGCAGCCATGGTATGTGCTCAGGTTAAACAGCAGTCAGTCATGGTACACAATAACACAAGGGTCTTTACAACCAAAGCCTATGGTTAAACTCCAGCTAAATTCTGCTCAAAATCACTGTCTCCTCATTACAGTCTGCTGCTACAAGGTCAGATCACATCTCACTAAGCAAAGAGATAATACCCACAATGCTGTACACATGAATAGTTATATCAAAATAATTTTTACCATGACTTAGCCATAGTTATTCAGGACTGATGGTAAGATTTTGGCTGTACATGGGCTTTCCAGTTCTTTCAGGAGTTCAGAAAATTCTTTAATGAAGTTAGCTGTTTCTTAGCATGTGATTTGGGGAAAAGGTATAGGAGAAATGTTATTTTATGTATTATTCAAACATAAATTATAGGTCTCAGCAGGGTAAAATCCTACAGGGTTATACCACAGGTCAGATGATCCCTTCTGGCCCTGTATTTCCAAATCTCTGAATAATGTGCAGATAATTTTTTATATTCAAGACAAGATGGGTGACTGACAAACTGAAACTATTTACTACCTGTTGTCTAGATTCATGACAGAAGAGAAAGGATCAGCAAGAACTCATTAAAAATAAATTCCTCAATCTCTTCAGCACCTATATGGCCTTCCTATGCTTTCTTTCTATGTCATGGTAAAAAACTACAAAATCCTCCTTTGGCCTAAACAAGTAAGCCCTGACTTATTTAACACTTTACTGTTTCTTACTGCTCCTATGTAGTGGATTTATATGGTTTATCACTTCTTAATCTGCCACCCCCTTGTAATCTTGTCTCTCCTTTGTGCCCCTGCAGTTAAAGTGGTTGTTAATACCCTCATACTATCCAACTTATGAGTCAATACTGACTATGAAACTGAGCAATTCTGTCTTTTGGGTAGTCCCACTGACTTCTGTGAATAAAACTGCATACAGTATTTTCTGTTCTCTACCAAACAAACCTCTGTTTGCTTTTGTTTTGTTTTGTTCTGTTTGTTCATTTAAGTGTATCTCCTTTTCTTTCTCACTATTTTTTAGAAATTTTACACTTAAGGGAAAGCAGTACATTTTTAGAGAATAAATAAAATTATTCATAAGGTTAAAACCTGAAACAGTAACTCAAGTACAACTTATACTGTTAGTAACAGGACCTTTAACTGGATAAATACACCTAGACTGCCTTCAGTGATTAAAGTTTCTGTCTTGGCAAATATTCACTAAGAATTCATGTTTTAAATGTTTGGTGGGAGCAGCATAAGCAATAAGGAAAAAATATTTTTTCTGAAATTTTGATCTTTTGTTGTGTATTTTTTGTCATGTGTCTCATTTTTTCAAGATGATAGCTCCTTAACACTGTAATTTGCAGTAATAAGATGCTTTCAGTATCAGTTGTCTTCTACTCTTGAATCAGAGGAAACCAAAAGCAATGACCCAGGAATTAGTCTCAAAAGGTTAGTTTTCAGGATCCTGAGTTTTCAGGATCCTACTTAATCCGGTGCAGGCTCTAGTGACTGGCCCAGTTACACAAGAACAAAGATTTCATCATTGGGCTTAGAGGTGAATTCCCAAGGAGCTGATTTTTAAAGATGCTACTGTTTTGGCTGGTCATTTTCATAAAAATTCTTCCTTTTATGCATAGTCTCCTTTCAGGCTATCTTTACTGTAGCAGTGTAATGCTATTCTGGTGGCTCTATTGTGAGTTGGGAGAGAAAGCAAAGTAAAAACATTCCTTCTATTTCAAGCATCATGATTTACAAGTGGGGCAGAACTACAAACCATAAGAGTTTTCAAGAGGTTTGAATCAGAAGACTCAAAGACAATAAAAAACACACTGTAAATGTTCCAGTAATATAAGTAAATAATATAAGAACTCTCACTGTAAGGAGCAGTGTTTACATTTCACTCAATGTTATCAGATCCATATAGTCACCCAGACATTGTCTCATTAGAGAAGCCCTAGATATACCACCTGACATCCAGCTGATTGTCCAGAGAAGGACATACTGTAGGCTTTGCTTATAATTGTCTTTCCATGTAAAAGTCTCAAAATCCAATTTTCCTACAGTGATTTCCTTATAACTAGTTGAGATGTAGATGTAAACACATTTCTACACCTGTTCAGAAAAATTGCCACACAGAATGCTACAAGTACTCTCTCTAGAAAACTACAGCTCTCTGTCATCCCAGATGCTTAGCTATATTTATGAGATGAAACATTAGTAAGCAAGCCTGTACAGGATTTAAAATTCATTTTTAGGGCACACTGAGATTTATTGAACCACTAACTCCTCTACTCTGTGATAAAATAATTCCTGGAACTGGTTCAGAATTGGTTCTTCATTTTTAGTAATTAATAGGAAATTTGCCTGTGAGATACAATATAATTAGACAATTTATGTACTAAAATAAAACTCTGTAAATTAGATTCATTTCTTTATCAAGAGGATTTTTCTTCCTAACTTCCTAAAGCTTTACTCATCTTTGCCCTATAACTCAATTACTTACATCCACTTGAAAAGCTCTTGACCTTAAGGGAATAGTCTAAGCCACTCCCTTGAGATCCCTTTCTAGCAGTTGAAGTAATGAGAAGTCAGCAAGTGTAATCATGAAAAGAAAATTATTTTCATCAAGAAAGTGTATGTTTACGCTTGTCAAAATGATCTCTGTATGGAGTATAAATTAGAGATATGCACAAAGTTTATAATAATTAAAAAGTAAGACTGAATTATTATTTTTTTACAAAAGCAGACAAATTCCATCTTCAGAAAACTCATACAGAATTATAAAACTTACTTTAATACATTTTTTTCTTGTTTCTAGGTAACCAACATTTAAATATTTTGGCCTTCTTCAGGCTTCCCACAGGGAATTAGCTAATTAGCTCACTAAGCTAGTGTTAATAATTATTCTGAAAAGCCGTGGACATTGGGGCAGGTATCAGAGGATTTAAAAAAAAAAAAAAAAGGCTGGAAAAAAAATCCAGTTATGACATTAGTCTTTTAAAAATGACAAGTAAAATAATGCTAGAAGTTCTTACAAAAAAAAACCCTGATCCTCATTGCCTTGGGGACAAAAATACATAAATCATTAACTAAATACTAAGGCAAAAGAAAAATCCTCAAAGATTTGATATCATCTAAACATAAACATTAATTAGTGTGGCTGTATAAGTAACACCGATAGTTGATGTTTTTGTGCTTTAGGAATGAATAGAGAAGTTCCCACTGCTTCAGACAATAGAGAAGGATGCACAATGCTTTACATGTTTCCCAATGCCTCACAGAACAACTGTTTGATTGCCAAAGTGACACGCAGACTTTATCCCTGCTGAAAGATGTTTATAATTCTTGCTCAAAAGCAAGGTCAGTTTTCGCCTTGAGGATATTAGGATCCATTTCCACAGAATTTTATAACCCTCAGTAAAAATCTTTGTGAGTTTTTCTTCCCTCGGGTGCTGAGCGCAGACAGTGCACATGAAAGCACGAAGCCAAACACTGTCACATACCAGAGACGGGGATTGGAAAGATGCTGTACCTTTGCCTGCACAGTAGCCCTCAGCAAGGGGGATCTCCACTGCCTCTAAAGCATTACAGTTTTTACTGCTCTAAAAAACAAAAAAGGAAATCAAGACAAGATATTATATGTTTAGCCAGTGACAGAATCAGTAGCAGAGAAATGTTAAATATCAGAACTGATATCCTGCTCTCTCTGAAGTTATTGAGACCAGTCAACACATTTTATTTTAGGGTAGCTAATGCAAAAAACACCATGGCACATGGCTTCTTGACCTGGATATGTTGTTTTGTTGTTTTTTTTTTTTTTTTTTCGCAGAACACATCATTGTGGCATAAAACTGTAAAAAAATGAGTAAAGAAAATACATTAGATTATTCTAAAAGAAGCAGAATTTTAATACAGTTTTACTTTTTAATAGTTAATTTCTGGCAAAAAAAAAAGCAAATTATTCCCGTTATATTTAATATTTTTTAAAAAAGTTTGTTTGAACCATTTAAAATTGATGGGATGGCAAAACTTCTTTTTGGACACCATTAATACCCCTCTTTTCTTGGGAGATTTTGATTAGAGCCAAAATTTGTCTAACAGTAAAAAATAGTTTTGATTATGGAAAAGCTGCACTCTCTCAATAATTTTGTATCTTTACACTATGAACAATAAATTGTAGGATTTCTCTTTTTTTCCTTTAGCATGTGGCTGTTCTCTAGATTATTTGCGTTTTTTAAAAAGTATAGTAATTCTCTCACAGAGCATAGATTTGACATCAATATTGATCAACAATCTAGTAAAGAGAGGAACCAGGAAACTGCAAAATTAATCTGGGTGTGTTAGGAAGAATACAGAAAGACAGTAAACACTTTCCTTGGGTTAAGAAAATAAAAACAAAATTCAAAATTAATAAACTCTTTAAGTTAACTATTTATTCTTATACCCTTTGAAAAATACTAATAGCCGCAGAGCTGCATAAAAATATTCACACCAAAAGGCTTAGATGCACATATACATCAGCTGGGTACCCTTCATTAGTAAAACTGTGAACCTGATCCAAAACCAGCTGAAAATTTCTGATGCTTTGTATGACTTTAGATCAAGCATTTCATGCTTAATATCTTTTATTTTTCTTCTATGTTGAGGCTAAATCCTAATTCACTTCTGGAACAAGCTGTTTGTATGAAGATCACAGATTAAAATCGTATTGGTTTTTCACAATCTGATAAAAAGATTTTAAGAAATACATGCTTAAATGTAAATTATCTCATTTTAATTTGTTTAATTTTGAATGATTATTTGGGGAATCACCACGCTAAAGTCAAATTCCTTAAAAATATTGGGTATTTCTATATTCTTTAATAGAACTGAACAACAGAAGCAGTGGCTGAAAGAGAAAATCCTGTAGACTTACAACAGAAGGTAAACTTTCTTTGAACTGCATACAAGTTTGCAGTTCTTGAATTACAAATTTGCTATTAAAGCTCCGAAGCAGGACTGGCCAAATGCACAAAGCTGCTTAAAAAATGCATTTTCTGAGTAGCGGCAGTACAATATCGATGTACAGAGCAAATGGTTGGTTTATAATCAGCACAATCTAAAAGCCTTTAGTTTTTCTACAGGGACTGAACAATTCATCATGTCAGACCATAAGGTCATTATATTGTGTAACACACCATAATGTCACAGTGCCCCTGAATGATGAAATGCCAGCTCCCAGCCAAATATTTAGAGTCATATGCTTATGTGCAAGAAGCCAAATTACTACAAATTTCTGGCCAAAGGCATTCCAATTGAAGCAAAGATGCAAATCAGTATCAGAAGAGTCCATTTTCAAAAAACAGACTTTCATAGTTATTAAACAAGAAATTATGTATATAAGGATTAAAAAAAAAAAAAAGTATACTTATCCAAGTTACATCAAAAGATAATTGAGACAAAGATCTATAATATGACTGTGTCAATGAGAGGAATAATACTTATTCTGTTTCCTCCCTACCCATCACACACTTGATTGGAAGTAGAGACATAATGAAATTATGAATTAATGAGTTAATGACATTACAAATATTAAAAAAACCTACATATGTATAATGCAAAGGTTAATATAAAATATCCAGACCACATGGAAAGTTACTCATGTGTGTTTTTACCTCTGTAGAGAATGCTTTCACAGAATCACAGAATCACAGAATCGACTGGGTTGGAAGAGACCTCAGAGATCATCGAGTCCAACCCTTGGTCCAACTCTAGTCCGTTTACTAGATCATGGCACTAAGTGCCATGTCCAATCTCAGTTTAAAAACCTCCAGGGACGGCGAGTCCACTACCTCCCTGGGCAGGCCATTCCAATGCCTGATCACTCTCTCTGTAAAGAATTTCTTTCTAATATCCAGCCTAAATTTCCCCTGGTAGAGTTTAAGCCCATGCCCCCTTGTCCTATTGCTAACTGCCTGGGAGAAGAGACCAATCCCCACCTGGCTATAACTTCCCTTCAGGTAGTTATAGAGAGTGATGAGGTCACCTCTAAGCCTCCTCTTCTCTAGACTAAACAACCCCAGCTCCCTCAGCCTCTCCTCATAGGTCTTATGTTCAAGTCCCTTCACCAGTCGTGTTGCTCTTCTCTGGACCTGCTCCAGCACTTCAATGTCTTTCCTGAACTGAGGGGCCCAGAACTGAACACAATACTCCAGGTGTGGCCTCACCAATGCAGAGTACAGGGGAAGGATCACTTCCCTTGTCCTGCTGACCACGCTG
The DNA here is from genome assembly GCF_036013475.1 of Columba livia. Taxonomy (NCBI): domain Eukaryota; kingdom Metazoa; phylum Chordata; class Aves; order Columbiformes; family Columbidae; genus Columba; species Columba livia. Next base: position 36,220,796 of record NC_088602.1, on the reverse strand, counting down.
TTTTTGATACAGGACAGGATACCGTTGGCCTTCTTGGCCACCTGGGCACACTGTTGGCTCATGTTGAGCTTCCTGTCAATTAGCACCCCCAGGTCCCTTTCTGTCTGACCGCTCTCCAGCCACTCTGCGCCCAGCCTGTAGCGCTGCAGGGGGTTGTTGTGACCAAAGTGCAGCACCCGGCATTTGGCCTTATTGAACTTCATCCCATTGGAATCAGCCCATTTTTCCAGTCTATCCAGATCCCTCTGCAGAGCCCTCCTGCCTTCCAGCAGGTCGACACTCCCTCCCAACTTGGTGTCATCAGCAAATTTGCTGATGATGGTCTCAATCCCCTCGTCTAAATCATCAATAAAGATGTTAAACAGGACTGGACCCAACACTGACCCCTGGGGAACACCACTAGTGACTGGCCGCCAGCTGGATGCAGCCCCATTCACCAGCACTCTCTGGGCCCGGCCCTCCAGCCAGTTCTTAACCCAGCGTAGAGTACACTTGTCCAAGCCATGGGCTACCAGCTTTTGCAAGAGTATATTATGGGAGACAGTGTCAAAGGCCTTGCTGAAGTCCAGATAGACCACATCCACAGCTTTCCCCTCATCCACCAGGTGAGTCACCTGATCATAGAAGGAGATCAGGTTGGTCAGACAGGACCTGCCCCTCCTAAACCCATGCTGGCTGGGTCTGATCGCTTGTCCATCCTGAAGGTGCTGTGTGATTCCATTCAGGATGATCTGCTCCATAACCCTGCCAGGCACCGAGGTCAGGCTGACAGGCCTGTAGTTGCCAGGGTCAGCTCTGCAGCCCTTTTTGTGGACTGGGGTAACGTTGGCCAATTTCCAATCATATGGGACCTCCCCAGTGAGCCAGGACTGTTGGAAGATGATGGAGAGCGGCTTGGCAAGTTCTTCTGCTAGCTCCCTCATCACCCTAGGATGGATCCCATCTGGTCCCATGGACTTGTGAGGATCCAGATGGCTCAGTAAATCACCAACTATGTCCTCCTGGAATACAAGGGGCCTATTTGGCTTCCTATCTCTGCCAACCACCTCCAGAGATGAGTTGTCCTGAGGGCCACCTGTATTACTGGTAAAAACTGAGGCAAAGTAGGTATTAAGTACCTCAGCTTTCTCCTCATCTTTGTTAACTATATTTCCTTCAGAGTCCAACAGAGAATGGAGGTTTTCCTTGCCCCTCCTTTTGTTATTAACATATTTGAAGAAGGACTTTTTATTATCCCTGACAGAATTGGCCAAGTTAACTTCAAATTGCACTTTTGTTTCCCTGATCTTTTTTCTGCATGATCTAGCTATTTCCATAAATTCTTCATAAGTAGCCAGCCCTTTTTTCCACAGTCGGTAAAGTCTCTTTTTATTTCTGATTTCATTCAAAATCTCCCTGTTTAGCCAAGCCGGTTGTCTTCCCCGCCGGCTAGCCTTTCGGCACACTGGTATAGCCTGTTCCTGTGCACTCAAAACCACCTGCTTGAAGAATGTCCAACCCTCCTGGGCCCCCTTGTTTTTAAGCATTGTTTCCCAGCTTTCACTTCCCAAAGGTAGAAAAAAAAATCCTGAAATGTAAATGTTATTTTAATTAATTAATTGTGACTATAAGTAGACTACAAGTTGCCTAAACAGTGGCTGTCAGGAAAGCTTAAGAAACATGATCAAGGCCATAAGACTAGATTTGACTAATACATACACAAAAGAAATAGTACTCGCCAAAAAGTCTTATTTGTCTTCATTAATCTCCCTGTTACACTGGTGCATTTTTCCCCCTCCATTTAGTTTGGGAGTATTGCTAGCTCTGACTTAAACAATTTGTTCATCATTTTCCTCTCACTTTTCTTCTGCAAATGTTTGTAGATACTTCTTCCAAATTACATCCTCTCTATGGGTGAGCTTCTTGCTTTGACTGTCAACCGTCAACAGCTAAATGCACCTGAAAACACCAGCTTTCATATCAGAGAACTGACAAAATCAACATAGGATGAATAAATGCCATGTATGGATGTTATTAAAAAAAATCATGCTTTGGAACAATTCAAAATGGCTTCATTTTGAGATCTAATTCTCTGAATGGAGATCAGAAATAAAAACAACAGAAAAAAAAAAAAAGGTCGTGATTATCGAACTGTTACAGAAGATTCAACTTTACTTACTTAACTCTAAACAGTAAGGTACACATCCATGGGTCTATCATCTTGCCATTATTCTCAGGCAGTGTCTCATTAATTCAGGTAAGCTGGCTATTTCAGCACTTCAAGAGTTTATGCCACATTCTCATCAGAACTGGATAGGTTTAAATAGCTCACTGCACATCATGCATATTTTTTTTTCACTGATTGAGATATTCTTAAAAACATAAATATTTCTTAAGAACATGCATGTAAACAGATGATAAAAGCCCCTCAAAAGTCTCAAAGTGTTTAATTTAATAACTCAAAGCGCCTTAGAAATTAAGTAGAAATATGAAAGAAGAGCTTGTGGTATACAATAAGACCGTAAGTCCTGTCAAAACTTGGGTGTAAGAAGGATGTTTATGTAAAGTGGAAAAAGAGACAGACCCTCCGGGAGGAATACAATGAGGCTGTTAGAGCATACAGGGATGTGGTGAAGAAGACCAGGCTCCACTTGGAATTAAATTTTGCCAGGGATGTCAAAGTCAAGGACTTCTTCAAGTATAACAGCAGCAAAAGGAAGGTTAGGGAATATGTAGGTCTGCTACTGAATGAGGTGAGTGCCCTGGTGACAGATAATACAGAGAAGGCAGAGTTACTGAATGTCTTCTTTGCTTCCATCTTTACTGCTAAGACAGGCCCTCAGGAATCCCAGACCCTAGAGATAGGAAAGAAACTCTGGAAAAGGGAAGACTTTCCCTTGGTTGAGGAGGATCAGGTTAGAGGTCATTTAAGAAAATTGGACGTCCACAAATCCATGGCCCCTGATGGGATGCACACATGAGTGCTGAGAGAGCTGGCAGACGTTATTGCTAAGTCGGTCTCCATCATCTTTGAACGGTTATGGAGAACAGGATAAGTGCGTGAGTACTGGAAGAAAGCCAGCATCACTCCAGTCTTCAAAAAAGGCAAGAAGGAAGACCCAGGAAACTACAGGCCAGTCAGCCTCACCTCCATCCCTGAAAATGTGATGGAACAAATTCTGGAGGGCATCTCCTAGCATGTGAAGGAAAAGAAGGTTATCAGTAGTAGTCAGCATGGGTTTACCAAAGGGAAATCATGTTTGACCAACCTGATAGCCTTCTATGTTAGTATAACTGGCTGCGTAGATAAGGAAAGAGCAGTGGATGTTTTCTACCTTGACTTCAGCAAGGTTTTTGACACCATCTGTCACAACATCCTCATAGGTAAGCTCAGGAATTGTGGTTTGGATGAGTGCACAGTGAAGTGGATCATGAATTGGCTGGATGGCAGAGCTCAGAGGGTTGTGATCAACTGTGCAGAGTCTGGCTAGAGGCCTATAGTTAGTGGTGTTCCCCAGAGGTCAGTGTTAGGTCCAGTCCTGTTCAGTGGGTTCATCAATGACCTGGATGAAGAGACTGAATGTACCCTCAGCAAGTTTGCTGACGATACCGAACTGGAAGGAAGGCCTGATACACCAGAAGGCTGTGCTGCCATTCAATGAAACCTGGACAGGCTGGAGGACTGGGCAGAGAAGAACCTGATGAAGTTCAACAAGGGCAAGTGTGGGGTCCTGCACCTGGGGAGGAATAACCCCAGGCACCAGTACCAGTTAGCGGTGGACCTGCTGGAAAGCAGCATTATAGAGAGGCACCTGGGAGTTCTGGTTGACAACAGGTTGATCATAAGTCATCAATCCTTCACATGGAATATAATTTCTATTATATTAATTTCTCTACTGGAAAAAGGTCCCAACAACTATGCAAAACTGTCACATGGGTTTTGTTTAATGTATTTGTATGCCTCTCCTATTTGTCAAGTTGTGGAAAGTATATTTTCACCCCTTTTATGACACACACCTTGCCAGTGACACCTTTGGGCACTGCTGGAGTGATCAAATGCTTGAGGGATCACATCGTTGGAGATGGACAAATAAGTACTTTCCCTCCTCTGCCTTTGCCAGAGCCCTAGAAAGTTGGTTGCTGCTACCAAAGATGTGGTAGGGAAACAGAAGGTGGCAGATGTCCTGTGGTTTAAGCATAATTTTTTGTCTTTATCCTTCCATGGCAATAGTGGGAAAAGTATGATGGCTTTTTGGTGTTGCTTCCTGTCCCTTGTCCTTCTTATCTATTTGTCCCACATCTTCCACCTTTTTCTTTTCTCTCTTTCTCCAGGGAGGAACATTCCAGTTTTGGTTGATCCTCACCCTGGAAAGTCAGGGTGGCAAAACTCAGCTGTTTTGCTGGGAAGCCTTGGAATGATTTCATGCTTTGCAGTAAACCAGTAAAAGTCTAAATACACTGGAAATTAAAGTAATACAAGATTTCTGGGAATGTTGAATTTCTGGTGAGCACTTCACTTTGGGACAAATCTTTCCTTACAGTGTTACATATCTTCTTTCCTTTTTTAAGTAAGTCATACTGTTTGTACAATCCTGCTGTCACTGAAATTGAGCTCTTTGATTGTCCTAGTAAGCCTGAGGTACTAACCTAAATCTTTCCTCTTGGTAGTGCCATGCGCTAGCAGGCAAGTCATCAGACCAGCTTTAGCTAAAGCCTTGAGACCATATGCTGTGAAAATAGTCATGAAACAAGTGTGTGATTATCTAGACTTCAGGAATTTCTCTTACATAATCACTGTCAGTGAAAGTGTAAGCATTTCATATGATATTTTGAAATATCCTGAGAAATCTTTTTACAGTTAACTAACAGGAAGTTGTTTCATTTATAACTCAGAGAACATAAGGCAGTGATTTGTAAATGAAATGTAATTATTATAAGGGGCTTAAAACTACATAGGGTCTAGATTCTTTAGAATGGTGCAAACAAAACAGAAGTACAGTGCAAACTTTGTGAGCATTGTAGAAAAAAATGTGAGAAAAAGTAGGGAAAAATAGTAATTTCTAACTCCTTACTTGATATTAATGACATGTTGGGACAACAGCTTTCAACATGTAAACTCAATCAGAAAGGAAAACAAAGTATTGGAATGGATGCACAGTCCACATCTGTGCCTCTGACTGATGTCTCTGAAGATAGAGATCCACTCTTGCATTGTTTTGTAGTAGGATTGCTCCTAAATGTTTTATTAGCCACATATTATCTTTCAGACATGCAAATAAATAGTAGTAAGGAAAAGCTTTCCCCTTCCTTTATGTAATAGAACAAAGAATTTGTCTTGCCTCAAAGCTTCATATTATTTAGCTGAGAGGCATACTTTTTGAGTGGTTTTGGTACTGTTTTCTTTCTGAATGTAAAATATGCATTACAACTGAGCTCATAACTTAATTGGTCGTTACCCATCCCACCAGAACTGTAATTAGTGCATAACTTTTTGTCATTTCACTGGGGTATCATTTCATGACGCAGTGATCTATTTTGATACCATTCTCTGCTCTGCCATCTGTAAAGCAGATTTTGGAGTAATGTGCTTAGAGCACATGGCTGGCTGTGCATTAGAGAGAAGAAAGAGGCAGTAAAAATATTAGCCTCCTCCTTGGTCCATTTTCTGACCTTGAAATGGCCATAAATTTGTATGGTTTTACATTATTGCTATAATATTTATATATTTTTACATTATCTTTTCCACTACCACTGGGGGAAATTTTCCTGGGCTTGAAAGACAGCCCTAATATCCTAGCACAGCAGAAAAACTGAAGTATGAGATTAGCCACCACATATAATATATCTTCTCTGATATTAATTTGATTGTTCATCAGTTCTCCTCCTCCTCCATTTAGAGTCCTGATACTTCCCCTCAAACTCCTGACCCTTCTCTCAGCTCAGTATGTAAAGTAAAGCTTATCATTTATTCATACTTATCTCAGTATAATAAAATATTGATTCTAGAAGGTTATACAACTTGATATATGGCTTAGGTTTCTCCATCTCATTCTTCAATACAATATTTGTCTTTACTCACCCCAATATGCAGCTTTAAATCCTCTAATTCACATCCTGAGACAGAATTCCAACAAGAAACTACAGAAGTATTTGCTTAGATATGAAAACCAACATTTTTAACTGTTAGAAGTATCTAATTAATAACTCATAACAGCAGGATACAGTAACTGGCAACTTTTTTATTGTATGCAAAACAGTCCCCCGAGAACAGTTTAGTTAAGTGTCACAGTAAATGATCTCATTATTGATGTTGAGTGGCAGCATCCTAGTTCAGGGCTCTCACTAGCAATATATGGAAGATCTAAATGTGGAAAAAATGTTTGGGGCTGGGTTACTGATACTTTTATTTCAAAAATTTAGTTTCTGTGTTAAAAGAGCACTACTTATAAAACAAAATGTAAAAGGTTGAAGTAAGATGAGTTGACACCCAAAATGTCTGTGTTTGGGAAACTGAATCTCTCTTTGAAGATCTAGTCAGTAAAATGAAGAGAATCTAAGAAGTTTTACATCTCCATGCGAGCAGGCAACTGATTAGCTAAATCATTGTCCAGACATTGTTGATCATAATGCTGAAAGTATTAGATCTTTTATACAGATGTCTGTGTGAGATACATAAATTTTGTTACATAGTTTTGGAAATTAACTCCTCTGTGAATTTTTGTTCTAAGATTTCATGGAAGAAAACCACATTTGTTATTTTGTATTAATAGTTAAAGAACCTTCCAGTTTAATTTGAAAGTCATATCTCTACCATACATCTAGTTAAATGAGATATTACATGGACCTGATATGGGTTTATTGTGCAAAATAAAAAAACAGGAAAAAAAAAAAAAAATAAATATGCCAAACTTCAGTTTTCCAGAGTATCCTTGAATGGTTATATAGAGCATACACATTTGTTTTGGTCCTTGGTCTTTAGAACTGCCCTTTTTAATTTGCATCATGGGTACTCAATAGCTCTTATTTTTTTCTTCCCAATCTTAAATACATGAAGGATAATTTTATTCTGTGAGAAGCCTATCTGGAACTAGTGGAACTTTTAATGGATCAAGTTGTTTCCATGTGTGAGGAAGGATGGCAGAATTGTGTGTTGTATTGTTATTACTCCATTCAAAATGTTTAGATAGATAATATTCACAAAAACTGACAAGCACTGAACTAACAGCTTGAATTTATCCTCAGTACATTTTTAGAGAATGGTATTTAAATGCAACACCGAATGACAAACAAATACCAATATATACTACGTATGCTTCAACTACCAAATAACTTTGTATGAATTAAAACCTAAAAGTAGATGTTAAAATGAGTTCAGAAAAATTGGAGCTGTTACAATTCTTCTGTAATTAAGGACATGATTATGGTGCCTTTTTATTTTCATTGTTTTGCTGCATTTATCTCAGACATGGCCTTTTATTGTTACTATACTGATACAAAAATGATAGGTTTGTTTATTTATTTATTTATTTGCCTTATTACGAGGCTGTTTTCAAATCATTATTTTTCTGATAAATGTTGATTCCTTATTACTTTATATGCATTTTAATGACATCATAAAACTTCAGTTTCATGGTATAATGGAATACAAATGGAGCAACATGTCATGGTTCCGTATCGTAAAAGTATTTCTTCATTGATTTGTAACATATCATTACAAAAATCAGTTTTACTCATGGCTCTATGCACAAACAGTCTTGTTGTCAAAGCCACAAATTCCATTTGTGTATTTGGGAATATTCCAAATCTTTGCAAATTTCTGCAAATCTGTCTTGAAGAGCAAATTCCTTGTAATTTTAAAATATGTTTATGAAACAAATTGAAGTAGCTATGGCATTTCAGTGCTAAAGTAAGAGTGAAATGCAAAAAAAAACCAAAAAAAAAAAAACATAAGAAGACATAGAGATGTAAAATAACCAGACTCAATAACCAGACTCTTGCAAATGGGAAATTTTACTTTAATTAAAATGGAAACAGGGACCAGAACACAATCTAGGAGAAGTGTTGAAAGTGTTGAAAGTTTTTCCTTTTCTGGATATGCAGATTGTTTGCTTTCAGCTCTGCTTAAAATGAAGATGGAGAAAATACATTTGTTTCTGCTCTCTACTTTCTCTAAAGAAACAAATGACTTATTCACCTGATGGTTACTACTGTTTTCTTACTAACTCCAGCATACAGGATCATGAGGAAACCATAGAACCTGATCTCTTCTCCTTCCTCCACTCTCTTTCTCTGTATGCTCAAGGCGAGTTAACAAGATTAATATAATTGATTTAAATCTGCATGTTCTGATCAAGAACTCTTGCCCATTGGGATATATAAAGACGGTTCTTACTGTCTCTTTATTCCCAGTACATTTGTGTAGTCCAAGTCAGAAGCTCATTTAGACTAGAGATCAGAGCTTTAGACCTCTGATGTGCTGACATACCCAGATGCAATTTTTTTCTCTTGAACTTCACTGGAGTAATTCCCAGATTTATACAAATATCAAGCTGATACCAGATCTGGTCTCCCTCCTCCATGGACTAGTGGTCAGATATAACTGATTTTTTGCTCTCCTTTTATGTTTGATTGCAGAATATTCTAAACAGGGGCAGTGAAAATGCTTCAGATTCAAATCAAAACAATTGAAAGAATTTGGCCCTATTTTCTGAGTGTTGTTTACCAACTTCCTTCTTAACTTCAGTGTTTCATAGTCTAAACAAATTTACTTCATGCTTTGATTTTAATGTGGGCCTTCCCCACCCCTACTAGTAGGTTACACATTTCTGCTCATAAAACAGCAGTTATTAAATTGTAACTTACTGAAGAGACAATGAGAATATTGGAAAAATATTTATTATAACTTTGCTTTGAAATCATCAGAACATTTATAAATAAATAAATATATAACCGACCTTTAGCCAGTCCTCTCCAGCTCAGAAACTAGAAGGCTTTTAAGTGATGATAAGATACCCTGAGAGGATTAATGATCAGAGAATTTCTTTTGCCTTTGTAGTCTTTCATGTTGAGTTGACATTAGTCACTCATCACACATCCCTGTTGATAGCTATATCTGCATTTGTGCTAGAAGTGAAACAAATTCTCATGTTTACCTTTAAGAGTATCAGCTGTGCTACATTCTCATTACTTGGGATTGCTTATTTGTTAGTATAATATTCCCAGCTGCACCAAAAATACATTCTGAATAAACACTGGAAAGAGGACATCCTAAATACCTGACAGCAGTTTTATTCAAGAAGGGCTATATGTACACTGGATCTCATCTCTTTACCTTCCTATGTGCACCTGTGACTCTTAACCTCAGTGACAGACAGACCTGCAAACTTACTGGAGAACAGAATTTGGCCCCCGCATTTGGGGATTTCTGAATTTCTGTTATGGTACTCATTACAAAGTTCTGATTAAACTGCACTATGTTTGGACACTATGATGACAAGCAGAAAAACAAAGCCACAGTTAGACACAGGTAAATAATTTTCAATAATGACAGGGACTACTCTGGTGGTATGGCTAAGAACAGAAGTGTTATGTATTTTTCTTTCCACTAACTAAAGTGAAAAGCAAAATGGACTACAAAAGGATTTCTTTAGTTATATTTTTCCCTGCTGGTTACTCTCACTGTCCTTCAGAGAATGGCCCTCTCCATTAATATAACTCATCTGACATGCCTTTTTTGCATTATCACTGCTAATTCTTTCTTTTGTGACAGGGATCATTCTTCATGTCCAAAGAACCATATGAAGTTAGATGGTTTGAAGATAGGGCTATGGAGAGGATTTCCAAAGAGAAAATTTAAAACAGCCTCCAGGCTTCATTGGCTAGGTCTACATTAGCAAGTAATTACTTGCTAATGGTACAATAGGAGTAGTGAATAAACTGAAGCTCTGTTCTTACAGTACACTCTATGTGGCTGGGGGTTTAACTTCAGGATAGATTAGTTCTGTCTCCTAGACTTAATATTTCCATTTTACATGTGACAGAAAGCTATAAAAAGTAAAGGTATTCCACAAGGTCTCACCACATTATAAAGTGTCACACTGGTCTTTTTTCTGTGTTAGGCAAATGATAGTAGTATATCACAGCCCACTTCAACATGACTCGGATAAAACCCCACAAATGGAAACAAACCTAGTTTCTATTCCTGCCTGTGTTCGTGCCTGTTTCTATTTCTGCTCATGTATCATTAACATACCAGCATTCAATTGTCTTGGGCATATGGGGTGACTATCAATAAATGTAATATTCTGTTTTTCAGAGGCAGTGTAGGATTTCTTCTGTGAGTTAATAGCACTGTGAGCTAGTATTAATTCATTATTATGGCTTAGCATTTCAGAAAATCATACCTATGTGAAAAGGAGTGGCTATCGCTCCTGCTGTCTCATGAAGCCCTGCAACACTGAACCACAGCTGATCATTGGTCTGAGCAGATTAAGGTCAGCAAAGTCACTACTGTGGGCAAAATAATGGTCAACAGGTGTCATTCTCCAAATCTTCTTCTTTAATAATGTGGATAACATCAGGAAAAATGCCCAGGCTTTGGTTTCCATGGGCTTTTAAACTGTGCGTGAACTATCTATTGAATTATCCACCGATATATATATTGGTTTTTTATTATTTCAGTGTAGTTAATTACACATTCCTGTCTCAAATTTGTGGGGATTTTAGTATTTTCTTTGAAAAGATAGACCCAATAATTCACTATATTTGGTTCATGCTAGTTCACTGGGAAATGCTTCCTATTCCCCTCACTAATAGATCATAAGGTTGTATGTGGACAAGGAAGATATAAACTTTAACAGGGTGGGAGTGAAGTGTAACTTCGGTTATCAAAATCTAAAGTAGCTGGGGCTGTGTGACAAACAGAGGGCTGGAGCAGGGTACTCCAGGTATCTTCAAAAATATATTGCTTTCTATAAGAAAAGGTAATGCTGATGGTAATGGTAATCTCTTACTTTACCTTGCGCTATAAGAACAGTACAGACATACACACACAGAAACCACAAAAAAAACCTACAAAAACCAGACAAACACACTCCTACTCTGAGCATTCCCAAGTACAGTCTCTGAGGTTTTAGAAGGTAGCAGGGTCACCCACGCTGTGTTTTTGGTGACTCTGCTTTTTATCCTGTAACAGACCCAACCAGGTCTGGATGTGTGTCATGAAGATGGTGCAAAAAACCCTAAGTCTGCCCTTTGTTAGAATCAGCAGGCTGGAGTTCTTAGGGATAATAAAGTTTGCTGTTTTTGATTTCAAACTAAGTAACAACAGAGCATGCAGTGAGACTGTGTTCCATGAGAAGTGATAGTGTGCCTGCAAAGCAGCTCACAACTCACAGCTGAGTCTCTACCTGCAGACTTCCTGCTAAAACTAGGCGTGAAAACCTGCTCCTGATGTCTTTCCTGCAAACCTGTGGCCACCTGAGGCTGAAGTGGTTACTCAAAACTACATGAAGAAATCTGTGACCCAGTGAAGTCCTAAGGGAAGGTTTGCTCTGTCACTGCTTACTTGCAGTAGCCCACTGAGGGCTGGACTGTCCTTTGAGACTTTGTGAATGATGAAAAAGGACAGAGGGAAGGGGATGGAGACACATTACAACCAGCAAATGTTAAGTCTACCACTAACTGTTTTGTATTCTGAATAAAAAGACCCTTTCCCCTCCTTGTCATTCCAGCTTTTAGGCAGAGCTTTAAAAGGCCATATGACAGAAAACCATCCTATGGGTGCCTCTTTGACCATATAATCAGTTCATAGCCCACTGTTTTTGAAAAGGGGAAGGAAACACGTGCTTAGGTCCTCAGAGGAGCCTAGGGTGACTGCATTACTGCAGACTGACTAGTACTGGGGCTGAATTAGGGTCATGCAGGGCACAGGCTGGGCAGGTGCTTTCTGACATACCTAAAGACCAGACAGAAGATTCCCTCACGTCCCAGAGCATCAGGTCAGCTTTTAAAGACAATACAGCCTTTATGATTCAGTGCTATGTAACTCTCTGCAGCTCTGAGACCAGGGCTGTCATTCCTCCCTCCCTCTGCGTATGTAAGAATGACAGGTACAAAAGAACACTACAATTTTTTCAGGTTGGAAACTAGAGTGTTCACAGAGGCTGTTCCTGATACAATCTGTGACAGGGAGCAAGCTGGAAAGGTATCTGTAGATGTGTTCTTGTCCTCAGTGGGAAAAGGGAACGATAACACAGTGCTAGACAGTCTCCTAAAACTTTCCTATATGGTGATCCCAGTACTTCAGGTGTGAGCATGAAGTCAAAGAGTAGTCCTGGTGGTACCTTCTCACCTGAAGATAAACTCAAGAGATCTGTGATGGATGAACATTTTCTACCTTGCACCCAAAGTTCAGTTGCTGTCCTGAGTCTTCATATCTTCTGATACAAATTGAGGCATTATTTGCCTACCCTCTTGGTATCCTTCAGCAGTAAGATACTCCCACAAGATTCTCCGTCTCACATGTGAACTTTTGACACTATAATTTCCTTAGGAACGAGCTATCATTTCCTTGGGAACCCAGCTGGGATCTTGTTGAATCTTTGTCTTTGCAAAATACAGCAATAATAAACCAGCAATATTAAGAAAGAAGGGGACAGAATATGCAAGATATTAATGAACTGCAAATGAAGAAGACAAAAGCTAATTTGAAGCAAGAGAATTGTGGATGAATGAAGAAGGTGCATTAATCAAAGAGTTAAGAGGTAGCAGGTAATAGCATACATGAAAGTACACATACCTCTCATAGGACATGTGTTGAAGAAACTCATGGTAGTGTGGAACAGTTGATTCAGACCCTTTTGACTCTGTGGCACACAGCTTGTAAGCAACTGGATTGGAGATCCCACTTTACTTTCTTGTAGAAGGAATCTTGGTTGTAGTCAACAAAAATACTCTTTTTCCCTATCAAACAAACATCCTTTTTATGGTATGACCAGGGAATTCACTTCAGAACTGCTCTACAGCTCTGAAACTAAATGTTGACTTTGTTCCATTTAAACCCACCACATAGCCTATATAGAAATTAGCAAAGAGTGATGTGGCCTTTTCAGTGGTTACAATATAGAAGGAAGCCCACAGAGTGTTGCAGGTGTGTATGGAGAGTTGGGATAGAAATATAATTTTCCTCTTTACTGAATAGGGAAGCTAAATCTGACACCTAAAAGAGATGATATGAAGTAAACCTCACTGATCTTGCTGCTGAGATGGTGATAATGCATTAAAAATATATTGTTATATCAACATTTATTTGAAACATTGTCCTGTTAGTATCATTAAGACGGGTAGTGTGCATACTGTTAGTACATCTTTGTCTCACATGATCCTCTCTTTTCAATTTTAATTTTTGCAATGTTATTTTGATTTAAAAAATCTGAACAGCCTTTCTCTAGAGTATGGTCTTAAATACCACAAACATGCAGTAGCATCCTCTCCTTCAAGAATACCACATCTAACAGTACAATGGTTTTTATTGCTCTGTGCTCAAATACAAGTTGTTTCTTTTGCTGCTCTCAGGCAGACAAAACAAAGCAAGTCTTTGAGGAGGAAAAACATACTTAAAAGGAACGTGTACTAATTTGTCTCAGCACAGTACTCTGAAAAGGCATAGGGTGAGAAAACAATAACAAATACATAAACTGAAGAGAAGCAAATAAAATAATGAGTAATACTATTTAGATGCTTTTCCTGACATAATACTTCCCATCTTTGAAAGAAACAATGTCTCTGCAAAAATCTGCCACAAATGATTCACCAGCTGATAGAGGCTACATCAAGAGTTTAATATTTACTATGAACCATTTAGTTAAGATCTGCTACTCCCATATTCCTTTTCAGCCCTTTTATAAAAGATAACATTCCCACATCCCATGCCCCTCCCTGTCCTCCTCCCCCCTCTCCCAATCCCTTGCTCAAATTCATTTTCATTTCATTTGAAGATCCAAAAAACTGTTCTCTTATACCACAGCTACAGTGAACATAAATACTTTTCACCCATGTCTTTGCCCTAATTCTGTCTTTTGGAAATGCTTTGGAAATTGAGATGCAAGCATTATTTTTCCATTTCTCCTGTCTTCCTTTCTTTGCTCTTTTCCAGGTAAAGAGGCAGCTGCAGTCCAAGCAGTGTATTCACAAAACAGGATTCACAAGATAACTGGCCTTCATCCTGGTGTTTGTTTGTCTATTGAGAAGATAATGGAATGTGAGATGGAATTTAATTGGCAAATCTAGCTCTGTTATTTTGTCTGTAAAATTATTCAGATACACTGACATAACATTCAGTCCTTTGGGATCACAGATAACTTGCAAGAAATGCAGAATGTGAATTTTTGGGTGCCTCTCAGGTTTTTACTTTTTCCTTTAATAGTTTTTTTTTGTTTGTTTTGTTTTGTTTTTTCAGCTTTCAGATCACAAATGACTTCAGAGAGATCTAGTGCAATCATTAAGGACTGTAGTCAGCAAATGTCAAACTTACATGGCTTTATCCGTAGACCCTCTGCAGGCTTTCAATGTATGACAGCTTTAAAGCTGAAAAGCCTCAGTGCACTGTCCCGGTGAAACTCAGGCACCATCTTACCTTCTGACGAAACTGAAGTAAAAAAACACTCCTGAAATGCATTTAATGCAGGACATCTCTGTTCTCACTAATAAGATTCACAGGACCACTAGTCCCATTTTGCTTTCCGTACCTAGAGACATAGTAGGTCTGAACTTCATTCGCTGTCAGTTAGACCTAAATCCACCAGTGAGGTGCTGTGATAGATGGACCATATTTGCCTCCCAAAACCTTACTGATTAGGCTTATTGGCCAAAACAGCACTCTGAGATTCAACATCTAACCAAGAAATTTTCATTCAGGCAGTTTTTCACTTGTAACTTAGTTGTTATAATAAAATATTCTTTCATGCATTGGAGTATGTCTATTTGTAAATGTAATGGTTAAATAAAACCATAATGACCTGCCTTAACTTAAGATGAATCTTTTTACACCCATTGCATAAAGAATCTGGCACATTTTCTGCCCTGTACATACAGTGTAGTGGCAGTTAAATACACAATAACTAACCATTTTGCACTTCAGACAACTTCATCCAGCTTTTGTTAGTGACTGAAACATACGTCCTCTCTGCTGGAGATAGTTCTGGACATAAAATCAATCATATGTTCAGCAGTCATCCTTGTACTGTTGTGATAGCACTGCCCAGCCTCATAGGGTGAAAAATCATATAGGAGGGTAAGTTCCTTTATGGCATCAGAATGCATTACTGATTGTAATGACCTTAACAGCTTTAGAGCAGCAATAACAAGTTGTTTATTTTTGTCTTAAGCAAAGCTCAAGTTCTTGCAAATCCTTTTTTTAACAGAAAAGATAGTTTGTCTGTGCAGATGATCAAGACAACAGAAACTGAAATTTATTAAGTAACCATTCAGAAAACTTAGAAATATTTTGTTTTATAAAGACTGTGGCAGCTGCAACATCCACATTAATAGCTTTAACTTTTTTTTTTTTTTTTCCTTGAACTGGATGCAAGTGTTAGGTAATTGCCTGCAAATCATTCTGTTATAGTTTAAAAGATATCCCTTCTTGGTTTCAGATTCAAGAACCTGAGAAGTATGTTAAAGAACTGCAAGTATCAGTATAAACTTAACATGGTGAATTATATACCAGTTTTCTAGTATCACAGCAGTAGAGGCAACTTAAACACTAATTAAAGAAAAAACATAGATACAAATATCTGAGATATATGAAAGTATACATTAGATGTAAAGCACTTTACATGTATTTGTAATCATAAATGTTCTCTTAGAATGTTATTATATGCACAATATTGAATTACGATAACACTACACAGATTTGTATTTGTGCTTTGCCCACAGGGAAAACCAAGACATCTGCAAGAGATCACAGAACTGGAAAGCTGGTCTGTACTTCTGTCTGTCTGAGTGAACCAACTTTCAAGGAAGGAATAGACTCCAACCGTAATCTCGTTGGATCATTCAACCAATGGTGAAGCAGATTTGTCTTCATTAAGAAAGGTCGCATCTCTTCTCACATTTTATACACTACATGGGAAAGTAGTAATCCGTTTTATGTCCTATCAGAATGCTAGAATTGCTTGTTTTAATCATCCTTCTAGAACACAAGAACAAAATAAAAAAACTGGATGCCATATGCCTCATTTTTGAATAGAATATACTGATAATGGAAAAACATTAGGATATGTGGAAAATCAAAGTCTAGAAGAAAGTTTAAGACTGAAGATGAGCTTGATGCGGAAAATATCACACAGCTTTTCTAAAAGAGAAAAATGCAGTTTCCTCCTTAACTGTCAGCCAAGTTTGAGTAGCAGCCCTCCAGTCTAACTGGCAGCCTTCTTCAACAGGATGGAGAAAATTTGTTACAAGACTCAAAAATATCTGTGGGTAATCTAACACTTAAAGGCTGATAGATACTGGCTATTCTATCCATCTTCTAGCTTATTAAAACTGAGTGACCTCCCTGAGAAGTGTTAGTTAGAAACAGTCCTTTTCTTCAGAAAAAATAAAACTTTTCATTTTATAGATGAGCTGTGTTTCTGCTCATGTTCCTAAGTAGAGACATAATTACAGAAGGTAAATTCTTTGCCCAAGGCAAGATTAAGACCTATGCTAAGCTGTTTTAGACATTAACCCTAGTGAAAGAGACGTGTACCGGGCCTGGGTCAAAGAACAGTGTCTTGCATTTGAATTAATATGGATATATATTTGCAACCTATCAATGTGTGTCCACTTTGCTCTGCACGTGTCACAAGCTGTACAAGCTCTTACTGTGGCCTGTAATGATGATTGTTTTTAGACGGTCATTACTTTGAGAGGTCCTATTCAGGACTACACTTGAATCCCTCATTGCAATAGTGCCAAGGAGACTCTGGAAGGCAGATTTTACTTCCTTCATCCTCTTTACTATACATCTTACATTCTAAAATGACTATTGGAAGGCACTGACATTTTTTTAAAACAAACAAGCAAGGGAAGTTATAGACCTCCAAGTCACAAACTGGTTCCTTTGTGTTTGATACTAGGCACTGCCTCCCATTCGAGGCTTGATCACTAAATTAGGTGACTAATGAGAAAGGAATGCAACAGGTGTAACAATGTTTTCCTCGGTGTTCTACTAAAGTCTTCCTCCAGGGTTTTTATTATGTCCTTTTCTTTCTCCCCTAAGAGCCCTTAAAACATTGAAATGTGAGAATTATTTAATTCTTGACTGTTCAGTTACTTTAATTCATCTCTTATCAAATTGGTTGTACTTACTTAAGGGCCCATCAATAGCTGCCTGTTGTCTTGTAATGATTGAATGAGGCACATGCTCTGTGCCATGTTTCTCTCTGCACCTTCTCGTTAATAATAGACACACATCTCTAGTAACAATTATGTCTGCCTTCAGCTTCCAGGGCAATTATCTCCCTCAGTGTCTATTCTGTAAAATGTATTTTAATACTCTGACCTCTTCATCTTATGTATTTGTCCATAAAGACCAATATATTTTTTAAAAAACTTTTTACTGTAATATTTCATTGAAATTTCCATAGTCATCACAGATAAAGTTCAGGTAGATAAAATTCACAGATAGATGTCTGAAGTAAGGAAGATACTTAATTCTGAAAGGAGTAAGAACACATATATATAGTTGGCCTTCACATTTTGCAAGAGGTGGGTTAGGTAGTTTCCTACTGAAAATACTAGTTTCTATAAGCCAGTTTTTATGTGCCTAATTCTCTCTATATATTGGATAGAGCACCTGTAAATCTGACTTGAAGCTATGGATTCCACTGTTTAGCGGGAAGGCTAAAAGTTAGTTTTTTTCTGATAGTCAGCATTGTGATACTTAAGTCTCTTTATGGATCCAGACTCTCAAAAATCTATGATTAAATTGGTAGGTGGAAAAATAGATGCTGACTCTACCAGAACCTGGGAATAACTGTTGAATTTCAACAGCTACATGGCTGTGAAAGGCCTGAACCAATAGCTATAAGCAGGTCAAATGTGAACCCTCAAGCTCTCTGGATCCATTAACTTTCAGATAACTTCCTAACACGTACACTAAAAAATGACACAAGGTTTTTACCACCTTCACCTCCTACTCATCTCTACTAAGGAAAAAATAAAAAGGCAGGAAGAGTTGTTGCTGAATATAGTGTTATTTGATGGGCTAAGTGGAACCAACATAGTAAAAGCAATAACTCATTGTCTTTGCACTAGAATAAAATAAAATAAAATAAAATAAAATAAAATAAAATAAAATAAAATAAAATAAAATAGATATTGAAAATGTTATTAAAATACACTGGGTTTGTTTCAGAGAATAGACCTCAGTTTCTCTTATTTTATTAAACTCTTTTATTCTACCACCAAAAGGATAAAATTCCTCCTCTGAATATGGACATGTTATTTTGACAGTTATTTTTGTTTTAAAAAAGGAAAAAATAGGAAATCAGAATTAGAAAGATTTGGAAAACGCACTTTCTATTTACTCTCCACTGGGGTCACTGTAGGTCAGGAATATCTGCAAGCCTTGAGTAGGCAGGTTGGCATAATAGGTGCAGCTCTGGGCCCTGGCCTGCTTCCCTGCTCTGGGATACCATGTGGATAAGTTTGGCAATTGTCTTTCTCTTCCTGGTTCTCTTTAGTTTGGTCAGGGGTGGATGAACTGCCTCATTTCAATGTGTTAGCGCCATATGCTGCAAGATACAATTGATTTCAGTCTTAGGTCAGAAGCCAAGTGAGAAATCAAATGGAGAAGATAAAAACAGGGAATGGAAAGCAGTACAAAGGGAAATAAAGACAGGAAACAACCTCAGAAATGATAAAATGAAGTCCTTACTACAAAAGCCATGGCATGAGATTTTTCAAAACTTGGGATTGAGACATCTCTGAAATACCTCAAATGCAAAGATAATCTCTAAATATTTGCAATGATGCAGAAGCCCTTCAGACTTTTGTAAGGTTACTTCTCTGCAGACGTTGGCATTGATCACTGCAGTCTATTTTTAAAAAATTAGAAGAAGGACCCATGAGATGTGATGACTGGAAAAAAAAAAAATCTGCCAATATTTATAGTTTGTTCACCTTTTCATCACTTAAAAATCTTGTTGTTCATAATTTTCAGTCTTCTCAAAGTAATGGGGTCAATGTAATTACTTATGTATATTCAAACTGACATTTTGCATGTCACACTTTCATTTTTTTCTTCCCTGGACTTGAATTGCTAGAAATTACTGTGATTATTTTTTTTTTTCATCCCAAAGTCTTTCTATTTGTTTACTAAAAAAGAAGCTATTCAAAATGTCTATGTTCATTCTGTTTCATTTGAAAAAAAAACAGAGCTCCTTTTTTTCCATTAAAAAAATCATAACTTCCTATATAGGGCTACCTCAATCCACTTATCTTTGCTACCAGAAAACCTAGAAGTAAGTGGACAGTAAACATTTTATTAGCAGTCACAGCTCATGGACATAGCTACCCTGTAGGCAGTCTTAACACATGTTGCTTCACATACGGCCCCTCAGGAAGAACAAAGTCTGCTGCAAGGTAGGGGCTGTAGCTGTACACAGAGAAAAGAGCAGACAAATCACAGCATACAGCCTACTACATTCCCCTGACTGCTTAGGCTACCATTAGCTTACACAACTCATTAACATGGGGGGGAAATTAAAAGAAAAAAAAATGAACCTATGTTTCATCTCCCTATGAAAATAACACAACATGCTAGAAAAAATGTAAGACACTATGATACAATATTCAAATATTTCTCATAAATCTCAAATGTAAATGAGAGCAGTCACCCAAAAGTGCTATGTTTTGTGCAAGAGGAGACTGACTATCCCTAACCACCCTTGAACACCATGCTCACAACAGACACTAATCAGATTAAAATAATTTTGTGATTAGTGGTGTCAAATGCTCCTTAAAGATTCAAATGGTTAATTAAAAAGGAAGAACTTCTATCAGTTGTAACTGGAAAATCTTTATATGCTTTAACATTGCCTCTTTCAACAAGAAGCTTTGTCTTTCTAAGAAATTTCTGTTGTTATTGCATTCAAGATTTCTTTACTTCTCTGCTTTTTAGGACAGATAATTTTCTGGGCAGGGGACAGTCACAGTATTCATTCTACAGGTGCAGATGATACACATACACATGTACAACCCTCTGAATGTAACTACCCCTTTCCTCTTGTTTACCATTTTACTATTCTGTTGAAAGCAAGAGAAAGGCAAAGAGTGTACATGCATGTGGCAGAAAATGTTCAGTTATCCAAAATGAGGAGCCCCAGATTTGGCTTATTTTCTAAAAGACACACTACTTTTTCACCTTCAGGTATTTAACGTATAATCTCATGAGACCAACACAATCCCAAAACACCCATATACCCATACACAGATATACCTTAACAACTATAAAGATGGAAATTTCACTTGGAAATAGTAATCATTTATTCTTAGACAAACAGGTAAAGGTATCAGCACATGACATCTTCATTCACAACATATTGTATTTTTATTCGGAACAGACAGTTAGATGGGAGTGTTCCTTAGTGTATTTCCCTCCCCCCTCTTCAATTCAAGAAAAATAGAAAAAAATTAGAAAGGTAAAATTTACTTTTACACCAGTGATAAAATGTTTGTGATCAGATTTCAGTTCTACTAGCAGTTGTTCAGGTAAGTTTTAAGTTGTTAGTGTGTGGTATATGCTAGTCTACTAATGGTTTTCCTAAGTTATTTGTTTTCTAGCTTATGTTAAATCTTGTTCTCTGTTTTCTAGTTTATCTTCTTGTGGACACTGAGCTCCTCAATCTCTGTAAGTGTCATTATTGTTCTTTTTCTATAGCCACTTCTTGCTACTCCAGAAATATATATATCTACTATGGGAAATTTACAGAATATATCTAATTGTATTCTGAGGTTTAGCCACAATCTATGGATTAATCTGAGCATGATTTCTGTCTTTGCATTTGATATTTTAGTATGCAAGTTCTTAAAAAAAGATATAATTAGAATTATCTATTTGTGCTACGATCTTTCCTATTACCAGTGTTATTTCAGTGTACAAAATTAAAATATTTGCTTGTTTTCCACCTACTTGTTAGTATCACTGACTCCTGATGGTCCAAAGTGTTAGTGAATGAAAACCAAAATGTTCTTGAACAGTATTTTACCTTCATCTGCCCCTCCATTAGAAGACTGTGTAATTTGATTTTCAGCGGAACAAACTTCAGAACTCTGTAGCCATTTGTGGTGAAAAAAAGAGAAGCCTGCACCCTCATATGATAAGTAAATCTATTAGGCTGTGTGAATATGTAGTTTCAAATACATGGTCCAATAAGAAACCACATCTTCTGCATCTTAGAGGAGATTTTGAATGATCTCCTTATTCAGGATTATGAGTGTCTCTCCTCCTTTGTCCAAAATATTTTGAATTTTTCAGGTTTTCCACAGTGTAGAAAGCTGTTCTGGGAAAACTCTCTCTGATTTTGGCTGAAAACAGCATAAAACTACTGAAACCTAAAAAACCCATCTGAATCCAAAATATTCTTTAAGTTCTCTATCATCTGACTCGTGTGAGCCATTTATGCCATTTCAGGTAATGGTAGCTAGGTCATAAAACCAACAAGGGACAGAACCATTTATGTGAGTAATGTAATTTTTTTACTCCAAACATGAGTAGATCTTGCTGTGGGATAGATCTACCATGTATTTATTTTCTGGGGAAAAAAGAAAAAAAAAAAAAAAGTTATCCCTTAGGAAATCCATTTAGCATAGTCAGTTTAGGTCTGTGATCGCCAGAATAATGTTACACATCATGTACAAGCTGATTTTAACAGATAATTAAATATAGTTTGAAAAGAACTATTATGGTCCAGTCAAGTAATATTTTGTATAAGAAGACTAACCATTTAGTTCACATTAGGCTCCTTGTTCTCTCTTTCTTTAAAAAAAGTCAAAGTTATAGTTAGAAATGTGCTTTAGAACTGCTTATGCTCCTTCAGATTCTTTTCTAAGCACACTAGTCTCGAAAAATATTTAACATTAAAAACTTCAGATATGGTCTCAAAGTACAATTTCTCTGATAACAACCCCAGCTGAAGACATTCCTGCCTTAGCCTTTCCCCACTGATTAAATTATTCTTTTAAGTATTTCTGTACAGCACCTTGTGTGTGTTCGGAACTGGGAGAAAAAAAAATAATAAAAAAAATAACATCTTCTTGAGATGAGGAGGATTGCTCTGAGCCCATTGGCCTGACAGCCCACAGAATCAGATCAAGCAAAGTTTTACTTTTTACAAGATATTCAGATTTATGTACCACTCAGGTGTGGCATTCCAATAACATTGAATTTTAGACAATTATATGTATACATAAGGTCAGAACTTTAGAAGCAAAAAGTTTCTCTTTACTGGTAATTTTTAGCATCCAGCTAGAAGCCAGGGAGTAATGAAATCTTAAGTCTAAATCTTCTGATAATTATTTTGATAGTCATGGTAGGCACAGCTCTTTTTCAGCATTAAGAGGTTGCAATTGAACCATAAGTAAGTCTCAGCAACATGTTTTCAGGACACATGAGATGGACATATGCTTCTCAGTTTGTTAGGGTGAAGAAAACTCGCATCTAGAGTATGACATATTAATTAACCCACATTAAGGTACAATGTGTACCTCTGTAGAACCAAAACCAGATCTAAACATCATAGGTGTATCCAGTGATCAGAATTTATTCTTCAGTTTCTCAATTCTGCAGGTGTAGAAATATATGTACCATATCAATATTAATTCATAAATCTCTGGCATAAATCCAAAGCTGTCTAGTGCTTTAGCTACGGTTTCTGAGCTAAGTTGTAGCAGAAAAGTGGTACTATTGTGTGGAACTGACTGCTGCAGCAGTGAAGTGCTGCCCACAAAGGTAATTCCTGCAGCACAACTCCAGTGACCAGGAATGCTTGCTGTTAGATGTGCCCACAGTTGATTCCTGCACATACTGCAGGAGTCATCCTGAATTATGAGGACAATAAAGAAAATAAGAAGATTCAAAATATATGAAAGATATCTGTTTCTCTTCTCTCTCATTTTTTAATACCCTCAAAGTTGAGAGACTGAAAGCAGGCTATAAAGAAATATAATTTTAAACTGCTTACTGAATGACCTCTTGTGGAGCTCAAATGCACAATTAAGAAGAGAAAAAAAATATTGACTACTTTTATGATGTAAGGAAAATGTTATTAATGACAAAGCATGCCATCATAACTAATGACTGTGAAAAAAATAACATCTATGTTTTTTTGTTTCTTCATTGTGTGTTCTGAATAAAGCATCAATATCATAACCTATTCTAAAAAAATATATAGTTTTAATGTGCTCCAAACAAATTATCAGTTTCCATTTTACAGTATCTTCAAATTTAGAGCTAGTTTCAAAGGATTTCTACAAATACATATTTATTTGTGAAGAATATTTCCCACTTCCAGTCACTTTCATCCCTCTTTGTGTGCTGGGATATCTCTCCATATCTGCTCTTTTTCAGGGGTCATCTAGGTCCCCAGATAGTTTGTGATTTAATATAAATTGATCTCTGCTTTTCCTTTGAAAGGTGTTCTGTTTTGTTTAGAAACACAGTTTTAACGGAAACATGTTGCATGCTGTGTGTGAGTGTGCTGAAGAACAGCCAGTGAAGGCAGTTACCATCCATCTTTTTAGCCTATTAAATACTGAGTTTGCATGCATGCTCCACATTGTTACTGAATGCTTTAATCACTTGTCTGTTGGGCAGCTAGTCCTACAAGAATTAAATGGTCTGGTTTAAGTGTTCAGGTTAGCTGAGTGCTCATGAAAAAGAATAGAGAAATTTCCTCTACAGTAGGACTTAATCCTTGGCCATGTTCTTAGAATCTTCTGTTGACTACCTTAGTTCAAGGCTTTCTCACCTTTTTCACAATATACTGATCCCATAACTTCAGGTTACCAATTTCACAGCTATTTCAAGCTAGTGTCTCAGTGCTGTGCCTGTAAAATCCAAGCCTTTTAAGGTTTCCATTCTTTAATATTTATAACAAAAAATTTAAAAAACTTAAGAGTTTAATTGACACAGATATCTAATCTAATAAAACAACAGATATTTTAAAAATAAAGTTTATCTGGCCAAGTTCTAAATTCTGTGTCCTGTTGTGCACTTCTTGTCTATGCTTCTGCAAAATGGCATCCTAGATTTTGTGCAAAACCACTCAGTAATTCTTAATTTTCTGCATACTCCTCTGTAAACTCTCTTTCACTTTTCTGACACCAGAACTCTTATTAACTATTTTGGGAATTGAAGAGAGTCTCTTGTCCAGTTTCAAATCTATCATGTCTAATTAATACCTCTTCATTTTAGCAATGAAGCACACAATTTAATACTTTCATGTAGTTGTGAATTAAGTTTGCATAAAACTCCTTGCTAGTTCATTGAAAGTAGTAATTATTCTTTATGTAAATTCTGCAAATGTGAATATCAAAATTGCCTGTTTCATTTTGTATTTTGTTGTTTCATGTTTTTCTTGTTTTCTGCCCTTTGTTTCAACATCTCTGATATCCAAAGAGGGGATAGTCTTTGGATCACTTCTTATAGAGTTGACTAACTTGTTATAGAGTTAACTATTGCAACTAGATGGGAAAGTGTCTTCTAAGCAACATTTGTTATTCATGGGTAAAAGTATTGATTTTATCTTTCAAATACATCTACATTTTCTCATTAAAAAAATTAAGAAATTTGTGTTTCACCTAATCATGACACATTCATTTTATTGTGGTCCACAGGGACTCTTTTAGTCATGGTATTAGTCTTCAAAAATAAATAAATGTTTTATGTTTATATGGTAAACATATACAATGTTCCAAAACTTCAGAGTTGGTTTATTCATTTGTAGGTGTGCTTTTTTTTTTTTTTCCTGCTTAGGAACATAAAGGTATGCCTCAGAGTTCTTTCAAACACCAAAGAGTGTTATGTTTTCTATTTTGAAGACACAAAAGAAGTTTGAGAATCCATTCAAATGAGTTTGGATAGTAGAGACCAATTAACAGACATTGCTCTCTTTCTAATGCCCCAAAAGCATTAAATATCAAGAATAATTTCCTGTAACCCTGATAATGTGCAGAAAAATAAAGTAAAATTGAATGACAAGTTATGATGAGATCCCAAAAGACACGTTAAGAACCTACAATTTGACTTCTGTGGAATGTGTTTGTTGTAAATGAAAGATCCAGAAAAACTTTGCTCAAGTTGCATAAAAGGCCTTGACACTGTGCAAACATTTTTCAGCAATAACTAAAACATGACTGTGTTATGAACACTGTTTTGATCACAAGTCCAAAATGTAGCACCATATGGGCTGCTGTGAAGGAAAATAATTTCATCCTGGCCAGAACAAGAATTCTATGTCACAGCCTTCTGTGAAGTCAGGGACTCCAGCCCTCACAGTCTCTTTCCATGGAGAGGCCTTAAAACTGCACAGAATGATAAAATGGTTGAGGTTGCAAAAGACCTCCTGAGATTATATAGTCCAACTCCATTTCTTCAAGCAGGGTTGTTTAGAGCAATTTGCTCAGTGCTGTGTCAAGTCAGCATTTGAATACTTCCCAGGGAAGAAACCCCACATCTTTTCTAGGAAACCTTTCCCTATGCTTGATTATCCTTAGCATAAAGAAACTATCTGTTCTGTTTAAATGGAATTTAAAGTAGGAATTAAATCAGATGTGGTAGACCAATCAATAGAAGATACTGGCTTGCATGTAGTTCTAGTGTGCTTCAGTCTCTTCTGACCAGGATGAAGACATTACCCTGCCTATGATCTAAATGTGTCCAATTGCTCTCTTCTCTCTTACTAACACTGACTTGCCTAAACTATCTGCAGTGGATTTTCCACCCTCAAATGATATTTTTAGCTATCTTCATGATTTCCAGATTACCCAATTTTTATTTTGGGTTTTGGGGTGGTTTCTGTTGTGGTGTTGGGGTGGGGAGGGAGGGTGTGTGTGTTTGTTTTTGTTTTTCAAAAAGTAGAGCAGGAAAATGGATGATAAGACATTTTCAACTTGAATGTCAGATTTGCATCTATTATTAAGCCTTTTCTAATTGAGAATGTGGTTCTTCTGACTTACGCACGAGGCATGTGGGATTTCAGGACATTTACAATAATAGCTTAGGTTCCTATATTATGATTATTTTAAATTTAGTGTTAACCTGCATACTGTGTAGATATCCATTAAGAATTCATTCATAACTGGATCTTTAGTTTGAACTGTTGGTGTGGATGGTAATAATTGATCTTGTAACCATGGTAATTGTTCAATACTAGTTCCTGTTTTGAAGCACTTTATAAATAGGAAAGATTATACTTGCACTCCATATACCATTCAGCCTTGTAGGAGCTAGAGACATTCATAAAGTATCATTAAACTTAACAAGAAGCAGGGCTATTTTGAAGTGAGTGACATTTTAGAGTTAAATTTAGTCAAAACTAAACCACGTTTCCTCACTGATTTAAGAAATACCTATTTTAGAACTTTCCTGGTTTCCCTAGGTTTTGAATTGTGACCTCATATGGGATGTGGTGTTTATCTTCAGAACACTCTTGAGATAAGTGTGGACCTGTATTCTTTAGTTGTAGCACAGCATTCAATCAACTATTAAACTATCAGATAAAATATTATTATATTATGTATGAAAAAAATATTATTGCAGGTATTGTTTTTATTAAAAACTATCACCTGAAAGCCTCAGCAGAGAAAAATAAGTGATCTAGTTGAGTGAATAAACTGATTTTTAGTAATTCACTTACTATGTTACCTAGAATTAAATTGCTGAATTTGCACTTACACTTGGTGAATCAAGGGAGAGTAAACACAGTCATTAATGGAAAGAAAAGAACAAATAAAGTTGAACCCAATAAGGCACATTTTTGATGCATTTATATGTTTTGTTTTGAGATAATATCATGTTCTACTATAAGGAAATGTTCCTAAAATAAAATTATGTGTAAAATGGTAAAAATATTTTTAAAAACCTGTATGTAAAAGCAAAAAGGAAAAACAAAATGAAATATTGCAGCCTTGAACTCGGTTCAGGAGTTTGCATGATACAGTCATAATAAATCTGACATTTTTCTCTATGAGTCTGTGTATGCCATTGTGTTCACCCAAAACTGATGCAGTGAACCCATTTATGTTATCATGGACTCTTCTGCAAAAGTATTAGATGAAGCACACTATCTGTTTCTTCATGTAAAAATACTACTTCATTTTCAGTTGCCATTATTCAGTTACCAAATTGTCTTTTTTTTTTTTCTCAGTAAATCAGTAAGTGACATTTTATAATAATTTTCATTGTTATGAATGGTAGGACCAGAAAGAATGTACTGTTTCCCTAATTGTTTTTCTGTCCTCTTCCCTTATATCCAAACAAGAGGGAATCTAATGTTAAAAGATGACCAGGCACAAAAAAAAAAACAACCAACCAACAACAACAAAAACAAACAAACAAAAAAAAAAGTCAAAAATAAAAAGAATGCCACAGCATTTGTTATTTTTATTTTAATTCACTATTTATTTGATCAAGTTGTTTTGTTTTGTTTTGTTTTTAAAACAGACATAAGTTTTTGACAACTCAGCTGGTCTCTTTCATTGCTGAAAATATGTCTGTTACAGTTGATTTTTCATCATCAAACAAATGGATATTCATGTAATTAGGCAATTTCTTGTCTTAGTTTCCTTCAGTTATTTTGCTGAGGTAACTCAAGATTCCATGGTCACTTGATCAGTGTATAACTGTAACATATAGTATTCAACCTTACTTGTGTTGTCATCATGCAGATAAGTACAGGCTGTGCACACTGCAAAAATAAAATAAAGTTTAAAAAGCATGTCTTTTTATATATATATATATACAAATAAGTTATTTGAATGTAAAAAACAAAGTTGTAAAACTTTTATTTTTCTCCATTTGTTCAGAGAGTTGTTTTGCAAATGCCCTTGTTTTCTAATCTTGTTTTAACATTTCTCAACTTCTCCAAAACAGAATCAGTATTGTGCTGATATCACAAAACATGGATCATTAATATTTAACTATGAGGTAAAAATTAAGGCATAATCAAAGCAAACATGCCAACTACAATGCTTCCACAGAAAGTGATCTATCCGATTTTTTTTTTAATAAATAATGAAGCAATATAATAAAAGGTAGATTGTCAAGCAATTCCAAAATAGGAGAAAAAAAGAAAATTTAAAAGACTAAATGAGTGAAAAAGCAAACTGCAATTCACTCAGTGAATTATTTACTATGAGTTCACCCAAATTAACCAAAGTATGTAAGAATAGTCAAAGTAAAGTTTCCATCACTATGTAAACGTGATGATGATTGGGTTTTCTTAGCTAATTCCTACAAAATATGGGAATCTCAAAGTCTTTCTTATCAGGAAAATTCATTATCTGTCTTGGTTTTTGAAAGATTCCACTTCATCTTAAGAGACTAAATCCTGTTTAGTTAAGGAAAATTCTTGTGAAACTAGTCTTTGAGGAAGGGGAATATGAATTATCCTACAGAAATATTTATTGAGGTCTCAGATACTGTAGCTTTGTGTCTCTTTTTAATTCATCTGCTTTGTTTTGTGTTTGTTTTTCTAAGAAGTAACTAATATATACAAAAAAATCAAAATATAGTAAAAAATACAGCATGACAGCAGAACCTATATTCAGTAATTATTAAAATAGATACAGTTCAATATAAAGTTATAGTTGATGCTGACATATAGCTGAAATTCATCTTTATAATATCATTACTGTTTCTTTAGCTGACTTCACATTACTTCAATTTAAACATTATGTCTTATCAGTTAAATCAGGGAGAGTTGTTTAGGCTTATGCCGTTACAAAAATTAATTATTGTAAAATCTAATTTGTTGTCATTTCATAATTATTTTCTGGAAATTGCTTTCTAGTACAATAAGTTGCGTCCAAAGCAAAGTAATGGAACACTAAGGAAAAAAACAAAAAAAAAAAAACAAAAAACAAAGAACAAAAAAAAAAAAAAAAAGCTCAGAGTCTGATGTTTCCAACAGAATATGTTTTTTTCCTATAAACTTCAGTATGGCATAAACCCACATGACAGTCCCGAATATTGACATACTTAAATCATCATTACTTATGTAAATTATCTTTTTGATATCAGTGAAATTATTCACATGTTCACAGACCTTTATTGTAACAGTTCTCTAAATGTTGTTTATAGCCAACAGTGTGTATACATTGCTTTCCGTTTTCAACAGATTCTTAGAAACAAACAAAAAACAAGCAAACAAACAAGTCCAATAAAATCTTCCCTAGCAGTGACATAGGTTATCAGAACTACTAGTTCTTTGCTATAAAAATGGCTACAGTTGTTGCTTTTGCTTGTTTTTGTGTTTTTTTGTTTAACTCTGACTTTCTACTTTTAGTATGTATACTCAAAAATCCTTCTTTACTTTCCCCTCCAAAGTAGATGAACATTATTTCCTTTTGAACCTGTAAGTCTTCATTGGTAACAGAAATTATTGGTGAGAAATTCATTAACAGACATTACAGCATTACATTGCATACTCTGCAAAATGGTAAAGTAACATCACCTTACTAGTTTTGTAAAAGGCAAGGTCAATGCAGCCAGGATAGTGAGATAATCTCTTTCCAGTTAGTAGGATATTACAAAACTGCATAACTGTCTTTGCCTCAGCTTCTTTGTCTGTACATCAACACTAAAATCATTTTCCTAGCACCTGAAAGTATTGAGACAGTAATTACTCAATGTTTGTAAAGTGCTATATATCAATTATTGCTAAGGACTGTTAACTGTCCACAATTCATAAGTTTTATTAACAAATCTCTTAAGGTCCTGTCAATTTGACTGGTTTGGTGCTACTGAAACGGAAAACTGCCCTAACCATGCATCAAAGAGTGTGTTTGGAGAGTAGATTCCCAAACCAAATAGACTTTTTATTACATTGAGAAATCAAGGAACTTTGCATTTAACTCCAGGAAGCTGGCAAAACCTTGAAAAACATAGCTATCCAGATCTAGCTAATCTATCTACAAACACATAAATAAATCTGATTAACTCCACCAAACGAATTACAGAATTCAAAAGGATCTACTTGCTGGTGCAAGGTCCTGTTT
Source organism: Columba livia (assembly GCF_036013475.1). Classification (NCBI taxonomy): domain Eukaryota; kingdom Metazoa; phylum Chordata; class Aves; order Columbiformes; family Columbidae; genus Columba; species Columba livia. Next base: position 36,190,553 of record NC_088602.1, on the reverse strand, counting down.
CAGGCATTTTATTTTACTTTTTGCCCACAACAAATATTACCCCTCTACAAAGATGTTTGCTAGCTGCCAATGCTGACTGCAGTCATTCACTGTCAGTCACCAGACTGCCAGTACAGTAATCAGTTAAACCAAGAGGTAGCAATGACTTGAAACAACCTTTGTAACAGTATGCTAACATTATTTATCAGGTACATAGGGAAAATGTTAATTGCTTATAATGGTTTTGCTCTAGGTTCACAATTTCTGTTTGAAGTTTCACACAGCACTGTTACAAAATGTAGTTCAGGACTTAAAATATCTGTCACCTCCTCCAATAATTTGGGTTGTGATCTAGATCACTTGCGGTAGTTTGAGAGCACTTTATAACATCTGAATCCTTTTTCAATACTGTTTTAAATTCACTGCACAAAACAGCCCCAAAATAAGGCAAAGACAAGTGTCTAGTAATTTAGTCTAGGTTAGAAGGTCTGAGGAAACATAAAGAGAGACATAGAAATCACTACAGTGGACAGCCATTTTTTCTGGATGAGGGAAACTCAAAATAGAGAGGAAAGGTTCTAGCAGCATCTCCAATGTTTCTGTTTCATGATTAGTTTAACTTTCCACAGAGTTGTGAGAATTAACACAATTTTAAAGGCATACACAAATTAGTAGATTATTTCTTGTTATGGTATTTATTTCTTTCAAACCAAAAGAAACACTGCATTAAATTAAAGGACAAAAGGTCATTGATATCCTCTTGAGAGGATAAGGTCTAGTGGCTTAGCCTGAGTCTATCATATATAAGCAATTAACCCCAGGGTTAAATAATAATAACAATAATAATAGTAAGCATATGTGTTATTTTCACTTTTGAAATAATTGTATGATGACAGATTATCAAACTGTATTTGTGATTATTTTAAGTGTAGTTAGAAGTTTAGAGATAAGATTGTTTTATATGGGCAGGTCCTTATTGGATACACATTGCAGCATGCTAGCATTGAAAAAGATATCTGTCCATTATTTTGAGTTTTAATGCCTTAAAATATTTCTATATTTTAGAATGTTGTAGTACTTTGAATACTAAACAGATGCTTGTTTTTCTTTTTGAGCTAGACTCCTTAGAAACACAGGGTATAACTTAGTCCTTGGCCCACAAAGCTAACACTCAATGAGGACTGAGGAAATATACGGAGAAAGAAATTTCATAACAGTATTTTTATGTGTAAGAAATGGAAAAAAATAGGATTGTCCATACTTAAAAATTTTGCTGCTTTATCTGTTTTATTTTAGCTTACTGTGACCCAATATCTAAAGAATCTTCCTGGCATTAACTCAATGTGCAAGTGAATATAGTTGTGTTTTGGTTTGTGTTTTTTTTTTCTTTCTGAGGAGAGTCTTCTCTAATTTTGTTTAGCCCAGAGGTTCCGAAATTAGGGATCATGACCACAAGCATCATCACAGTAGTTAGGAGCAGACAACAAGCCTGGAAGAAATCTGACCTTTGTTAACTGTAGTATTCATGTTCTCTAAAATTCATATTCACAGAACAACAGAAAGATACGTCGCCGAGTAGAGCTAAAGGAGGAAAACAGCACAACATGTAGTTCTCGGACTAGGTTAGTAGGGTAGGTAAATAGAGCACAATTAGCCACTTTAGTTCAGGAGAAGGATCCCTAGTCAGGATGCTAACAGTCGAGACTTACGGGGCACATTCCAGAAGAGCGGGCTTGCAAAGCTGCATAGAACTGAAGCACAGTTTTGAGTGTTGGTCCTTGATTGTCCTGACTCCTCAACTGATAGCGCACAGCTGGCCGTAACTCCACTCTGCAGGAACTTGTACACCCCAGAAAAGAGCCAGGCATGGTTCAGGGGATGTATCAGTCAGGTGATAATCCCCACATGCAGTGTAACTGTCCTTAACTGTTTTAAATGGGAAGAAAGAGTAGCTGTACATTTGTGACCCTCGCTGTATCATTTGTACTCATAGACAAAGAAAGAGTCTGAACCATTTTATTTTCTTGTTTTAAAGGTAGTTATAGTGGCTAGATAAGTGGCTAGTCAGGAACAGAGACTGTGTTTCAAATTCATATTATATTTTAATCTGCATTAATATCAAGTGTAGAACACACATGTTACAGTGGTATAAAAATGTTTTAGAGGCATAACTGCATGTATAATAAGTAGCCCATTGTAAATAAAGTTACAAAAGAGCTAACAAAATCTGTGCTTTATGTGCTCTATGTTCAGAAAAGTTGGAAGGGTAGACACGGTAATTTTTACAGAGTGCCCACAGCAAATTAACAAATGAGTACTTTGAACCTCAGTTATGTGTCTTTATACACAAAGCCAGTCACTCTGTTGTCATTGAACTCAATTTACACATAATTCTTCTATAAACAGTAGCAAAACTCCTGTAAGACTTTGAGCTTTCTTACAAAACAACTGCATTTCTGTGCTACGTTGAGGCTGCACAACACCAGGTAACCTGGTGAATGAGATAGCCACAGACTGAGGGTGAAATTAAGGTGGAATAGAAAAAAAAAATGACATTCCAGCATTTTATCTCAACATGCAATTTGTCTTCTGACTTCCCTTGGGAGGAAGTATGTCAAGAAGTAGCCTCAAGACAATGACAATAACAGCAAAAGTGGTTGCTTTAATTTATGGGGAGGAGGACAATGAAATATTTTGTGAATTACTTTAACTTTCTTTCTCCAAATAACGTTCCAACAGGGGATTGATGGCTGACAGCTGTGTTCACTGATAGGTAACCTTGTTGCAAGTTTCTGAAGAAAGATGTTCTTCTTCACTGGACTTGTCTCCGCTTTGTGATATTTTTTTCTATCCTTAGAGCCAACACAGCTATTGTTACATTTTAAAATATTTCTATCATGTATTTCTTCTTTGAAATAATTAATTTTTCTTTGCACTACTTGGCTGATAACATGTCATAATGTAGGCTGCCAAGTGCCAAATTACTCAGATTCATTGAAGCGTTCAAAGCAAGAAAAAACATTCATCTAGATAAGATCTTATCTGACAAGTCAAGCTCAAGAAATCTCAATATAATTATACGGTGTTAATGAAGGCCATGTATACAGACAGTTCTCAATATTAACCTCTGTGTTAGTCTGTAATGTCACTCAGTCATTTTAAGTTAGAACAAGTAGCTCTTTTTAAACAACTAAACAATCCTCCCCCATGGAAACACTTTATATGAGAAGTTTTCATCTATTGCAAAGGCTCACTAAGCCACACGTTCCACAGAAATATTGTCATCCTACTACTGTTAACATGTTCCTCTGAAGAGCTGTTTGTTTAGAAACCAATGAACCAGGGTTATTTAATACACAAGGACTACTGCTTGATACAGCATAGTGATTTAAGATTTGTTGTCACTTGTATTACCCAAAATTCTAAATTGAAAAAAAAAGGATAAAGTTGCTTTTAAACAATTGCTGTCATATATTGGAAAAATATTCTTAATGCCAAGTGTAGTGCTGCATAACTTTTGCATATGATTATAATGTTTATTGATTGATCTCAAATGTATTGAAAGTATATTTATTTATATTTAATATATTTAAGGTTTAATATTACTTATTTTTTAAAAATAACTGCAACTAGCAAAAGTTAATTCAATCAAGTAATGCTGGTTTGCTTGTTTTGGAAAAAGGCTGAATTAAGAAAAAAATAAATATTTAAAAATATGTTTTGCATTGCAATGATTTCATAAAAAATATTTTTCAAGTGTAAGCTTCTACTTGCTGAAAAACCTATTACTTTTCTCCAGAATTTCCAATAATGTATAATGTATAATTTAAATATTTCAGATAAGATCTAAAAGAACTGGGTTCAAATCTCCATAAGGTTTTCGATAACACAGTATGTGAATGTTTTGTAAAGAAAATTGTAGTTACAGTGACCAAGATATGTCTGCATGTTTTTCTCTAACTTTTCTGTTTGTTCCTAGAGTTCAGTTTTTGTCTAAAAAGCAACTTTTTCCCCCAACAAAATAATGACCTGTAGTACCTTCTTTCACCTGATTTTTACTATTTCTTTCTTACTGAAGAACTATTAAAAACAAAAACAAAACCAATCAAACCAAACAAAAAAAAACCCACCAACACGACAGGTTGTTATGTTTATCTTCCTGGCCAGAACTAGACTCATTTTTATGAAACTTTATTTGAACACAGACAAATTGGCAATGGACAACTGCAGAATAAATGGAGGAAGCTTTTGGAGTCTGTGTGAAACCATATGAAAAATACATCGAGGCTGTAAATCTTCACTAAATGGCATCATGGAAATATTGCATCATAACGGAGAATAACCACTATTGGTATTGTGCGTATATTGAAGGATGTATGTATATACATGTAGATAGATACGTAGATAGGCATGTAGATCAATTAGATAGGTACATCAGTTAATCACCTTTTACCAAAAAAACCCAAAACAAAACAAAACAAACAAACGGACAAACAAACAAACCACAACAACAACAACAACAACAACAACAACAACAACAAAACACCAAACCAAGAACAAAACAAAACAAAACAAACAGAAAACATAACTAAAGAGTATTTACCAATTAGGTGAGGGTTTGTAGACCTCAGCTCTGAAAATTATTTGTTCCCAGTCCTCTACAGAAAACAGCCCAATGCTCATATAAAGCAGTATTAAAATGAATCCTCTGCCATAAACAGACAAACTCTTCATATTGACACTGTGCTTAGGCATAAGTCTTTTTCTGCCATCCATGATGCCCCTGTGATCTTGTTTTTCCTGTGTGTGAGCTAAGGAGGACAGGAAGGCAAGCAGGGGCAGTGGCCTCATGAAGGGGGTCTTCCCACTCTACCTAAATAGGCTGAGCAGAGATGGTGTCAATAACCAGTTTCAGTCACAACAGACAAGCAAGCCCAAGCTTGGCTAAAGCCAGGCCAGAATCAAGACAGTCAGTCAAGCTGGTGGGTCAGCATTAGCAAGGCGCGTGGCCAGGCACAGGCACACCTGCAGCATGGATCAGCCAAGGGCAAGGCTGTGAGTTTAAATGCAATTCTGAAGCAAAGAATGGAGGAATGCAATTAATGCTTCTCACAGCTCCTTCTCACGCAGCTCTTTTCCCAGTGGTTTGACCCAAGGTTACAGCAGCACAATATCAGAGCTGGGCTGGGGCACAGGCAGTGAAAACCCTGGCAGGGGGGAAAGAAGTTGCAGAGTCCTCAAGGCATTAAAACTGAATACAAAATTTCTTTTTTTTTTTTTAAACAAAACAAACCAACCTTTTTTTTTAATTTTGTGGCTAGCTATTCTTTGTCCAGAAGTTCTAAGACCTCATTTTAAAACACCTCTTCAGTTCTCTAGGTCTTTCATTTTTTAACAGATACATATGTTAATCCCATCTGTTCTGGGTTGTGTGGTACTTTTATGATTGTCTTTTTTGTTTCAGATTGGAGACTATTAGTTTATTCAAACTCTCTTTACATATAAGCTCTTCCATTATTATGGACATCTTGTGTTTTCTCTCTGCAGTATTTCTGTTCTGCCGCATCTGCTTTTGAGGCAGGAAAGTTTTTATTATAGTTGGTAAATATGAATCCACCTTTGATTTGTGCAGTGAGGTGACTATGATTTCTGTTTTGTTCCTTTCCTAATGATTCATAGCATTCAAATTGTATATTTTGACACTTCTCAGCTTCAAGCTGATATGCTTTGACTTTTGTTGTTGTTTTGTTGTTGATGATGTTTTTGTTTGTGTTTTGTCGTTGTTGTTTATTTAGGGTTTTGTTTGTTTGTTTTAATGAAATGATTTGCAATGAGTGCAATATCTCTTGCATAAGTGGTAATGGCTAATTTGGATCAAATATTTGTGTACATGCAGTTTCTGATGTTCTTCCTCATGCATACTTTTTTTTTTCCACCTGTCAACACAGAATTTTGTCTGCCATTTTATTTCCCAAACAATTAGCAGTGAAAGATCCATCTGCAACTCTTTGTAGACAGACTTATATTTTATAGCTCTCAGTAACTGCACAATCATCGGTAAACTTTATCACCTTACTGTTCATCCTCGGGAAATATTGACCAGCACAAGTATTAGCATAAATTATTCCATAATTTCACTATTAATTCTCCTACTCTTGGATTCAACAGGGGAAAGAGGATATATCTAGTCCTTTGTTACCTCTTTTATGCAGTTATAAATTCATTTGTACAACTTCCCTTTTTTACCATGAAACACAGTAGTGACTTTTTCAAGAATCTTTCAAGAAAGCTTTCTGGAGTTCCATACACAACAAAGAACCTGATTAAAAAAAAAAAAAAAAAAAAGCCAAATGTTATTTGACTCCATTAATTAAATGTAATAGATTTAGCAATCATTAATTACACCTGCAGAAATGTTTTTTCCCAGTATTTCATATTTATGTGTTCCACTGCGTTTATAGTACAGCCCTGTTATGTTATTCTATTTAGGAACAGGATTTCAATACAAAGAAATCTGATGTTGATTGTCCGTAGTTAATTTTCTCTGTGTGTTTCTGTATTTCAGTCTAATTTTTATTTTGATGTACAGTGCCACTCCTCTACATATGCAGTTTATTTTGTCATTCATAATATAAATTGTATACTAGCATCCAACCTATGGTGCTGCACTGTTTATCAGCCTCCCACCATATTTCTTCAGTTCCTAGCATGACAATACACTTATTCAAAATCAGGACTTTGATCTTGACCAGCTAATTCTTTACATTTCTGTAATTTGCATAGAACCACTTATATTTGACCCTGTTCTAGTTGTCAGTTTTTATGTGTGCTGCTTCGATAGAATTTATTTATAGTGATTGCTCCTATCTATTACCTTCCCAAATGTTATTGACTTCTGACAGGTTTTGTAGTAGTGCAGAGATTTTTATTATTTTACCCTTGTACACCTGTTGAATTTTCCTGAGTCTATAGTTTAAAACTTCCCCATAAACTTTATTTTAGGTTTGAGTTTCACTTGCTTTAGATGGAACTCATCTTTCTATTATAGGCTATATCAAAGGTTTCCCTGGTTCCTAATAATTTGAAATTTTACCTCTGGTTGCTTAGCAGAGTGTGAGTTTACCTTGCCATTTAGAAAGGTTTTCACACGTTTCTCCCTGTATTGTTCATCTGCCCAAGTATGATTTGCCTCCTAGGACTTACTAGGAGGCAGATGTCTTGTAGTATTTACCACCCACTGGCAATTTACTATGACATCCTCTCTGGCACCATTAATTAAGCACACTTAATGGTGTACAATTTAATCATTTATTTACTGTTGTATCTTTTCTGTATATCAGCTGGAATCCTGTTTTGCAAAGGGATCTGTACAACATACGTTGTAATTTTCCAGCTGAGGAAAAAAAGAGAATTCCAAGCATTGGATTGCCTTCACCACAGGTACTAGGGCATAAGTTGAACCTATTACTGATGGCAAAAATACTGAGAAATGTGAATTTAGCTGCTAGACTTCTACTAGTCTTTGGTTTTGTTAACAGGCTGATATTCTATTTTGAATGTGGTGATGCGGTGTTCAATAATAAATAAAATACATCTGCATATGAAGGGTTATAATTTTGTATTTGTACACATCTCTATGAAACCTGTAAGTCTGCTACAAATATTTTCTGAATGGTAGATTAGTGAAAACAAAATATGTGAAGGTTTTTTTAAGCAGCATTTTTTTTCCACATATTTATCTTATGTAACATTTTAAGAATCATACTTACAGGGTATATACCCTGCCCTCAGCTCAGAGAGGTGACATATCTAAATTATAAGAGACCTATATACACTGCACACATGCATGTTGCCACATTATTTGTCAGTATGGTCCTGATATTTAGTATTTTTCTTAAAACCTGAAGTCTTAGAGTGAGATTCAGGTCAAGAGAACAGACATCTACAGATCAATTGAATTGTCTGGTGCTGGATGTCTAGTGCTATTTGACTACCCTAGGCTGTCACAGACATGATATGTCATAATAGTTGTCAGAATTTACACAGCACACACAGAAGGCTCAAGTCCCTGAGCATCAGCTGGACACTGGATAGGATACCACAGGTCATCTGAAATAGCACTGGATGCTGATGTTGAGGGGATTCAATCAAGTCTTTAGGATTTATCTGTTATACTAAATCTCCACTGACTATAATGACACTTAAAGAGTTAGATAAATGTTATGACCAAAAATGCCCACATTCTAGAGGCGAATACCATTCTTAAAAGCCCAAAGGTGTCTTTATTATTGCTGATATAAAGTCAGTTTCATAATTCAGGGGAGACTCAACCATATGATTGGGATCAAGAAAATTGTTTGTGATTTTTTTTATTTTTTTAAATACTTACGCTTGGCATTACATTATTTGGCATGGCATATACCCATCTATCTGGTTGACAGTCACATCAGAGTACTGGATAGGATGATTTAGGAGCCCTTGTCCAGTTCCTTTTTCCTGTTTACATCAACTAAATTTAGAAGTCTTATTTTCTTTTCATTTATTAGCAAATATAGTATGTTTCTTTATAGTTTGGATTCTTTTACATTGTGTTTAAAGTTGAATAATCTAAATATGATTCAAAAAAATTAGAAAGAGGAATTTTGCCTTATGTCTTCTGTTTTGATATGAAAAGTTCTCCCTCGATTTGGAGGGTTGGTTATGTTAATTAATGCATTTGATCAACCATGACATAGAATTAATTGCATTTTCTGTAGAACATGTATTTTGCCATAGAAAAACTTCTACCTTCTGCTTCATAGGCTTGTTTAAAAGACTGTATGAATGAAAATGAAAATTATGGAGAGGTAGCAAATAACTTTTCCAGAGAGAAAGAACTACCATTTTACCCATTAGATTTCACTATTGGTAATGTCTTTTATTTGATAATTCACATCACTGCTTCGAACAGAAACAATACATGACAGTGAACTTCTGGTAAATTCATGTGATAATGATTCTACAAGGTAGAGTGTCTTCAAGACATATGAATCATATCTTCTGAAGGAGTAAGTTCAGTATCTTTTTCAAGAAATAAAGCTTTGTAGTAAGTACAGATCATATATATTACAAAAGCCTGATTCATTCATTTTTTGATTGAAGGAAAATGAAGCTTAACAAAACAAAACTCTTATTATCAGAAATAGATTATGTGATAAGAAGAATATGTTCATAACAACTGTCATTTCTTTTACATTTTAAATGGATGTAGTAGGGCAGAAATGTTGTAAATGAATACAAAAGTTGCTATCATTCAAGTAAATTTGTCAGTCATTGTGATTACCTTAAGACTACTTTGATTTTAAAGACTGCTGTTAAATGTGTGTTATTGTTGGTTAGGGGGTTGGTTTATTTGTTTGGTTTTGTTTTTGTTTTTTGTTTGGTTGGTTGTTTTTTTGGTGATGTAGTCTAGATAGATAAACAAAGATGTCAGCAGTTGCTGCAGAAGAATTCCTCACTTCATGAAAGACAGAAAAAAAAATGTAATCTCCACTACTGTAAAACAGAAAAGATTAACAGTCCAATGAAGCCATAGAGGAATATAAGGACAGATGGTGAAATACTACAATGCCTTTCTTCTGGTGATTTTTTTCTAAATTCCAATTAGTATTTGGGCTGAATCTCAGCTTACCCTGTCTCTTTCCATGTACTACTCAGACCTTTCACAGATGCCAAAAAACACTTGTGCATAAATAAATAAAGAAATCTAAAATGATACTCCTTTGCTGCAGCCATATATTCTGTGATTTTTTACTTCCTCTTTCCTCGGGTGATATGCTTCATTTAGTGGTTTTATGTTTTTAAAGCTCAATTTCCATGAAGGCTGCTTGTAACAGTTCCTATTCTTTCCTGTGCTCACAACTAAAGCTCCTTTTATTTCTTATCCAGCAAGCTGCAACCAGTATTTTGCAATTCATTGATTACTGCTAAGTGTATCTCAAATCTCAGCCATCCCATTTGGCAAAGGAGAAAAATGGGTAACCATGTTTCAGAAATGCACTCCACCAGCTCTTGATGAATGAACACAAGGCTTAGATGACAGTAATCACTCCTCTCCTCAAACTCCAGATCACATTTTTGGCCTTTTGGTTGAGGTGGACCAAAATCAAAGGCAAGCGGTCAAAATCTTGGAGATCTGAGCTGTAGCCATGATATTAACACATATAATTGAGAAAAATAGAAAAGAGACATCAAGAAGACACTGCAATGCAACATCTTTTCCCCATTTCCAAACAGTACTGGATACAGAGAAAACATTTTTTATTAAAATAAGTAAATGGTAATATTTCATTTTACAGCATCCCTTAGTTTTTCATATTTTTGATGATACATCCTTTTCTTGACAAGTTTTAGAAAAGCACTCCCCTTCTCTCCCAAATCAAACAAGACAAAAACACACAAAGCTTCAAATTGATGCAATTTTTCTAGAAAAGTATCATTCTTTTATTATATCCAAGGAAGAATTAAAGGGGTTTTGTTCAGTATTTTTTTGCTTTTATCTCAGTCAAAACAACACTAAAAATGTCTTTTATTCTTTACTTGTTAGGAAAAAAATGTTACAACATTACAAAAAAAGGTTTGCATTGCAGTTTGTATATTGTGTAGTGTGAACCCATACTCCTTTTCTTTCTTTTCTTTTCTTTTCTTTTCTTTTCTTTTCTTTTCTTTTCTTTTCTTTTCTTTTCTTTTCTTTTCTTTTCTTTTCTTTTCTTTTCTTTTCTTTTCTTTTCTTTTCTTTTCTTTTCTTTTCTTTTCTTTTCTTTTCTTTTCTTTTCTTTTTTTCTTTTTTCTTTTTCCTTTCTGCATTAAATAAGCACCCAGATACTCTGTTCGTAGGCACTTTATATAATGAATAGTTATACAGAAACACTTTCCTTCTCCCATTTAATTGACGTATCAATATGTTTTTTATTTAAAAACTAAAAACAGTTTTGTATGAATTGATTTTTAAAAATAGTCTTTTATTGAAGATCATGGATTTAATAGCTATAATATGAATTATTTTTTTCTGTAACAAGTTATTCTCAGTATGAAGGAATAATTCTGAAAAATTACTTAAAAGATATTTGTTGCAAGAACTACCTTGCAGGTTAATAATTTAAGCAGTGAAAACCAACATTTTGGATGAGCCACGTACCAAGGAAGCAGGTGTATGCTAGTTCTGATCCAAAACTTCTTTAACCATGCACGTACTTCTCTAAACAAGAGCTAATAATTCATGCTGAAAGATGGCAATGCAAGACATTATTCCAGTGTTACTGCAGAAAGGGCTGTCATTTTCAGATGTCTCTACCCACTAGTTACTTATTGCCACCTCTCAGCTGGGTGTTATCATCTCATGTAACAGCCAGTTGGTTTCAGTATGATGGTGTACGGTTTCATGTAAAGTCTCTGAATAGACTTTAAGAGGATCAGTCCACCTTGTGTTCATTGAAATAAAGGCCATAGGAAATTACATTGTAGGAAGTATATTCTGAACCTTCAGAGAGAAAAAATAAAGTACTTGGAAACAAAACAAAGCCCTTTGAAAAAAAACGTTTATAATTTTTTGTTAGTTACAAAAAGAAGTATACATTAAATCTGGCCCATTGTCTCACTACTGATAAGTGATTTTTACCTCCTTTAAAGTTTTATACAAGTAAACTTATATTATTTACATATCTTTGCTGTACAGGTTTGCTGTTATACTAAAGAAAGTGAAAACAAATGCACATACAACATAATACAAATGCTCATCAAGAATGTTTTGTCACTTGTAGGTGGAAAATTAAACTACTATCTTTCAGACATGTTATCCTTCTGAGATTCTGTATGACAATGAGGTGGTATTAATCTAAGAAGGACTGAGCAGGAGGGAAAAATGCTTTGACCCTTTTTATGGATTTTTATAGCTCTGGTGCAGCTTTAGATTCTGCTCCTGTAACTTTGTACTTTTACTAACATTTTAATCAACAGCAGAATGGAACAATTATTTATTTATGATCAATATCCAGCACAACTTAGAGAACTGATGGCATGATACACAGAGCTCTGGGTTCTCCTCTGCCTTTTATTAATCATATTAATTACAGACCCACAATGTCAACTGGTGAAGATTTGTCTTAGCAAGGTAAAGAGTATGGCAACCCTTCAGGTTTCAGGATGGTGGAGCAGAACTACCTTCCTTCCTTCACTTTTCTACTGAAGTCAGAAATCATATATTTGAAAGGGGAGAGGTGGAAAAGCAAAATGAGGAAGTGGACATTCTCTGTCCTTGCTTATCTATGAACTATTAATCTGGGGACATTTAGGGTCGCTGTCTTCTATAGGAAGCCTATTCCCATTTATTTTCTATTCCTTCCTTGCATAAGGCTTCCTCAGGCAGCATCCTGCTATTCTGCCCATTTAGCTTTATTTCAGTCAGTGTTGCTTTATATTATAATAGATTTCTAGATTCACTGAAGGCAATATTTGGTACTCTTTGTTACTAACTAAAAAGAATTACTCTAAAGTAATAGTGATGAGGTACTTCAGATGGATGTGTTTCCTCATCTACATGCTAGAGAAATACCCTAAGGAATCTCGTTGTCTTACTGTTGAAACTGTTCTGGCGTGCATGCTGTGCTGATGGTTAGCTACCTAGTTTGTCAAGTCAGGAATTTGGTTAAGGTTAAAGGAAGTAGACCTTTAACTCCTTTAGTCCAAACAAAATTATTGAATTTTATGTTAGCATTGATCTTACATTAACTGAGTATTCTTCTTTGATATTGCCCAATTTGTGTTCCAATGTTTCTATTTACCTTTTGTTTAATTCTGTATTACCAGACCTATATTCAAAAACAGAAGTAGGTTTCTATTGAGTGTGACTGGAGAGACACCAAAAATTGAAAATGTTAATCAGGTATATTTCAGAACCTAGACTCATGAGATGATGATGATGATGATGATGATGATGATGATAATAATAATAATAATAATAATAATAATAATAATGTACTTCTAAATAGTTGTCCATCAGTTATTTGTCAAGTATGTGTTAATTGTGAATAGCTTCAGACTACCCACAGCCACTGAGAATAGGCTAAGCATTGGCTAACAGCCCAAAAAGTGGAAAGATTAGAAGTGAGGACAAGAAATATGGTTGGAGAGCTCAGGGTTGAGACTCAGAAATGTAGAGGCAAGATCAGGAGGAGGATCAAAAGAAGTATAGAGGTTCTGGGTAGAGCAAGTTCAGTGTGGGTATTTGAGGGATGTTTTGGGGATAAGCACAATAATTTTTTCATTTTTCTCTTCTCTCTTCCTCCTCCAACTTCTAACATCCCTCCACCCTATTATGCTTGTCCCAGTTGTTCCCTGCTTAGCTGTTAAAGCTGACAGGGGGCTGCTCTACCTGGTGAGTAGGTAGAAACAGTGTTGAAGTAGTATCAGCAGGGATAAGCACAGGCTTCAATATCAGCTGTCCTTTTAAAGAGAAGCTTGAACTGAGAAACATGTAACATTGCTTGAAACCTTCTGAATTAAAATATGTCATTTTTTGATCAAAATAAAATATAATATTTTTTTAGTTATATGGGTAGTTGACTGGTAATTTGACAACCATAATTCTTTTTATTTTGTGATTATGACTAAACAAACTGTTTAAAAACATATACAGGAATTTATCTGTAAAATTATCCTTTTACCTGTTATAAATCTATGATATAGCTTTTGCTCTTGTTCCTGAATATAATATTCAAGAACTGTTAGACAGCTTTCAACTTCTCCTTGGTGTGTTCTTTATGTTATAACAGATAAAGAAAAGTTCCTCATTCCAATTAACAATGATCTGATCCTCTGGAGGTATTCTCTATCTCCTGTTGTACGTGTGCTTTTCCACTGACTTACATCCTTGCAATAGCTGACAGAAATTACTTCAGCAAACACCTGTATGGCCATGGAAACTTTCTAGGCCTTTCTTCAGCATGTTTCCATCAAGTATAAAGAAGTAATCTCTTAAGGGAAGAGGCCTGGATTTGGTAGCCCAAGAGCCACAGCTCCATGTCCACAAATCCAGCCAGTACTGATTCTGAGCATGTGTTCCCAGCAGCCACAAACATACGTGTACATCACAGATATATATACATATTACACATACACGTATACAAGGCTGGTAAAAGAGATCAGCACAGACATACACGTTCAACACTCACCCAAACACAGACAACCCTAATGGGTCACTTCACTGGCAGAGCACTACGAAGCTCCACTAGTGAGAACATATACATACATACATATATACATATATACATACATACATACATACATAAAGTGTGAATCCCTCCATCAACTGTACTCAGAACTTCAGTCTGACCAGTAGCTGTTCCTGGATCCCAGTCCCCCAGCTGCTGGCACCTGGACATACAAATTCCAGAGGCAGGAACCCCACTCGAATTGCTGGTACAGACTGCAGCATTCAACCCCACACCTGCACATGGAGACACATGCAGAATTCCCTGGGACCTTCTTGTTCCCAGTAGTTAGCCCCTATTGATCTCAGTCTCAGAGACACACACACACACACACCCCTCACTTCTGGACACCCTCAGACCCTGCAACCTCCTTGGCCAGGACTCCTCTGGTCCTGTCAATAGCTAGCTCCTCCTATGGTCTCAGCCTTAGAGTCACCCTTAGCTTTCAGGTCACTCTGCCTGCTTACCAGCTAGTCTGGCTTGATTTTCCCTATCTGGACATGGTTTAGCTGGGATGGACTTAACTTCATTAGCATCAGTCCAAATGGTGCTGTGCTTCGCACTTGTGACAAAACAGTGTTGATAACACATCTATTTTTTGGCAATTTCTGAAGAGTTCTTGCACAATCATAGAATAGTTTGGGTTGGAAGGTAACTTCAAAGGTCATCCAGTCAAAAGCCCCTGCAATGAACAGGGACATTTTCAACTAGATCAGGTTGCTGAGAACCCAGTCCAGGTCGGCCTTGGATATTTCCAGGGATGGGACATCTACCACCTGTCTGGGCAACCTGTGTCACTATTTTACAATCCTTATTACAAAAAATTTCTTCCACATGTCTAACCTGAATTACCCCTCTTCTAGTTTAAACCACTATCCCTTGTCCTGTTATAACAGGCCCTTCTAAAAAGTTTGTCTCCATCTTTCTTATAGGATCCGTTTAAGTAATGAAAGGTTGCAACAAGGTCTCCCTTGAACCTCCTCCAGGTTGAACAATCACAATTCTCTCAGCCTGTCCTTATAGGAGAAGTGTTCCAGCCCTCTGATCATCTTGGTGGCCCTCCTCTGGACCCTCTCCAACAAGGCCATGTCTATTCTGTGCTGAGGGGTCTATAGCTGGATGCAGTCCTCCAGGTGGGGTCTCACCAGAGTGGAGTAGAGGGGCAGAATCTAGGATAAGACAGACTGCACTGATCCCATGAAGAAAGGTTTACCAAGTCACTTGGTTTGTTCAGTGTGGAGAAGAAGAAAATGAGGGGAGACCTCATCACAGTCTACAGCTTCCTCACAAGGGGAGGAGGAACGGCAGGCGCTGATCTCTTCTCTTTGACGACCAATGACAGAACCCAAGCGAATGTCAGGAAGATGTGCCAGGGCAGGTTTAGGTTGGACATTAGGAAAAGGTTCTTCACCCAGAGGGTGGTGGAGAACTGGAACAGGCTCCCCAAGGATGTAGTCATAGCCCCAGGCCTGTCAGTTTTCAAGAAGTGATTGGGCAATTCCCTCAGACACATGGTATGAACTGTGGAGCTGTCATATGCAGGGACATCAGTTGGACTTGATGATCCTTGTGGGTCCCTTCATACTCAGGACATTCTACGATCCTAAGCAACAAATGGTTTGCATGTGACAAACCATTTCTATCCCTTCATCCCTCTATTTTCCCATGCTTGTTCCTCAGCAGATCAACTAGATCCACCCTTTCCCTGTCTTTGACTCCTCTTCAAAACATCCTATGAGAAATCCTTTGTAATCCAAAATGCCCTTCCCCTGTTCCATATAACATGTCATACACTTCTGGGCAGCGACCTCTCTCAGTCTGGTGTTCACACATTGTGACGGATTTTATATCTGGATGCTGGGTCTGAGAGTCTCTTGGGATATTTCTGGGAACAGTCCAGACAATCTTTTTCTCTGAGTCTTTATTTTGGGTTCCCCACATTTGCTATTGTTACCCCTGTGATCCTCTGCAGAGATGGGTTTTTTGATGGGCTGATGACTCCTGTGATTGGCCTGGGAGTGGTCTGGCAGGGTATTATTTAGATGCCCTCCTGCCATTGTCTCTTCTCATTTTCAGGTATGCAGATGCACTTTTATCACATAACCTAATACAATCCAACTGTAGTAAATGGATTCAGTCTTTTGGGGTTTGTTCCTTTTTTTATTGTCCCCAGGGCACTCTTTCTATTATAATGCAATTAAGGAAGATGAGTTTCAAGGGGCTTTACCAACATCAAAGTAGAAAATAACTATTAAATTAAGTAACACAGGCCCTGCCCAAAGCAGCACCTGAGCGAATTTCAAACTGCTACCAATACTCTTAACTAAATACGATGAATTGGAAAGGGAGAGTGTTGTACTGTCTCCACTGGAATATACTTCCTTCTGGATTACTCTTCAATTAATTAACCTGCCGGATACTACTTGCGCCTTGAGCTATAAAATCTCTGTATTTTTTTTTTTTAATTATTTTGTATCAAAATGGATCACACACATAGAATATTACATAGCATGTGTACAAGATCAACATGTATACACAGTTACACAATCCATGTATTATAGACACACATAATTGTACAAATACACAAGTTATTTTTTTTTAATAATATGCCACCATTTTTCAGAAAGTTCTAGATAATGTTGGGTAGAGGCATAGGAAAGCATTTTCTCTAAGACATGTTGATCTATTTTTTGACACCACTTTGACATCAAATTCAGGAATTATGTGAAAGGCAAATTTAGGTTACACACACAAAAATAGAAACCTCTCCTAGCAGTAAAAATACTGAAGTAGTCAAACAGATAATCTAGAGTTGGTGTCCGATCCCTATCACTGGAAGTTTTTTGAGAAAAAATTGATAAAAGCAACTGTCCAGAACAACTTTGACACAGTCTTTACCAACTTCAGGCAGAAATGAGCTAGTCATCCTGTCAAGACCTATTCCTGTCCCCATTTTCTCAGAAAATGGTATTTCTATGATCCTCAAGGTTGTACCATCATTTCACCAAACGGCGAAACAGGGAAGCTTTCACAAATGTTAAATAGTTTAAAAAGGTAATGATGTCTGAAAGTTAATAAGTATATCAATGCATACTGATTCCGTGCCCCCCTGCCCCACCTCACCCTGTGAGAATAGTAGGAACAGAATTCCATTTACTAGCCTAGATATAGTTTCACTCAGGGAAGCTTAATATAACAAGGACTGCAGCTGGGTATGGAGCTGTCATGCTGCTGTTGCACATAGTGTGAAATCATTTCTCTTCTGTTGAAGTCTTATAATCTACATACAAGGGAACAATATCACCCCAGGAGAAGCTCTGTTTCTCTGTGGATAAGTTGTTCCTGGAAACCAAGCCCACATTGTGTCTTGGTGAAACATTCAGGTATCCCTTTGTATGATCAGTTTCTGAATCCTGAATATAGAAAGACAGGTTCTGGTAACAAAGCATCTAATGTCTACAGAAGGGACTTCAACCAGAGCTGTTCCAACATTTTCCTGTTGGGTCTATTTGGGCTGGCCTCTTCTTGTTCTGAAAGGTGTTCCTTAGACACTGGGGTGGAGAACAGATGTTCAATTTCAGGCTGAATATTGTGTTCCAAGGGGAAGTTGTGGACTTCTGCCACTAGTTCAGCAATATCCAGAGTCTCAGAGTCTTCACTGAACTTAGGCCTTTGCAAGAAGGAAACAAATGGATAAATGAAATGTGGGGGGAACTATATAAAATAGAAATAACAACAATAAATAGTATACATTATCCAGCATGAAATATATAGAATATAGGACATAGTGTGTAATGTGTAAGATATACATTTTAATGTGTAATGTGTAATATACATGGAAATTAAGTATACTGAGAGAATGCTGGATTCACATCAATTAACAGAGGCATCCTTTTCTTCTCCCTTCTCTGTTCCATGACTCCTTGTAGTGTCTTTGAAAATTAGGGCCATAATTTTCCTACATTTCCTCAGAACATACTAACTGATTAAAAAAAAAATAAATACTGCCTAGGCATTTGTGCTTTGTATGCATGGGAAAACCTTAAATGAGGTGCTTCAGGCTGTGTTTGATTTTCTGGGCTTGCAAAAAGGTGTTTAGTCATTTGTGTTTGGCCAGCAAGGATTAGATTGTTCATGTGCAAATGCATCCTTATATACATAGATGAATGTATGTGTATGGTAGATCTTTATTCCTCCAGTGATTTTGTCTGACTTGTTTGAAAGCATGTACATCATTCCACTTACTTGTCTTTCTTGCTTTCAAAAAATAAATGTTTTTAAAAAATACAAACCCCCCAAAACCAGTACATTTAAATCAGTCCATCATTAAAAAATCATGGCTTCTAATTAATTATTAATTACGGAGAGAAAAGACAACATGCAGTAGCCCCAGGCTTGACAAGCTGTCAAGAACGCCTGCCAAGGCTGCCAGGCTCACCAAGCTCCTGGGTAGTCACCACATTAAACACAGAAAGTTAAATGACATTTCCTGGAACCTGGAGAATAACAATTGGACATAAAAGAAACTTTTGGGTATTTTTTTTAAACATTGGTATCCTTTATTGTTTTTTAATCTTGGCAAAAGATATAAGACAGTGGAAAATCTGTTAAGCAGACAGTGGAATGTAAATGGTGGAGCAGCTAACAGATTCCTACAACAGCAAGTGAGGAAAGAGAGTTATCACAAAGGGGTAAACTCCTTCCTCAAATATATTTTATGTAAGTATAAAAGATAAAGTGACTGAAGTCAAAAGAAGAACAGAAATCACAGGGTGCAGAACAGCATGCAGAACTGTCATCACTTTAGTTTACAACGTAAGGTAATTTTAGCTGACCATTTACCATCCAAATAGATTTTATTAAGCACCTGAACAAAGAATAGGACTTTATCATGAAAGTCTTTGACTTGTTGCAGTGTTCTATGCACTCTTTCAAAATGGACTTAAAACATTACAAAATTGTAAATAGTTAAGGAGAGACCTTTTCTTAGAAATCATAATACAGGCAATCCTTGTAGAGAAAAATATCTACTGTGAATCTCTTTGAAGGGAAAAACATGTTAAAAGAGAAGGAGACACTAGGATACCTCTAATGTTCAAATGCCCTTAGTCAAAAATAATTTGGTAAACCTTCCAAAAATTGATAGTCTCGGGGACTTGTCAGGCTACCTGCTGAAAGGATATTGTTAATAGAAGTAGGTAAATCTATTTGAGTTGAAAATATTGTTTTTCAGCTAAAAACACATGTTAAATCAATCTTTTGATGCACCACATTCCTAAGATATTAGTAATAAAACATACAGATATTTTGAAAATTTTGAATACTACTTGGAACTCTTGCAATAATTACAGATAAAAGTATTTTCTTAAAGCAACATTTATAGTTTCCTGGAATTTTGCTGGCAGGGATCTCAGATTTGCAAACCTTTTCCTGAATGAAAAAGCAGAAAGTGACATTTTTTTACCCTAGTTATAAATACTCAAAGAGCTTTAAAGCTTGTTTCTAAAGTACAATGTCCGTGTAAATTGGATTATATAAACCTAGTTCCCACAATCTGAATGGAAGTCAAAGTGTTTCAACATTAACTGATGGAAGATCATAGGTGATCATTTTTGTATGGTCAGTTTTAAGTTTGATAATTATATTCAGAAAAAACTACTGTGCAGATAACTGTACATTGACATGGTTAAATATTTTGTTAGGAAATCATGCTTACAGATGTACTGCTATGGAATAAACTTGCCGTATGTCAGGGCCTAACATAATTAAAATCTCTGTTGTTAATTTCAGTAGGATCATGCCTTTAATTTCTGTGCTGAAAAACTGAAAAAAAAAATACTGCGGGAGTGCTGCAATTGAAATCAATATTTACCAACTTCATTAGTGCAGAAATTTTTACCCCTACCAGAGATGGATCTGAAAATAGAAACACAATAAATTAATAAAATAAAGCACAAGCTTTTCTCCCCTATTTCTTTAATATACTAAAAAAATACTGCCATGGGGAAAAAAAAAATACCATAAGTAAATCTGGGAATAAACATGCCACATGTTTATTGTATGTGCAATGTTACAAAAAGAGATAAAGATGAACCAGTTAAACAATCTCAGTAAAAACAATTATATACATCCAAAACCAATTTTCAGTTCAGCATACAGTAAATGATCAAAATGATACAAAAGAACATTTCATAAAAGTCCTAGAAAATTCACAGGAAGTGCATATTCTTCAGGGGACTTCAAGAGTAAAGAGCAGCTTTTTTCAGGGACTGCGTTAGGGTTGAAAAATGAGGAACACAAAAATCAAATCAGCATGGTCTGTATTGTTTTTATTATGGATGACTGATTAGATATGTTATTTTATTGTAATATATATACACAGAATCATCAATAAGAGGCCAGATTCAGCAGTGCAACTAGTTCTCATGCAGAAAGATTTTGACATGCACAGTACTGTGTGGTATTCACCCCTGCCTTGTCATTGCCAAAATATTTAATCACATTTTAGTTCCCTCCTGAAAGACATGTACGATTTCATTGTTATTACCAAAATATCTGTAAGCTAATGGATGGTCATTTAAAATTAAATCATGAATTTCAGTGGATTTGTACTTGGCCACAGAAGATTTGCTATGGGGTGCACATGATTTTTCCCAGTCTGTTTCTCATTCCTGTTTAGAAATGTGAACTTTCTGTTCCTTAAGGAATCCTTCTTTTATTTTGAAGGCAGCCCTGAGCCTCCAGCTCTGCTTTTTACCCTCTTCCAGAATCATTCAGGCTACAGATATGAAACATGCAGGACTACTCTTTCTGGCACTGTGGCCAGTTGGCTTGAAAGAGCCTATGTCCCTACTAATAAACTCTTTTACTTTTAGAGCAAGTTGCCTGTATCCAAACTACATCCTGGGAATGATCCTACTTCCATGCAAACTCATGAGCCAGAGCCAAGAATCCTTTGGCACAGGGCAAAATCATGCCAGAGACTAAGGTAAAAACTGAATGGTATAAACTATTCTGTTTCAGTACCTGGGAACAATGCCTGACATTGTTTTATTTTCTATTATCGTTACAACTTCAGAGTTTTCATAGGATATAATTAGACAAGGCTAAGTCCTCAATGGTATTTATGCATGTAGTTCCTATTTCTTTCAATGAATTTATTCCCTACAAGTACCTTTAGGAAGTGGTCCAAAGTTCACAGAATAATCACATACACCTCTGCAAACTGATGTAGTTCCAAGTCCTGTTTGGTGCAGAAGCATCTTCCTGGAATTCTGCACAACGGTATATACACAACATCCACTTCTGTAAAACAGCTGTTACTCCTTGATCATTTTGGTTTGCTTTTTATAAAGCCTCCACAACTGAAAATATTTCTCTGAAAACATCTCACCCCTCACTCTTGAAAGCTTATGTCAAACAAATGTTGGTGACTTATGTCACTAGCTAGAATGTTAGATTTATTTACCATTTGGAAAATCTGCAACTAAAGCAGCTATGTTTAAAAGCACAGTCCTCCCCTTCCAGCAGATTTTATGCGCATAAAGATGGCTGGCTACTGTTCAGATAGAAGTATAAATGACATGAGGGCAAACTACAGACGCCACGCATAGGCATTTGAGAGCAGCAGTAGCAAAGAGGGCTGTGCTTTGAACTGCATAATGTGTACTCTGTTTTCAGTGTGGACAGCTGTGTCCTGAAAATCTCCCTCAACAAATTTCCACCCTATCACTCAGTTGTGGCTGGCTGGACCTGCCAACTGAGATTATTTCTCATGTTCTGTCTTTGTCTCACCTTCTGGCTGTTGTTCCTCTCCCTAGGCATCGCTGTTTTGATTCTTTTTTTCATAAGAAGCTTTAGCAGTAACTCTAGCATATTAAGCTACCAAAAACCTCCCTCTGCTCAGCATACACTAAGGGATTGAATAAAACACATAAAAGCAAGCGGACCCAGATCCACACCAAGGCTTCACTGCATGTCTAACTGAAATTACTTATAAGGTGGCAACTAATGTTGTGCCTGCATAATATTTATTTATTACTACACTAATACAGCATTCATACACATACATAGCAGGCCACTCCTGTCATTTTTGATGAAAAGGAGTCATTCACTGAATAGATCACCTGGAATCCAATGTTTTTCTCCCACAACGGATTTGCTGTTACTGAGAGGCTGTTAATATTGTTGGTGGCATTATTGACTTCGGACAAGTCCCATAAGCTCTCAGGGTGATAAGTTTAGCCAAAGTGACAATGATTTTACCCCTTAAAAATATTTTGAGATCTATGCATAAAAATGATGGTATTATAAAGCAGTTTGTCCTATCTGAAATCTCAGGGACCATCCAGGTAAAATACATCTCAGCTTGAACAAAAATGTGAGATGCAAATAAAGTTACACCACATTATTATCAGAGCATATTTATTTTTTATTAGTCTTTCAATGAATGTGAGAAAGGCTAATAAACCAAATAAGTCTAAGATGTGTGCAGGAAACGTGATCAGTCATCAAACTAAATATAACTATCAGAAACAGAAAATGTGAAGGGTTATATCCTGTGGCTTTCCAGCTTTTAAAGTTTGCATTAAAACTTATCTGTCACTAAAAACACTGATTTAGCTCTGTCCTCCAACAGATGCTTACTTTCATAAAACCTGAAAAACTTCATCTCTATAGTTGTAATTAAATAATCATCTGGGAATAAGTTCAAGTATTGGCTCTGGTTTGCATTGCTCCAACTAGATCTCCATGTTATACAGATCTGGTCTTGATGAAGTTAGTTATAAACACTGTATACATGAGTCAGGGTCATTTGTCTTACAGCAAGGGATTGAATTCTAGGGTTTTTTTGTGTGTGTGTGGGGGGGGTGTTTGTTGTTGTTGTTTTGGGATTTTTGGGTATTTTTTGGTTTTGTTTGTTTTCTTGCTTTGATATTTGTTTTTTTTTGTGTGTGTGTTTTGTTTTGTTTTGTTTTATTTTTTAATTTAGTTATATAAATAAAATATCAACATTATCAGATTTGGCCTACACTGATAATTCACTTAAAAACATTACTACAGACAACTGAAAGATAAATACAGAAATATATGCACTTCAACATTTAGACAATCTTCTTGTATCATCGTTAAATTATGCAACCAGGACAACAATTGTGATTCCTGAATGCGCAACAGTATTCATATCAATATTGCTGTCACAGGCAAAGCATCTTAAATTAATGGGAAAGATGTGATCCCGAAATAAACGTAAGCTTTGAGAGGACATGGTAGAAAAAGAAAAATCTTCATTTTTAATGACTTTTAAGAAAAGCACTACATTTCTTTTCAAAGTCCTTTCCTGAAGATTTAATTGTTTTCACTTAGTGATTATCTGGCTAATCCATTAACTCACTTTATGTGCAGAAGGGGAGGGCAAAATTCCCATTCTTTTAATTTGTTAATCAAATGTAAGATTCATCTCACTAACTTTAGAGCATCTGAAAGTCATTTATTTTAGTCTACAGTCATCACACAGTTTCTTTCTAGAGTCAATGGAGAGGAATTGGCATCATCACAGAGTGATTAATCTGCTTTAACAGCAGTGTATAAAATAGGTAGAAGAATCACCCTCTGGAGATGCCTGCTTTTCTGTATCATCTTACACCTCCAGTAAGTCTCTAACAATAGACATCTAACTTTGAAAAGCTTACATTTAAGTCTGATCAATTCCATCTCAACTGATTTTTTTCTTGTAACAAACCATGGTTACTTGAAACAGTATTTCCACTGGTGACCAGGGTAAAATGTTCTTTGTTTTGGCATCACAGATCATTCACACACCCCTTCTGGCATTCTGACCTACATAGAATGATGCTTTATTTGTAGTGAAGAATGTCTCCCAACATTGAAGAAGGGTGGAAGAGCTTGATGCGAGGTTACTAAGTCCTTATAGAGGAGGCTGAAGCATTTACCTGCCAGAAATTACTTTTTCACTGTTCGACTGCACTTTACTGATTGGTAAGTACTTGCATTTCCTGATTGCTTTTGATTCAGACTGCCCAACAGGGGATGATTTTTCCTGATTTTTTGGTTTGTTTTTTTTTTTTTACCATATTCTGCTTGGCCTTTTTTGTCTTGTGTTCAGCTTCAGTTTTGTGAGTTCATCTATGGCATTCACAGATCACATTAAGGCACCATCTGTCCTGTGTTACATAAAGCACCCTACATTTAGGCTTCTTTCCAACATTATCTTTGTGACACTTGCTGTTCCTATACTACTTTTCTACATTTGCAGCCTTCGGGACACTAGACTTAAAATCTGCCTCTGAAGTTCGTTTTTTTTTTTGCTAGTAGCACAAGCAATTTTCGTTCCTTTATGATACATAAGAAATTCCTGATACCTGCATGTTATTTTGAGCATTGAAAGTGAGAAAGTGAGCATCTGGTTAGAAAAATCCTTCAGCATCTCTCGTCCTTGTTTAAGGCGTTGAAGGCATACCTACTGCATTCTCTTAACACTCCTTTCACCATGCCAGAGATTATCTCTGTTTATCTCATTTCACATGGGATCTTTTCCTAATCTGCTAGCTACATCTAATACCTCAGGCAGTTTGCTTCACCTTTGTAGAAATATATATGGCTTGCAGTTCACACTCAAGCCCTTCGTAAATTATTTCTGAACTCATTTATCAGCTTTATGGCAAATTGTACTAAATTAGCTTGTGGTGAGTGCTAAATAGACTTTTAGATATTTACATATTTGATCCTCTAGAGTTCATATATTATTTAAGCTTTTACTGCTTTGCAAGGTTTTCTTTCTTAATGGAGCCATTAGAGCCTGCAGTTCTCTTAAACTCATTTGACCGTTCCGAATTTTTTATTCTAGCTGCTCTGTGGTCAGCCTACTTGTGAAAACAATATGGTTACTTTTTTCTAGAAATAAGGGCCAGTGTCTTACTCCTGAGTCCCCTCTTCCCCAGGGTATATCTCTCCGGGCTCAGCACCAAACTAGAGACAGCATTGCTGGTAGCCATGAAGGATCTAGAAGGTGTTTCACTGGGGACTTCCCCAAACATCTCTACCAGGAAATCTCAGAGACACTCCCTGCTCCTTCCTCGGGAGATGTTTTTAAGCTGAGGCTCCTGTGCTCGATGCCCACCTGAACTCCCACCCCTGCCCTGTGGTAGCCATTGCTTTGCCCAGCCATGAGCCTGACCCCCCACTCACAGGCCCATGTCGTGGCCTGCTTTTGGTCTCTTCCCACCTTCACGGATGTGCCCAATGCTCAGGGCTGGCGCTGCTCTGGTACCCTCCAGCTGCCTTGCTCCTAACTGGGGAGGTGGGACAGCCCTGGTTGCCAGGCTCTGCCCTGGCAAACCTCATAGGGACCCTCTACCTCCCTCAGGGAGCCTCCAGGCACAGCACTGCCGTGGCAGTGAACCGCTGAAAGTGAGCACAGCCATATACTGGCCTATCTCACCTGTTGTTGATAATCAAGCCAATCTGTTTTGTGATACTACATATATCAAAACAGAGCAGACACCCTGCAACAGGCTTTGGAGAGAGTCCTAAGTACAGGAGCTATCCAAAAGTTAAAAATGTGAAGATAAGGTGAAAGTGAAGAAAGTGCAGAAAAATGCTATTAATCAGAGGCTTCACAAAAGTGAGGTCTTTTAGAAAAATAAAATGAAAAATGTTCAGCCTAAACATTTTTTCACTTTTTTACTAATTTCAAGATTTTGTAGTTCAACTTGCTTTGCTTCAGTGATTCACTTCATCGTTAACGATTCACTGAGCTGGGACAATAACAGACTGCACAATAAATGTTCCTTATGTCCTGTACCGATTTCATGTGTGGGGATGATTTTGATGAAATGTACTGCTTATGAAGGGAATCAATAGGTAGTAATAGCCTTAGCTGGGCCAGGTACATTGAAGAAAGAGGCTATACAGGCTTTCCCAAGCAGGTTTGCCGATATATCTCTATTACTTGGAGCAACTTGACTCTTCCAGTCCAAAACATGCTGGAAGGAGTGTTACGGATCAATTTCTGATTGCTAAACTGCCAAATACAATCTAAACCTTAGAAAACATCCTGTGAACAAACCTGACCCATAGGATCTTTAAGAACCTGCTCAATCAGGTGATGCAGCTGCACTTGTCAAATTTTGTGAAACTACTAATTAAAGCTATACTAGCCTATGATGTTTTCTTTCTTTTTTTTCTTTTTTTCCAATTCTGAATATTTCCAGTTAATATGTATACTAAGTTTGTATTTGTGTTTGTGTGTGTATATTTGTATAAATATGCATATACATAGCTTTTTCTATGGGAAAATATCTGGCACAAACAATGTGACGTATGGTTGACCCTTGGTAGATATATAATCATATCAAACCATTGCATTCATATGTCTGCCTGGAACTTGAAAAAGTATTTTGGAACAAATGTTAAATCACGAGTGATAGTAGAAATGTAACATCACATATTATAGCAACCCTAGTGAAATATGAACAGAGGAAGATCTCTTTTCTGAGTAGGAGAACATGATATTTTTTTCCAGGGAATATGGAATCAGAACTGTGTGGTGACTGTTAAGATGGAGCACTTAGCTTTGCAGCAGCCAAACTCTTTAAAGTGAGGAGAGGGATCCTGAAAATAGAAATGAATGAAAATCCTTACAAAGAAGAAATGTGTTTCATTCTATTTTGTCATTTTTCTTTTTTTGTACTTGGTGATATTGTGAGAGGGAAGCACTTTGACTTCAAGAGATTTCAATCAGACATCTTTGTGTAAGTCCAATGGCTTAACTAACACCCTTGCATTATGTGAGAGGAAAAGCAAACCAATTATTAACAAGCTGGTCTGATGCACAAAGAAGACCAACTAGAATGAGGCACATATAGATACAAAAAAGGAATCAGGCTTGCCCTTCTCATTTCAGCCACTCATATTTTGGGGTCATTTCTATCACATTGTTAATCAGAAAAGTATCTGTCTTTCATAACCTTTGTTAAGAACTGCTAGTGAACTACATACATCATGCCAATTTCTTTGTATATATGATTGGAATTAATAATTACAAAATTATTTGTTGGTAAATCACAAACAACTAGCAATGAACCTTATTTGTATTCAGAACCAAGCTGTATCCCAACTTTATCGAATTATGTGACCTAGAAGTTTTCTAACTGAAGGAAATAAATGGAAAAAAGCATATCTGTAAACTAGAATCACAGCCATAATGACTTTTGTTACACTATTATTCCTCCATGTCTACTTCAAAATCTGGCATCAGATTTAATATTATGCAAATTTTACTATAATAAAATTTTTGGGGTTTTGTTGGTTGTTTTTGTTGATTTGGTGGTGTTTTTGTTTGTTTGTTTATTTAGGTTTTTTTAGCATGTGAGTTTTTATAAAGCTAAGAAAGATAGTTTTAAAAATTATTTTTAGGCAAATCACAGGTATTTTGTTTCATGTGGAGAGGTAATGCAAAACAAGGCATTGACTGGGCATGAAGCTTGTATGTAGAATACTTTATTGTGTCTTTCATTGCAACAAAAACCATCTCACATCTTTCATGATGTCTCAAGGGCTATAAGGATCATGTTAAAAGTTGTGGCACCTTGTAAACATATGTTAGGCAGCGTGACTTCAGCATATTACATTATAGTGTAAAAGGGGCTAAATCTTGGAAATCTTCTGTGATTATGATAATAACATTTAAAATGTGGTTCAGGGAAATTGCCTTTTCTTTATAAACAGGCAATAATGTGTAGTGAAATTGTCCTAGAAAATGCACCATGATCACCAACCTCAATACTTATTGTGGCCAAAAGAGAATGAAAGCTCATTTTTCACGTCTTCCCACAAGTAACATTCCTAGACTAGGTGGGGCAGAAGTTTGGTCTGTAAGCAAATAAAATGAAATGGCAATGAATCATAAAAGTAAGGTAAGGAACTGACTATTTGATATGAAATAAGGTTGTTTCATGGTGGGCAAGAAAGACACAGAAAACATAAATTCCACTCAAGAAGCCAAAAGCAATATAGAAAGAGAAGAAATACTGAACCGGTTGCTAGTCTTCTAATGAACAGGAACAGCACATATAGATGAACACTGGTATCTGAAAGCCAAGAGCCAATCAAATAGGTGTAATGATCAGGAACCACAAGAAGCACCACTTTATCTACACACTGCTTAACCCCTTACACAAGGTGGTTCAAAATGCATCAGCACACTTATGAGAGAGGTGCGTCAGAGCAGAAGAACAGGACTGGAATTTTGCAATGCATTGATATAGAATTTCTTAACACTTAAACCTTTTCAAGGTCTGTGAAGTGTTCCAAAAACATTTTGTGCTTTAGTATCTTGGGACAATGTATTGAAAGCATATTACAATATTTTCTGGTTTATACACTTTTAATAATGTTTTGTGAAGACTGCCAATTATTGAAGGATAAGAAAATATCTATAATGTCCTGAATTGGTTTTTTTTGCCATTTCTATTATAATTACTTTTTTCCAGACAAAAGACATTCTTACACGGTCTTCTTTTGTTGTTATTATTTTTTTGTTTGGGTGGCTGGTTGTTTAGCTGGTTGTTTCTTTTTTTTTTTTTTTTTTTTTTTTTTTATTTGTTTGTTTAATCAAAAGTTTAGCTAAAGAAAAAGTATATTTTAGGTTCCCATGTTTAACATAGTCATTTTTTAGTTTTTTTTTTCTGGACCTGACTACTGAGATTTTAATATAAAACAATGTAAAAAGTAGTATCAGGATTAAGCTCCATTGGGTCAGAATTACAGAAAGCCATCAGTGGCTCCATACTGCATAAATACACAGAAAATGAAGTCTGACAGAAAATGAAGTCCGACAGAAATTAAACCTGTAATGATATTACAAAAATAATTACAAAATTTTGGAAGTAGGACTTCTTAATGTATGTGCTAAGATCGGTTAGTGACAGATCCTCAGAAATTATGAAGCAGACTTCCTCTGTTGTTTATATCCTGAGTGGGATGTGCCCTGCAAAAATGAGTTGAGAGTCCTCAGGATGTTATTAGAGCATAAAGTAATTATTTGTCTTTTATATATTATCAAGTCTCTTAAATATTCTTAAAATATATTGACTTTTCTTTATCACGTATCAATTACTTAAGTATGGCAATGTTAAATGCAGCAATACTTTAGATATGTGGTGTCTTTTTAAAGACCATTTTTGTCAATTACTTTATTTAACTTGTGTATAGTGTCAAATCAAAAGACTGGACATCTCACCATCATGCTGGTCTATACATGGGTCTTCTATACTAATTTAACAAATATTTTAGCCTTTCAGAGAAATAATGTAATGTAAGCCTTTTTTTTCAAAATCACTACTGTGAATTGGGTGCATCATTACAAGTTTAAATTGCACTGTGAATGAATTAGAGTATTATTATTACAGAGTTTTTTTGTTTGTTCTAATAAAAAGTAGTGGTTAGTGACATGCAGTTTTGACAGGAAAGTCTCTTAATCTGTTGGGTTTTCATAGGAACACAGCACAATAGTGCTAGAACCTGCAAAAGACCAATAAGATATAGAAAACATGCATTTTTAGTAAGTGAATGTGCTATCTTAATTTCTGGATTCAAATTAACTTTTTGAGTATCAACCTGAAAATTAATACACAGGGTGTTTCAAAAAGATGGACCTAAATTGAAATCACTATATCTCTGCAAACGTGAAACTCCCATGAATGAACCTCTTGCCACTCAAAAGGACAGGGCATAGAGTTTCAAGTGATAAAATTTTTGTGTAATAGTAACATGTTGCAATCATGAAATACACTGCTTTGTAATTGGATCCATCTTTTTGAAACACCTTGTAAATATTGATTAAAGGTGGAGATCTGGATATTCTGAGGTAACTATTTAAGTCCTCAGAGTCTGCAGAGAGGCTGATTCCTTGAGGGAACTGGGGCTGTTTAGCCTGGAGAAAAGGAGGCTGAGGGGAGATCTGATCACTGTCTGCAACTACCTGGAAGGAGGTGGTAGTATGGAGGGTGCTGGTCTCTTCTCCCAAGTGACGGCAATAGGACAAGATGAAACCAGAGGAGGTTTAGATTGGACATTGGGAAAGATTTCTTTACTGAAAGGGTTATCAAGCACTGTAACAGGCTGCCCTGGAGGCATTTTAAATATGTATAGACATGCCACTTAGGGGGAACATGGCTTAGTGGTGGACTTGGTAGTGTTAGGTTTACTGTTGGAATTGACCTAAGGGTCTTCTATAAAGTTAAAGTCGGAGTAAGAAGATGAGATATCCTGGTTTGTCAACATATTGCCAACAGTCAACACTAGGCTAGATTTGAGACGTAAACCCTGTTAAATATGTAATCACCTGTGAGACACAACAGCTGCATTTTCTTGACCTCAATGTGGTAACGTTGGACTTAAGACAATATATTGTTGTCATTCATATCAGAAAAAAAAATGACAGCACAAAATTTGGAGGAAAAAATCCTCATGAAAAATAGAAACCTGGAGTTTCAAAACAAGTCTATATGGGAGGCACCTGACGGAGCAACCAAGAATTAACAATAGTTCTGTCAGAACAGTTGCAGACAGAGAAGATCCATTCATGTCTAAACTTTAACTCTCCACAAAGTCAGAAGTTAAGTCTTCCCTAATGATCAAACTTTATGACCTGCAGGGCATCTCCACTTTGATATGAAAGGAGGATGAACTAGTTTTTCTCAAATGTCCCTGTGTCATCAAAAGGCTTCTTACTGATCAAAACTGCTTTTCTTGTTGTTGTTTGTTTGTTTTTTTTTTTAATATGCTACTTTTAATATGTCTGTTATTAGTGACATTGAAGGATGCAAATGTATCAGAAGACTTAAAGTAATCCTCAATAATCAGAACACTCAAGCGTTAACTCAGATGCCCAGAAGCGACTATATTACTGCAAAGTCAGTGTTTGTCTGTTTGATTTGCTTGTGTGAAAGGAGGACTTTTTCACAGATCTCTACACAATTTACCTTTAGAGTAGTCACATGAGATGAGGTCTACTTACATGTTGCTGACAAAAATTAAAAAAAACAACTCAACTGAAAATTGCAAGATTGTGGTCCTACATTCCATCATAGCTACTCCCCATGCCTAATCTTATGATAACAAATTTTTCCACTTGTACAAATTTCTGTTGCTCATCAGTCACCTCTCAGAACTGTTTAGTTTCCTTACAACAGCAAATATTATCTGGAAAGCTAGTAGATAAGTTTTCTTTTTTTTTTTTTTTGCATAAAAGATGTAGGATCACTACTGCAGTTTTCCTTATAAATAGTTTTTGTGAGATATCAGCTTTCAATGCCTGTAGAACTGCCGTTTCTGCCAATGAAGAACTAGTAGTCCAAAATCATATGTTATGTGTGTTGTAAATCGACCTGCACAAAAAGTAATGCATGCACCCTCTGCAAGTTTGCCAACAACACCAAACTGTGTGGTGCGATCAACACACCGGAGGGAAGGGATGTAATCCAGAGGGACCTTGACAGGCTTGAGAGATGGGTCCATGCAAAACTTATGAACTTCAACAAGATCAAGTAGAAGGTCCTGCACAGAGACTGGGGCAATCCCAAGCACAAATACAAGTTGGGCACAGAATGGATTTAGAGCAGCCCTGTGAAAAAGAGCTTGAAGCTGGCAATGTGCACTTGCAGCCCAGAAAGCCAACTGTATCCTGGGTTGCATCAAAAGAAGTGTGACCAGCAGGTCAAAGCTCTCATGAGACCCCATCTCTAGTACTGTGTTCACATATGGGGCCCCCAACAAAAGAGGGACATGGACCTATTGGAACAAATCCAGAGGAGAGCCATGATGATGATCAGAGGGCTGGAGTACCTCTCCTGTGAAGACAAGTTGAGAAAGTCAAGGTTGTTTAGTGTGGAGAAGATAAGGCTCTAGCAACACCTTATAGCAGCCTTCCAGTACCTAAAGGGTGCCTCCAAGAAAGCTGGAGAGGGACTTTTTACAAGGGTCTGTAGTGACAGGACAAGTGGTAATGGCTTTAAACTGAAAGAGGTTAGATTTATATTAGATATTAAGAAGAAATTTTCCACCATGAGGGTGGGGGTTCACTTGTACAGTTTGCCCAGAGAAGCTGTAGATGCCCCAACCCTAGAAGTGTTCAAGTGCATGTTGTATGGGCCTTTGGAAAAAACTGGTCTAATGGAAGATGCCCCTGCCCATGCCAGGGGGGTTGGAACTAAATGATCTTTAGGATCCATTCCAACCAAAACCATTCTGTGGTTCCATGATTCTATGATTCTGTGTGGAGAAGATGGTTGAAATGGTGACAGTTTTCTGCTTCATATGTATTTGCAACAGGTTTATTTTGTATAGGTTGCTTAGTATTGGGATATTTTTCAAATACATTCCTAATCACTCCAAGATTTATAATACTCACATTTCCTATTGATTTTACTGGCATGTCACAACACTGCTAATGTAAAAGGCTCTACTTTCAATCAGTTGCAGGATTCATGTTGTTAGAAATTATTAAAATGTTCTATTAGATACCTGTCTGCTACTGAAAATAAAATAGTGCTCATGCATATAAATGTAATGCCCAAAGGGAGATGTTTTTCTAGAAGCCCAGATCATACCACTTCTTCCATAATTTCAGAAATCTTACATTGCTTCCACTACTATTTTTGTTTTGAATCTTTCAGAAATCAAGCTTTTTCTCATTCTTTCTTCAATTTTATTTTATTTTGTTTTAGCTAGGGGACAAATAAAGCATTTCTATATTCAACAGTATTGAAGGTCAATCCCCGGTTTAGTTTGCAGTTGATGGACCCAGTCTGTGAATCCTATTATCAATCATTGCTGCCTCTGTAGCGACAGATTCAGATTTATACCAAATCACTGACACAAACCCATTCCCTCTGAAGCAAAATGTAAGGGGTAGAAGACACTGTGCAGCACATCATCCTTTAAGCAGACTTTCCATTTCAAGGTCACTAGACTGAGGTTCAAGGTCATCTATGGCACTTCTGAATATTTAGCTTTTATTGTCTCAGCTCAATCTCAGAGCAAGTTTAGGGTTGCAGCAGCATCTTCTCTTTGTTTCATGGTCTATGATGATTTCTGGAGTAAAACAGTGAGTATGAGCTGGAAGACAGTTTTTTGCACGTTGTTCAGTTCCTTAGTTTGGATGAATAAATACTATGATACACAGTACAGCCAGTCTGTTTACCTTTACAGTACTAATACAAGTCTGCAAGACCGATCCTGCTTGTAACTGAGAAAAAATATTTACAGAGTAGCTGAGTTAAGACTAGACACTTCTCATAACAAAAATGGCTTTACTTTTCCTTTAAAAAGAACAGAAATTATCAATCCTCATGGCTTTGATGCATCATTCCCTTTCAATCTCAAGTAAAAAATACACAGAAAAAAACACCTAAATTTATCTTTTTTTTTTCTCCAGACAATTACAAAAAAAAAAAAAAGGAAAAGAGAAAGACAAATAAGTTAGTAGTTTCATGTTTATTTAAAAATGAAGTCTTCATTTAAATAAGCATACCTAGATCTACAGGATCAATATTAGGATGTGAATAATATGCTGTCGAGGGTTCCAAAAAGAAAACTTGGTACTTCGATCTTGAGATGCCAAGGTCAAAAGGAAATTAATGCTCCAAACATTCCTGTTCTGTAACTAAACTATCATTGGCAGCCTGCCTCTCTAGCCAGGAGTACATGTGAGATTTTTCTTTCTAAATTTGGTGCATCAATGGAAGTGCCACAGAAGCTGTTGGAGAAGCAGTTTGCTGATCTTCTGATACAGCTGTCATTTATTTCTCAGGATCTTGCAATTACAAGGCACATTGTAGTACAGAGGCAGTTCAATGACAAAACTGGCAAACTTGCTGTAAAGAAAATGGTAGATTATTTTGGAAGCTAAGAATGCTGAAAGCATACTGATAGATTTCTTTGTTAGCTCTCAAATAATCACAGAATCACAGAATGTTTGGGGATGGAAGGGACCACTGGAGATCATCTAGTCCAGTCCACCTGCTAAATCAGGTTCACCTAGAGCAGACTGCAGAGAAATGTGTCCAGGCTGGTTTTGAATATCTCCAGGGAAGGAAACTCCACAACCTCTCTGGCCAGCCTGTT
Source organism: Columba livia (assembly GCF_036013475.1). Lineage (NCBI taxonomy): Eukaryota > Metazoa > Chordata > Aves > Columbiformes > Columbidae > Columba > Columba livia. Next base: position 36,156,180 of record NC_088602.1, on the reverse strand, counting down.
CCAGCGCTCTGTTACCCTCAAAGTAAAGAAGTTTCTCCTCATATTCAGATGGAACCTCCTGTGCTTCAGTCTGTCCCTGTTGCCCCACATCCTATGATTAAGCAGCACTGAAAGGGGTCTGGTCCCATCCTCTTGACATCCACCCTTGAGATATTTATAAGCATTGATGAGATTCTCTCTCAGCCTTGTCTTATCCAGGCTGAACAGACCCAGCTCTTTCAGTCTTTCCTCATAAGAAAGATGCTCTAGGCCCTTGATCATCATCATAGTCCTCTGCTGGACTCCCTCCAGTAATTCCTTGTCATTAAACTGGGGAGCCCAGAACTGGACACATTACTCCAGATATGGTCTCACAAGGGAAGAACAGAGGGGCAGGACAACAGATGGCAAGGACCTACTTGGAGGAGGAAGCTACTGTTTTCCAAATTGCTACCTGGGCACTTAAAAGCAGATTGTTTGCATTGGTTTTCATTGTCCACATTCTGCACAGCCCTCTACCTCAAAACAGACTTGATGAAGCTCTGATGAAAGAGGATCTCAGCTCAACTTTCCTGAAGGTAACAGCTACTGACAGGACAATTCAGCTGAGCAAATGTTAACAAGATCATTGCACAAAGTGCTATAGCCAACCTGCATCAGCCTTGCTCTCAACTTTGGCTGAGCTGCAATCTGATAGATGACCTACGCAGGGTTTGAGTCCACAGCAAGAAGGAAGTCCTTTCTTAAAAGACATAAACACATAGGACCTCTCCTCTGGGTGAGGAAAAGACACTGTACATATCAGCCTCAGCTACATTGTGGGATATGTTAAATGGAGCACCTTTTCAGAAAGTGTCATCTAGAAACCAGCTATATGCAAGCTGGTCCGAGAGGCCACCCAGGACTACTGTCTACCTTGAAAAGTTGTATAAGTTGTATCAATGCTCTTAACTGCGGTGACACGGATTTAAGAAGACTTGAAAATTTTTAGACTTGAAAAATTCAGAGCAATTCTAATTTTAGATTTAAGCCAACATCAAATATTTTTTTTATACTTGGCCAAGTTGCATAAATGTATACATTTCAAAATTCTATGTAAGTATTTATACATGAGACTGCTTATGAAGAATTTGTTATTTATAAATACAAATAAAAACTCTATTTTGATACCTTTTTACTCATAGACAACTTTTACAGGTTCTTAGTTTGATGTGTTTGACCTCTTTCACTTTGACAGTAATGCCTGATAAAGGCTCCTTTCTGGAATAGAACTCAGTTATGTCTTTCTGAGACATGATTCTTCCTCAAAAGTACTTAAATGAGAAAGATACAAATTTGTGCACCGTTCTTCACATTCTTTCCCAAGCCAGCACACTTTTACTTCTTTTCTGAGTGGCAAGAAGACCTTAAGGCTTTGTAAGTCAGTCTCCTGTTCGGAACAGAAATGATATAAAGTCACATATCCTCCTACAGATTTATTTGTCAGCTGTGCACAAGTCCTCAGTATTTCTTTACAGGCAATGAGAAACAATAGGTGAAACCTCTGTTTCAGTATAACTTGACCAAGACTTTTAAGCTATGGATGTGAGCAACCAGAAAGGTGACTAGATTAGAATGGGAAAGTTACAAAACAGAAGAAAATGTCTACTGGAACACTAACAATTAAAATGCCTGCCAGCCTGGGAACTAGGCCCGTGAACCAGAACCATCCTTGAAAACTGCAGCTGGCATCTTTGAAGTACAGCTGCCTACTTACAAACTGGAGACATTCTGGGATAACACTGATAAGCATAAAACTATAATGAATAAGCATAGAACTATAAGAGCAACTTTTCCTCTGAAAATGGGAAAAATATTCTGGAAAAACAGAACATTCGAGAAAGTGAGTGCTCCATAACTGCTGGTAACTGCAAGAACAGTCAAAAAGCCTGGAAACTTAAAAATATGCCTGAGAAAATACAAAACACCACAATCTATTGGCTGTCCCAGGTGAAAAATAGAAATTAACAGCATGTATTGGCTGATTGAAGTAATAGTATTCAATGCCCTTTTATGTCTGTGTGACATAAAAATGACTTAATTTTTGCCCAAAATGGACTTTCTCTGTCAAGAGTGTTCCAAGAGTGTTTCTGATTTTCTCTTTATATAAAAAAGTAAAATTTGTATTGTCTTCCAAAGATGAGTTTAAGCCAATGGTAAGTACTTAAAAATCTCAGCACTAAAATGTGATGAATGTTAAAAATTAAAAGATCAGTCTAAAATGAGATTTCCTTGAGAGTTACTGTAGTTTGAATTACTATAATAATTTGAATTTTACAACTTCCAGTTATTTCTAAAATTTATTTGAATTATTCTCAGCACATTTCTTATCATTCTTATTATGAAGTCATGGGAACAGATTAATTTCCATAAATTCAAGTACTTTCTACCTCAATTTAATATTGAATAGCATTTTGTTATCTAAGCCTAGATATGACCATGAGCCAGCACTATGCCCTTGTGGCCAGGAAGGCCAATGGCATCCTGGGGTGTATTAGAAGGGGGGTGGCTAGTAGGTCCAGAGAGGTTCTCCTTCCCCTCTACTCTGCCCTGGTGAGACCGCACCTGGAATATTGTGTCCAGTTCTGGGCCCCTCAGTTCAGGAAGGACAGGGAACTGCTGGAGAGAGTCCAGCACAGAGCAACAAAGATAATTAAGGGAGTGGAGCATCTCCCTTATGAGGAAAAGCTGAGGGAACTGGGTCTCTTTAGCTTGGAGGAGACTGAGGAGTGACCTTATTAATGTTTACAAATATATAAAGGGTGAGTGTCAGAAGGATGGAGCCGGGCTCTTCTCGGTGACAGCCAATGATAGGACAAGGGGTAATGGGTTCAAACTGTAACACAAGAAATTCCACTTAAACTTGAGAAGAAACTTCTTCTTAGTGAGGGTGACAGAGCACTGGAACAGGCTGCCCAGGGAGGTTGTGGAGTCTTGTACTCTGGAGACATTCAAAACCCGCCTGGATGCCTTCCTGTGTAACCTCATCTGGGTGTTCCTGCTCCGCCAGGGGGATTGGACTAGATGATCTTTTGAGGTCCCTTCCAATCCCTAACATTCTGTGATTCTGTGATCTGTACTTGTAAACTGAAAGAGGCCATGTTCTCCAGCATTAAGACTAAATGGCATAAAAAGGCTCAATCCAGAACAGTTTAGGATAAATCCTCTGCTACAAACAAATAGCCATACTGCTGGATTAAAATAGTGCCTATGTCAATCATTGTCAGTGAAAAGGTTAGTTGGAATAAGGTAAAATTATAGAAAAAAAATATTAAACTCTACAGATTTGTTTCTGTTAATTATAAGATGAGTATATATGAAAAGACTCTTCTTCATTGCCCAGTCAGCTGTGTATGAACAGCAGACCCTGCATGCTATAGAGGTTGCACACTGGCCACATTTAAAGACTGAATTTACACGCTTATAGTATTTGACTGACATCTGTGGGATGACAAAAATGTGATTAAGGCATATGAGGGAAACTTTCACCATTTAGGTCAGGCTTATGATAGACCTGTTCTGAAAAACATATTCAGAAACACCATACTGTGAGACCATATATATGAGTATATGAGACCATACTGAATCCCATGATTCTCTGGCTGAATCCTCAACTTGCCATGAAATTCAAGCTAATTAGCCAAATTAGTTTAGTGATCAGCAATGTCTCCTTGTACGGGTGGTAAAATCTTTTGAACAAAGACTGTTTTGCCCTTTAAAAGGTCAGTTTTAGGTCAATGAAAAGACTTTAAATGACTAAACAGATTTTTAGATGAAATCTACTCCCAAGCACAATGTCCATACTTTATGAAAATCATGAAAAATATCGAAAAGACAATCCTATCCAGTGGATGCTCCACCAAATTACAGAACACTCATTCCTGCTACTCTGAGACTCACTACACTAAGTTAGTCCACATTTATCAGATTAATATGATTTTTTTTAGGATTTTTAGATCACATTTAAGAAAAATCTTTCACATAATTAATATTATTAGGGTGGGTTTTTGTTGTTATATTTTCTTTTAAGTGTTAAGCCTAGACTCTTTGCTCGAGCCATCTAATTATTTCCTCCTAGGAATGCAAGATGCATGCACATGTTTTTTTCAGGTTGATTTTTATTAAAAAACAAAAACAAAAACACAAACAAAAACAAAAACAAACAAAAAAAAACACACACACAAAAAACACCCAACTTCTGTTAGCAGAAAATATGTTTTATTTAAGCTTTCATCTCTCCTGAGTGTGCTTCTCGAAAGAGAAGAATGGGTTATTTATTATTTGAAAGATGAAGGTGGTATTGAAAGCTTTGACTATTACTCTTTCCTTCTGCTTCTATATGGCAATGAAAATTACTTCTAATGTCTTTGAAGTTTCTCTGTGTAGTTTCATGTCTTTGGTACTTTAGGGAATATCTTTGTAGCTGCCTGCAAACTATTTTGCTATACGCAGAGAAAGGTAATATGATTTGCCTTTGGTAATCTTTCCCTTTATGTTTCTAGGCATAAATTGTTTTGATAGAGTTAACTGCCTGTCATTAAAAAAAAAAAAAATATTTTACTGTGACACTTTGTTTCACATAATGTATTATTACACAAATTATGTAGGTTACTCAATTGAGTTACCACAGCATGCCCTACAAAATAAATATATTAAAAATAAAAATCTTTAAAAAGGCTTTAATCAGAGATTTCAGATTCTAACTCAATAATGTAGGAAAATGTGCATCATTAAATGGATGACTAAATAGCTACATGTTTGAAAGAAACTTAAATTCAGAATGTGATATTCATAGCTAGAGATTTGGTAGGAGATCATTTTGCAAATTAGACCAATGGAGTAGTAAAAGTGAACGCCTTGTCTTCATAGAATCAAGATTATTAATGGAGAAAGAACAAAAAAAAAAAAAAAAAAAAAAAAGAAAAGGAATGGCTTGTAGTGAAATAAAAATGTTTAAGGTCTCCACCATTTTGAATAGGCTATGCCTAATAGATATACACAGATAATTATTAAAATAAAAGAGAAAAAACATAATGTCTGAAATTTCTTAACATAGCATGGTATCCCTTAATTTAATCTAAAATCTAAATTTAATCTAAATTAATCTAAATCAAAATTAAATCTTCATTTAATCTATAATCTAAAAATAAATAAGCTTTTAAAACTGTAGTAAATATAATATACATATTAGGATACTTTTCTCCTGTTAAATAATATGTAATTCTTGTGTTGTGCAATGTGTTTTAATAAGAGGAAAAGATTGTATGGATAATGAAAATTCTGCAGTTTATTTTATTTAAAGTTTGAAGAATTTACCTTTTGTTTGTTTGTTTGTTTGTTTTTGCTACTAAGATACTGGTAAACAAACTAGCAGAATCGCTAAGACTATAAACAAATGTTTCAGATGTTATGGTAGATTTTTTTTAAAATAACAAGAAGTATTAATTCATGCTCCAAAACCGTCTAAAAATGTACTAATGGGGAATAGTGTATACTGCCACAAACTGCAACTGAAATTTGCTATGAATAAAAACTGAGCACACACAGAATCACAACAGTGTCGGGAGCTGAGAGCAACAAATCCTGTGTTGGCAAAAGTATCTTCCACTGCAGCAAACACACTAGAAAATGTCTCTTTATCACAGCACTTAGGGTGAATACATCTTCCTTGGTTTTAAGGTCTGATGACAGGAGGAAAACTTGAGAAAAAGGTAATTTTCTCCATTATCTATACTTTTTTTTTTTCTTTGTGTAGAACTCATCTCTAGTATGAAAAGCACCTCCTCCAAATTTCAATAATAAACTGATGTTATTACTCATACCACTAACTATTCTTCAAACTGGTCAGTGAATTCTAGCAGCATATTTCCAAAACTACTCTGAAATAATCTTACCTATCCTCTCATTCAGTCTTACCAAAGTCTGTGCTCCAACTGGATTACATATTCCTCTTTCTATCATGAAGAAGACAGTTGACTGCCTCATCCACAGAAATTGTAATCACCCTTGGTCTTTGAGGGCTTATTCTATAATTTTATAACTGTCTCTACATAAGCAACTTAGAATTGGGAAGAATTTATTTAGGAAAAAAAGAAAATGTTCTTGTTCTGGCACATCTGAAGAAAAAAGTGTTTATCTTTTACTGAGGTGTGTCAACTTCCCTTCAGTGCTTCATGCATGGTACTTTCTTAAATGGCAGGAAATCTGATATTCGATTCTGATTCACCATGGCTTGCTTCAGCCTTTCAAATCTGGCTGTGCTGCTTGACACTATATATCTGGTTGAGCAATATGTTGTCTAGTCATGAAGAATTTTTATATCTTATTACTTTTAATTGTTTTCCATTACAAAACCAAGATCTGTCCTGCTGACATTAAGAGCATTATAACTTTGCCTTCAACTTACAGGATTTGGTTAAATTCCACAAACTATAACTGTGCAAACTTCATAAATATCAATAACACTACAGATAAAGCAGTTATTTTACTTACCAACTTGAGAAGAGAAACCTGAGAAAGTCTTTTTTTGTTCATACAATCATTTCAGCAGGAAGGACATATAAATTGTTAAGCCAAACAGTAACAGAACACAGGGACACTTATGTTTAGCACTCAAAGATACTTCTTTGTGAAACTCTTAAGAACTATGAAAAACAGTGTGCAATCCTGTGATCTAGGTGACTGGTTTTTAGTACAAGACTGACGTACAAAACCCTTCAAAACTAAAAATTACTGAGAGCCTTCAAAAAATAACCAGTTTCAAATTGCTCTCATAAAAATTATCCAAAAACTCAGGAAGATTTTGTTTATTATTAGCTAGTCCTCAAGTAATCCTCAAACCACTTCATGTTACTGTGCAGTAGCACTTACTCTAGTATCTTCTGGACGTGCTTCCCCTGTCAAGCCACATTCACAGCTTCTGGGTAATTTGGGTTTGTCATCAGTTATCTGCTAGGTGCTTTTCATTTCTTTGTTAGCCCTTTTAAAAAACACTAAGATCCTTCAGTCCCTTATGCTGCTGGCATTTTCCCCTTTCTTCCTTTCCATCCTTGTCATATCTGCCTAAATTAATCATCACTATGACAGTGAAAAAGGCCTCACTTTGAAAGGCTCAGCTAATGGACATATTGCAACTTTTCCCATTAATCTCTCCCAATCAGTTACTGTCTGTCTCCAGGATTCAAACTTACTTTTTTCCTTCTTTTTATCCTTTTTCTCCATCCTACCAAGACTACTCAGCACTTAATACTTATATCTTGAGACACTTGTGTTCTAAAAGTATCACGTAAGATAAAGATATGCATGCAACTGGATCTAAATTTTAACTTTAGATACAGATGCGTCACCAGTTAATCTGGTGTGAGTGTAAACTACCAGGAAAATGGGTAGTTTCTTTCCTTCTCTTCCTACGTTGCAAACTTCCTCTGCCTGCTCAGCAATCATGAGGTTGAATGGTGATCAGTCAGGGAATCTATCCCAAGACACATAACACAGTAACTATAATCACATATTAAGCAAATCAATTCCTTCTCAAGGCCATCCAAATACTCAGATCTGCATACCAAAGGCACAGAGAGCAGGTAGCTGGGGATAGAACTGCAGAATTGGAGTTCCTCTTCAAGCAGCAACCACATTAAAGGGAAACAGGCGGTATTGTGAATCTTTTTGTTGCAGACCTACTGGTTTCAAAACTTTGATTGCAATTACTTCACTCATTTAAGTACAAAAGCCCCAAGATTTCAGACATGAGTAGTATCACTGGATAATGTATTGTCAATCATTATTTTCATTTCAATGACAATGGTATATAGGATCCAAATATATATCAAATGTATATTTGTATATTAAACAATAGATTTACATTACTTGCTGCTGAATCAAGACAAGAATTCATAGAAACATAGAATCATAGAATAGCTTGGGTTGGAAGGGATCTTAAATATCACCTTGTTCCACTCCCTCTACCATGGGCTGGGATACCTTTCACTAGGCCAGGTTGCTCAAAGTCACATCCAACCTGGCCTTGAACACTCCCAGGGATGGGGCACCCACAACTTCTCTGGGCAACCTGTGCCCGTGTCTCACCACCCTCACAATAAAGAATTTCTTCCTAATATCTAGTCTAAATCCACCCTCCCTCAGTTTAAAGCCACTACCCCTCCTATATCCTATCACTACACTCCCTGTTAAAGAGTTCCCCCCCATCTTTCCTGCAGGTCTCCTTCAAGTACTGGAAAGCCACTACAATGTCTCCCTGGAGGGGGAGAACCACCTCCTTCAACCTACTGGGCACAAATTCTTTTGATGTAACCAAGGATAAGGTTGGCTTTCTCGTCTATGAGTGCACATTGCAGGCTTATATTCAGTTTTTCATCCACCAGCACCTCCAAGTCCTTCTCCTCAGGGCTGGTCTCAATCCACATATAGCTCAGCCTGATCTGTTGGATCATCTTACACTTAAATAAGCTGAAAAAATTATGTACATGTCCAGTTTAAACAGGACACTCTCTACCTTCAACTGGATGTAATGTACTATCCACTCATAGTTTCTTTTGAATACTCTAAATTATTCACGCTCAAAAGGAGATTGAAAGTATTATGAATGAAGCATGGGATTTGTTTCACCTATCTTTAACAACCCAAATGTTATGTGTCTGCTCTAGTCAGACAGGTTTTTTTCCTAAATATTATAAAGAAAAAAAAGTATGTGTGCAAGCACATCTTAAACACTTTCTCCCCTGGTTGAATGCAATATTTTTCTTAGAAATTCTATTTTTCATTCCTTATGATAGAGAAGACCTAGGGACATTAGTTCAAAGGCTAACTTTCAGATTGCTAAAACTGATAGAGAGAAGTATCTCCACTCAACATCTTCAATTTTTGTTAATGAATCTCCAGAGGTTGCTTGATAGTTAACTGTTAGGGAGTGGCTTAAAGAAAAAGGACATGAATCTATGGAGCAGCTGCACGATCAGAGTTTGTTCTAATAAGAGTTGTGTTCTAATGTTTGTTCTAATAAGAGTTGTGTTCTGATAAGTTAATGGTTTGACATGTTTTAGGAGCTTAGCATAACCAGGCCTCAGTGCCTCAATAGGCCTCAGCAGAGACTGCTGATCATGAGGGCACAGCAAGGACACTGTGACCTTGACAAGTCTTGTAAACAACTCCAGGGAGGGGGGAGTTGAAAAGGCGCGAAACTCAGGCAGCCAGCTAGGTGCAGGTAGGAGGGTCAAGGCAAATGTAACCCTTGGATCTAAGCCAATCAGCAGGTGACAAGTATGCATAATTACTGTAACCTGTATAAATATGTGTCGTTAACTGCAATAAAGTTGAACAATGCGTTATCACTCACATTGAGTTGGACTAGCTTGTTCCTCCACCGCTCGCAGTTAACATTTGTCTTATGATCTCTGTTTGGAAGATACAGACTTCATAGATTTCTGTGTTACTAATCAAGCTGGGAAACTGCATTTTTAAAGAAAATCTTATCACATAAATGTCAAGCTATCTATGTATTTAAAAATTGAGAGTTTCTTTGGAGATCAAACATCAGAATAATCCCTCCTCTTTGTTTTTCCTAAACTTAAAGATATCGTATGAGATGGATTACACTAACACTACCTAGTTTAGTATCTCCAGGTGCAAAATGATTGTCTGGCCATATATTTTTGTGCGTCAATAGTGAGGTAAAGAAAATAATATAGCGACATCACAGGATACAGTGACACGGCCATGTCACGTTTTGTCTTCTCTTAAACTGTGTTTAAATATCTTCAAAACACAATGGTATATGAGAAAGTTATAACATCAGGACAGTTATTTTATGCTATTTCATGCACTATCCTTTGAAAAATTACACTAGCAGAATGTTCTTCCCAGCATGTAATTTAACCAAACATTTTGCTCTATATTTTGCCACGTATACAAGTGAATAGCAGCTGGACAAAGATCACATCTTTTTAATGATCAGTGGCAATAAAACCTAATACGGTCCATGTATTTAAAACGACATGTAAAAGCTTTTAAAAACTGTTCTCTGACTTGTAAAAAGTCAGGAAAAAGTAAATAATAGGATGCCCAGTTTCGAAGTTCCAGGCTCTCATCTTTCTTTTACAATGTCTGTGATTTACATTTCCCTTGGGAAGAGCTCAGCTCCCTAGAAAAGCTTCAGTAAACTAGGTGTCCAGGTATTCTGAGATCCACAGCATCTTCTGTGGTGATACCTGAGGAAAACAGATTCTAATAATTCAGCAATTAGAGGTAAGCATCCATAAAATTCTCAGAAGTCACACCAACTCTTGTCACTAGTTACTAGTACTACTCTAAGAGGTGGATGTGCTGTAGTGTGGCAAATTGGCCAAGAATACCCATGAGCCTGTCTAATTTAAGAAGCACCCTCAATATTATCAGATAGAATGGTGTATGGTTGTGTTTTCAGCAATATTTTCAGATTCTATACTTTGTTTTAGAAAGGATTTTTTTTTTTTTTTTTTTTTTTTTTTAAGAAAGGCGCATGTTCTCTGTGTAAATACAGTTGGGTTTCCTAAGGGTGGCAGATCTTGGCTCAAAAAGGTCCTAAGAATTTGCAAGCATAAATTGTATTAAGTGTGTTAAGTCACTATTTTTGTCTGTTTGGCTATAAACAATGTTGGTGTCAAAGTCTGTGTTTTCTGTCTCCCTTGCCCTTTCTATCTTTGAGAGCTTTTGCCTGTGCTCTTCTTCAAAAATTAAGATCTGTTTTTGCCATGTTAGATCAGATAGAGTCATTTCCACTGACTAGTTTCCTATTTCTTTCCAAATGAACATTTTATACCTTCTGTAAGTGCATCTGAAAAGACAATTAAGCTTTGTACAGGAGACAGTGAAGTTAAAGGGAATGTGAGAAAGAAAAAAACATTTAAAACAGATATATAAATTCCAACAACAACAACAACAAAACCCTCCCCCCCCCAAAACGAAACAAAACAAATTAACAAACACCAAAAAAACCCCACAATCTAACTAATAAAAACCAAAAACTAACGAAACCCCACAAACTAACAAAAACAATATTCAAAACAGTTTTATGAAGGTTTATGGCTGAGGCTAAAGTAGTTAGCCTGGATGGATGGATGGATGGATGGATAGTTAGATGGATAGATCTCATATTACTGGAAGTTAGGTGGCAGAAGTTAACAGAATATAACAGTAAATCTCTACATTTAGCCAGCTTCACTGAGTAACTTGCCAAGGCAGTCCAAAAAGCTTAGAATGTGATTCAGCTGACCAGACAGCAGGAAGCAGTTTATTTTGTCAACAGAGATACATGGGTCTAGTGACATTTGGGAAGTCTTAAGAGTGCTCTGCCTGTGTTACATTTGCTGTTCCAAAGGGCTTGAATATCTCATAGGTTGTATGTTTTCTCTGTCAACCCCATCAAAATGTCTGAGATACCTTAAGGTATTCAGATGACTCCAGATGTTTGTATTGACTTGGGTTCTCAGTGTCTATTCTGAGCTGAATTTCTCTCCAGACTACATTGGTAATATTGACAATGGGCAAAATTAGCTGAGTAAACATATTTTTAGGTATTGTAGGGTACCTAGTCTTCAGATGCCCCATCAAAAGTTAAGTCCCGTTTCATATAAGTCATGTCCATAGAAGTGTATTTACTGTTATATGAAATAATGTTTTGTATGCTTTCAAATATGACTACCTTCCATAGAATCTTCAGGGCAACATTATACTAGACACTATACTGTACAATTAAAACCAAATCTGACAGAAAGAATAAGATTAAAACACAGGAAACAAAAATAAAATTGAGAGAATAAATATTAACCCCTGACCTATCCCTCAAGTGCAAGAAAAATAAATGAAGGGATGAGTCATTAGAAAAATATCAGCATCTGCAATATTTTGCTATCACTTACTTGACAGATTTAGATCACAGATCAAAAACTGGAGCATCGACATTATTCAGTCAGATAATTGCATCTGAAATCATTATTGCCTTTGATAAGTTATCTAAAACATAAAGAAGATATTAAAGGCAAGAGTTTTACTTCATACCCTGTCATTCATGTTTCATATATTTAGTGTTACTAGGTATTTGATTTCAAGACTGCGGTAACATTTTATCCTCAAACAAAATGCTTACTAATACCTAATCTTTCTCACTGGTATGCGCTAGCCATGTATAGTAGTCATGGTATTTACTTCATAATTTCATTTTCTTCCATGGAGCTATTTCTTTTCTTAGCTTTGACCACTGTGCACTGTGGTCACTATTTTGCACCATTGTTTGTTGTTGTTGTTTGTTGGTTTGTTTTTTGTTTTTGTTTTTGTTTTTGTTTTTGTTTTTGTTTTTGTTTTTGTTTTTGTTTTTGTTTTTGTTTTTGTTTTTGTTTTTGTTTTTGTTTTTGTTTTTGTTTTTTAATAGCAAAAAATTATTGCTTAAAAACTATTGATTTCCTGTTTACTATCAGGAGGCTAGTGATTCAATGCAGTATTTATCACTCCTAGTTTTTAATTATGTCATGAACACTGTATTCCTTGCAATATGGTGTGGAATTTGCTTTATTTTTTCATACTATGAATTCAGTGTAAGCTATAGGAATTGATTCAGGATGCAATGGGACTCATGGTTTTCTTCTTCATCTTTGGTATATATGCCAAAAATTTCTGTAACAAAGCTGATAGCTACTAATTTTTAAATGGGACTTAATTATTATTAGTGCCTCTATACAATCATATGAACTTCAAGGTATAGTTCCAAACTGTCAGAAAATTCTCTGTTATCATAGCTGCTTTTCTTTCCAGCTCAACATGAGCCAACAGTGTGCCCAGGTGGCCAAGAAGGCCAACGGTATCCTGTCCTGTATCAAAAACAGCGTGGTCAGCAGGACAAGGGAAGTGATCCTTCCCCTGTACTCTGCATTGGTGAGGCCACACCTGGAGTATTGTGTTCAGTTCTGGGCCCCTCAGTTCAGGAAAGACATTGAAGTGCTGGAGCGGGTCCAGAGAAGAGCAACACGACTGGTGAAGGGACTTGAACATAAGACCTATGAGGAGAGGCTGAGGGAGCTGGGGTTGTTTAGTCTGGAGAAGAGGAGGCTTAGAGGTGACCTCATCACTCTCTATAACTACCTGAAGGGAAGTTATAGCCAGGTGGGGATTGGTCTCTTCTCCCAGGCAGTTAGCAATAGGACAAGGGGGCATGGGCTTAAACTCTACCAGGGGAAATTTAGGCTGGATATTAGAAAGAAATTCTTTACAGAGAGGGTGATCAGGCATTGGAATGGCCTGCCCAGGGAGGTAGTGGACTCGCCGTCCCTGGAGGTTTTTAAACTGAGATTGGACATGGCACTTAGTGCCATGATCTAGTAAACGGACTAGAGTTGGACCAAGGGTTGGACTCGATGATCTCTGAGGTCTCTTCCAACCCAGTCGATTCTGTGATTCTGTGATTCTGTGTAAGATAAAATGCAAATTATGAGTGTGAATCCTCTTGCGAATGAGGTGAGTACCTGAAGGCAAAGTCACATCTCTTTCAATGTCCAGCCTTTTCTGTGTGAAAATATCAGGAATTTGCCCATTTGATAAAGTCTTTCTGAATGAAAGTCACCTCAGGGTAAAAGGCTGATATAAGACTTCTCCCAGTATTCCAGGAGAGATTATCATGAGGTCTGTGCCTATCTTCTTTAAAGAGAACTTTGGACCAGTCACAATATGTTATAGCAAGATAACCACAACTGGGAAGTCACATCTGTATCCCTGAAGCAATCTTTGTATCTGTCATTATTCAATAAAAGCTGCCAAAACTTTTACAGCTTCCCTGCAGTAGTGTATGTATTATAGTTAAAACAAGAATGGAGTATTTGGACAAGAGATACACAGTTACCAACAGCAGGCTTGGAGATGGTTCTCATAACACCATTCTGAACATTTTACCAATGCAGAGGACATGACTCAGACTTTCCGTAGCCTAGAACTATAGTACTATTCCCACATGGCTTCCTACTCACTTTCATATTACTTCCAAAAGAAACAACTTAGAATTACAACATGCACTGAAGTTGGCAATGCAATATTGCATTCTAAAGATTATTTGTTATAAATTGTTGAGGCAATTAATGTTGAATTAATGTTAGAAATGTGTGTGACATCTTCACTAATTCTGAAATAATTATTTTGGATTAATGATAATATAGTAAATATCAGAAGAATTAAAAATGATTAGGCTATCACTTTAAAGAGTCATCCTCACTTTAAAAAACCAGTAATTTTCATATATTTTAAGCAAGTTTGTATGGCAGGCCTTTATAACAAGTTACAATTCAACATTATGCCTTTTCATATTCATGTGCTAACATTACTCAGTGTAGCTACTTATGCATACGTGTAGATAGCAATGGAGCTGTGGATCTCCTAGAATTACAGAGTAATTGACTGTCAAGTATTATTACACTAGGCATTCTTTTGAGATTTTTCTCTGATGTTCATGCTTTGCTTATTATTTATTTATTTCAAAATCTCCTTTTTCTCTCTTGTATTCTATTTTTTAATTTGAAATAAGAAAAAAAAAAATAAAATGGTTGGCTTTGGGAGAAAACTTAGATTTGTGTTAAAGCTTAGCGAATTAAAAGGAAAACAGCCTTCAGAGAACTGAGTGATTTTAAGTGCTCAGTCTGAAATATACTGAGGATAATCCTAAGAGGGTGAGTGCTCCAGTGCTTAGCATTGTCAAAATCCTAGTGACAGTGAAGGTATTTCAAGCTGGTTACTCAAAAATATAGGACACTTTGAATATCTGCATAGTGGAAAGTAGTCAGGCACACTCCCTGGCAAGTTTATAAGTTTGGTTTCATGATAGCTAATGCTCTCCAGACACCGCTTAGAAACAGACTGGGGGACAGCCATGGATGAGCCATATTGTTCCCAAGTGGCAGTATAGTAGTAATTCTATTTAAGGGGAGAAGAGAGTTTAACTGTAGGCAGCAATTGGAGAGAAATGCTCTTCCGCTTGTCTTCAGGAGCAAAGGAAATGTTCTAACGTATTTTATTTTCTACTCTGAATGTAGCCATTACAAACAGCTCCAAATTCTTAAGGCTTTCAACAGTATTTATTTAATTTATTCACCTATTCATTCACTATTTATTAGTTTATTCACCTTCTTCATGCCTGAAATGTATTTCAGAAAATGTTGTGTTGATATTATCTCAGTTCTTGAAGAGATTTATAATTCTGCTATTCAATTAAAATAGTAATATAAGTTATAAAGCACCTTATGAAACCCACATGTTACAGGTGGTCTTTTTTGTTTGGTTGGTTTTGTATTTAAAAGGACGTACCTCTTGCCAGAGCTAAGTGATTTACACAGCATGTTAGACAATATTTTAAGCAAGTTGTAAGCCATTCCAAATATGATGAAACAGTGAAGCTACAGCTCCTAAGGAAATTCAGTTTTTGTTTGGCTCCAAGAATAACAAGAGGTTTTTTTTAGAAAACTAAGTAATTAAAAGCAATTAATGAAACCACACTTTAGGTATTCTTTCTAGAATCACACTGCTAATTTGACTTGTGCATCTGGCACATCGCAAAAAATCATTCTTTCCTCTCCTTGTGGTTTTCCATTTCAACATGGGTGACAAAGCTATGCTCTTCACAGCACCTGCTCTGAAAGTTGTGGTCTGTCTCTTGTGGTGTGTCACTTCCAAGTCTCCTGTGGCACTTGGCTCTCTGAGGACTACTTCAGAGAAGACATAGTTCCCTTGCTTTGTAACTTCACTGCAACACCTGTCTGTATGATCCATTGAGAATAAAGTATCCATTGTTATTCCCCTTTGCTGAAAGAAAGCAGCATGTATAAATGCAAGCAACATCAAGAACAGTAAAATGTACTACCTGAAAGATTTCAGAGACACTTATATTACCTTCAGCAGTATAATTCTTGGATTTTTAAAAAAATGTTTACCTTAACCTTTTTTTAACTCTAATTTCTAAATAAAATGTTCAAAGCATGGCAGGTGACTAAAGATTATTTTTAATTTTTTGTGAATTGGAACTTCAGTCTAAAATTTTACAAAATCACAGTGAAAATCCTGACAATACCAAGGGAAAACTTTCAAATGAAAAATTCCTTCTCTCCTGTAATACCCACCTAACCACTATTCATTTTCATGTTTTGTTTCTATGAGGACTAAAAATAATGTGTAACATCTGAAGAAGAAATGGAATGAAAACATTTTAAATATACTTTCTAAATCTGTGTTAAAGGAGACGGAAGAGGTAGAAAATGCACAGAAAAAGATTAAGATAATTTATGTATAAAAGAATAAAAGACTCTGAGAAGATTAAATTTAGTCTTTTCTGGCAGTTTCATAGCAAGAAGTTAGAGATGGAAAAGGCCTATTAGATTATTCATTTCATCTCTCTGTCAAGGTAGGATTTTCTCCAACTATATTTTTTCCCGTGCTCTGCCCTGTCTAGTGTTGAAAACGCCAAATGATGAATCTTCTACCACTACCCTTAGGAGACTATTCCAAATCCTAATACATCTCCCTGTCAGGATATCTACTGATATTCAGCCTAAACTTTCCATTTGTTAATCTCACCTCATTACTTCTAGGATAGCCAGTGCTACATATATATATATATATATATATGTTTTTTTTTTTCTTTTTTTCTCTTTCTCTGTCTCTTTACCTCTCTTACCCTCCTTAGCTACTGTTTAACTAAACTCTCTTATTTTAGTTCTGTTCATCATAACTCTGAAGTAATTTCCTCAAGCACCCAATATCATCTGTTCTTCTATTCCTGACTTCTCCCAATTTGTTATTTTCTTGGTAATATGATATCTAAAAGTTCCTGGTACCTAAGACAGAAAACTGTAAACCAGTGGAGGCTGAGCCATTGAGATTCTGTTTTCTAGATATACTAACACCTAGGAAAAATTACTTTGAACTGTCACCTTTCAGAAAATAGGCAAAGGAGGAGA
This sequence comes from Columba livia, assembly GCF_036013475.1. Taxonomy (NCBI): domain Eukaryota; kingdom Metazoa; phylum Chordata; class Aves; order Columbiformes; family Columbidae; genus Columba; species Columba livia. Next base: position 36,139,183 of record NC_088602.1, on the reverse strand, counting down.
TCCATGACACTGAAGGAAATGCAATTTGTAGGAAATGCAAGGTCAATGTAGATAAAGAAGGAAGATGTTACATAAAGATTAAAATATTTAATTTTGATAGTGTCAGCAAACATTAAGACCATTGGGAAAACCTCAGTCAAACCTAAATCCTGTATTAAAAGTACTTGAAAACAAAACAAGCAAACAAACAAACAAGCAATCTTGCAGAAACACTAAAAGTAAGTTTACATGGAAACTGAAGTTTATTTAAAATTAATATTAAGAAAAAAAATAGAATCTGCCTTTTTTACCTTATGATTAAATTTATTGTTTTCTTCATAACAATATGAAAGAGTATATTTGACTTCTCATTTCTACATATGTATGCAAATGACATATAAAGTGAAAATTTAGACTTGAGATCATCAGTTTTGTGATAGCAGTGCTTTTCCATGTTGATGAAACTTAATTTTCAATAAAAAATTCCTGTCATATTACATTTTCAATGATCCTATATGTGTGATAAAACTATAAGCTAAAACTAAACCACAGAGAATAGGTGTGCCTAAAGCTAATGTAACTGATTTATTTAAATGTTCTGTTTTAATCAGATTAAAGATATATTATCCTTCTAGAAATGAATTAATAAATTCTTTCATATATTCAAGATAATCCTACTAGATGTAACACATTTTGATAAATTATGTATTGTCACTGTAGAACAGAGGACATCTAAACCAAATGAACTGCATATCTCTGAAATGGCTGAACTGCAAAATGAAGACATAAAATAACTTTCTCAAATATGGTCAAAACACTGCTGTCATAAACATATCAAAATTAGAAGCTGTCATTTAATAATGAAGCCAACAATCTAAAATTCCAGACAGAAAGTCAGTTCAGACTGCTGGTTCTTAAAATATTACTAAGAAGCTCTTAATACTATGATTTTTGAGTCTAGGTAAAGTAAAGGTTTTGATAATGACAGGACTAAACACAATGAGCACAATGAGGACATCTAACTGTAACGCCAACAAAAGTGTTTCCATGTTCTGCTGCATTGAAGAGCATAGTCCGTTTTAGTAACACTCAGCTCATTTAACTCAATGAAAGAAACTCTGATAGTGATCTAATCCCATTGCTTTCTTTCCACGGAGTGGATTAGAGACTGTGAAGTGTTCTTGGTGGTTTGTTTTGGTTTGTTTTTTTTTTTTTTTTTTTAAGTGATACCTTGAGTGCAGCAAAGGAACATTTTCTCCTTTTTTGATACATTATGGTATTTTAACAGTATAATACTGTTGAAACTGTTCATATTGGAAACAACACATTAAGACAGAGGAATTACAATAAAATGTTTTGTTTAAACAAGACTGTAGAGATGCACTGATATTAGTGGTATTTCTCCACATCAAAATTTTGGCTTTAAAATGAACTCCTGAATGGGCATTTGACCTTAACACAATGACTTATTTTGGCAATCTTTTTTTCTATTGTTTTATGGTTTATATTTTATCCTTCTTCTTTAATGATTTTCTTGCTATTTTCAAGTAAAAAAGAGCTTAACTTTAATTTGACATTTAGTGATATTAGAAACTACAAGATTCTATGGGAACAGAAAACTGTCATGAAACCTAAATTCAGTTCAGGCTGCCTCTTTCAGTCCTCCATCTCAGCCTCCTCAGTACCTTGAAAGTAGACACCAGACAGTGGCTGGGTGATTGATACAGAGTAAGTTAAGAAATGTTCTCACTCGTTCCAAATAACATCTCTTTTCTGCCATATGATTGGATTAATAAATGCCTTGGAGACAGAAGTCCATTTTTTTTCTAAAGAACAGTATATCCTCATGCATGTAGTGGTCAATATATTTATAAAGGATGTAAGAAATTATTAAAGTTTCCTTATTGAAAATAAGCAACAGATCCCACAATGTGATATGGTAAACCTAATTCAGCATGAGTATATATCTCTTAATTTTGCTTAGAGAAGAGAGTGCTTTAAATGTGTTTGTGGAGACAAGGTACCAGAAAAATCTAAGACATATTAGTTCTTATGAAAATATGCTGGGGAGGGATCTTAGTAGAATTCAGCACGATTTGAATGTTTATTTTAATAATCAGTGATTAACTCAGTGTATATTAATGAACTGAGTTTACAGTAGTAAATTACATAGAAATATAACTTGATATTTGACTGTAGCATTCTTTTTCTGACTTTGCTACTCTAAGATTAACAAAAATTTTATATGGGAAAGATGTTCTTTTTCTGGATCTTTTTTTTTTTTTATGCTTATCCTAAATGCGCCTGGCATTCATATATAATCAATTGATAAAAAATAGCCCCACATCAATATGATTGCATATCTTAACCTCTTTAAGTCAGTTTTCACATTTTTCTTGAGGGGGACATAAGGAGGTCAATTACTTGTCAATTTAGACTGTTATTAACAGACAGTTTTATGAGAAGTAGCAGCATCAATGACCTACTTTGTCTCTAGTTAAACTGATAAATTTATTTTCAGAATATTAACACATTCAGCACACATTCTAAACAACAGAATAGCCTGATTATAATATCAATAAACCCACAGAGTCTCCTCATTCTCCCATTAAAGAGTAGGGACAATGGTGAGAAGTAACAGTAACAAATTCAGAAATCAAATCCACCTGATTGGTGCTTCTCTTTTCTTTCTTTCTTTCTTTTCCTTCCTTCCTTCCTTCCTTCCTTCCTTCCTTCCTTCCTTCCTTCCTTCCTTCCTTCCTGCTATTCAGTCATCTATTGAGTATCTGTATAGAAAAAAGAAAAAAGAAAAAAAAAAAGAAAAAAAAAAAAAGAAAAAAAGTTGCCTTTATTTTGCAAGGGAAGTCAGGATCTGAATGAAAAGGTCTGAATAAAAAGACTAGTAACTATGTCATTAAAAATAATATGCTGGTTAAAGATTGGTTTGGCATAGTGAGACCTAGGATTCCCCATCTTGCTCCCTGTTTTATTCTTATTTTGTTCCAAGACTTCAAATTGCAAAGCAGTAAGAACTTGTTTTCCAGATGTAAGAAAGCACTTGATCATTTTACATGCAACATTTTGTATTTGCAGTTGCAAAGATCTCAAAATAAACTTGGAAAGCTGTATCTAACTACAGGAAAAATGTGATCTATAATGTGTCCTACAGTTCAACTTCTCTATTGAATCCTCTTCACCAACGTATCAGCTGGAGCAAATTTTGCTTACTCTCTTGCTCTTTCACTTAGTTTCTCTTCCAGTAGAAACCAGTGTAAGACCTGGGACAGAAAAGAATGTGTAGAGAGGATCAAATTTCCTTTGAAAAGTGCTAACGAGCTTTTTGTTGTTATCACTTGTTTCCTGGAGATTGGAAGTGGTCCTCGATCCCATAATTCAGATATAGATCTATACACAATATTCTGCTTTGGCTTCTAGAACAATCTGCCATCATTGGAAGTCAGGGTTTCCTGCTTCCTGTCTCATTTTTCTACAGAAAGGCAGTGACTCCACTGTCATTTCAGGGAAACTATCGCCTCAAGTATGATGAAATTCAAGTGGGAGTGGAGCTGATAGTATGCTGTGTCAACGTACACAAAGGTCCTCTTTCTCTTGGTCCAGATCTAGTGAGATGAACTGCAGCTTCATCCAGTGAAGTGTATCTATCAGATACATAACCTGTGGAGAACTGCACTCTCTAAGGATGTTACGTCAGATGGGATGAAAAAAAAAAAAAAGTGTAAAGAGAAGATTAAAAAGATTATAAAAGGAATTTCTGAGAAAGATTTTGAACTCTTTATGTGTGACTGGATCTCAGTGCACCAGAATCTCAAAATGGTATTTCCCAGAGGACACATCTGAAGAAACAAAATGGATTTGTCTAAAGCAAAAGATTACTGGAACCATTATACCATCCTTAGAAGCTTGAAAAAAATGGACATTTTTAAGGAGAACTTAGACAAATGTCTGAAAAAAAAAATATTGTGACATATTTTGACAACAGTATTACAAGATATGTTTAGAGGTGAGATTCACCATGTTTACTGTTAGATATCTAAAATACATTGGTCACCTTGAGGAGAAATATGTTTAATGAGATGGAGATACATACATCTACCTGATTTTTTTTTTTTTTTCTTAGAATATGATGCATTGCGAATGTATATTTCATTCTGCTAATTACAGAGGGAGTCTGGAATATACTCTGATTATTAACTTTTAGATATCAAACTTAAGCCATAGTAAGACTCTCTCTTGAGATGACCTCTCAAACTCCCTTGTGGCTCTGTTTTATATTTTTCTGCCATTTTAAATCAATTCTCAGGTTTAATCAAACTACTACTCTCCATGACTGCTCAATATGTATAAACTCAATAATACATATCAATGCACTTTCAGTTGGCTGAAACTTCTGAACCAGATATTTACTCAGTATTAAACAACAATAGCACCCTCAGCTTAGACCTACTAAGAAACAGTTCACTTTAAAGGATTATCGATTTCTCAAACACGTATTTTTCACTGTTAAACCATAGTGTGATTTCACAGTTAGATATGTTTTGCAGAATGTGAGCTCTTTATTTAGCTAATGGTTACAAATTAGGGAAAATGAAGCCTGCTGTTGCCTGTCTTGGCTGGAAGAATCTTTCTTTTTAAGCTTAGTGATTTGCCTTCCCAGATAAAGTTTTTAATTATACCTTGCACTTTTTGAAGCCCATTAGACATCTAGAAATGCGGCATACTGTAAACATAATTATACTTATGAGAAGTAATTAATCTAATGGATTTTCAGTCTACCTCACCTAGTGAACTGCAACCTGTTCCAATTTATTATGCTGTTTCACAAAGGCGTAAATATTGTCTTTCATAATAATTTTGAGTGTTTATTAAGGGGATTCTATACATATCTCATACAATTAATTTCAGAAATTTACTTAGTTTGGAAGATCTCATGACTCCTGATAATAGTAAAGCAATACTTTATTATTTTTGCTAATTAATTCAGTGGCACACAAAAATCAATATAATCCTTACAGATTTAGGCATCAGAATTCTAATCTAGCCAACAGGAATCCATCTGTCTGGAACAGACTGCAGTATCATTCTTGGAATACATGGCAATTTCTCTGTTGTTGTTGTGTTTTTTTTTTTCCTGCAAAAACAAAGAGTTTTCTATCACATCAAATGATTTTATTTTTTTCTTATTCCTGTCCTAAAGTCTTTAATCAATTGCATTTGTTTTTCCACTTAAAAGTGAACCATTTTTCTGAACCCCAAATTAATACAGGTTCTATCATGAGCAACAGGAGGATGTGGCAGCTGTGGGGAGCCTAACCTACATATTATAAAATTTTGAAAGATATTTCGCTACAGTAGATATATAAGATTTTTTTATACATAATTGTTTCCTTATGCCTAATGTGGCTCATGAACTTGAACACAATCCACTCTGTCAAATGCTTTCTCTATACTTAAAGACAGTCTGAAAAAGTTACTGATGAGTTCTTTAAATCTATTGTTCAAACACCTTATTTTCTAAAACCTGCCTATAGTGCTTAAAAATATGAGGAAATTATGAACCTATGTCTTTTCAGTTCATTAATAATTTACACATAAATGTGAAAAGGTTGCAAAATAAAATGTTTTACTCTCCCTTTTTAGTCAGAACTATACTCCAAGTACATATCAGTGCTAATATTTGTAGTTAATTTATTGTCTAATTTGGTTGGCACAGAATTATTTTCCTGCTGGTAACTCTACTGTGTGAAACTGGTAACCCTGCATTCTTTATCAGCTTCAGTTTCAACTTTTCTTTTGATTTCCTGTTGCACAAAAGTTTGAGGATTGCATGACTAAGACCACAAACGCAGGTTATGTCTTTGTATATAAAGATGTTTTGAGACCTGATGAGTTGTATTTTAAGTGAGTTGCTGACAGAAGAATGCAGAATAAAATTTCATGGAGAAGACTAGATATGTGCTGTCCTTTCATTTAGAATTATTTGGCTCACAAAGGTTTGGGATATGTATCTATTTAAAGACTCTGTGGTATGTCCTTGTTAGTCCAAACAGATCAAGAGATGTTGTTTTTATTGAATAAGATACATACAATATCATCTATGTAGTAATGTGTGAATAAATGAACTACTGGAGATTTTTAAGTTGCTAGTTTCCGTCAAGCTGAAATCATGTTTTAATGATTTTCTTATCAAAACACAGCAAATGTTACTCAAATTTACCATCATCTTTACCTTTATAAATGTTAAAATGCATAAACACAGAGCAAAAAAATAATTTGGAAAATATATATATATATATATATTTATTTTTTTTTTAATCTTATAATGTAACCATGCATTGGTACGTTATGAATAACAAAAAATGTACTTTTTCAGTAATGGTTTTCTTAGACAGTTCTGTATGAAAACTGGGAGGGCTTGTGTGTTGTTTTAGAAGAAAAGGAAAAAAAAGATTCATTGGAAGAAAAGCACAGTTTTTCAAAAAGGCTCATTATGGATCTAATTCTATATCAAGTGATCCGTGACACTGCTATTAATTGATTTTTCTGGAGCTGGTTTGAAACAGGACATCTTTCAGTTTTATCCTGATTATTCATAGAAATTAAATGTGAACAATGACAAGATAACTTGGAATTCTGAAGAAAATAGGACTCAGAGGTAAATTCAGACTCTTTCCTTGCTGTTGTGACTTGAGTTTTCTTTGTTAAAGGCAACAAAATCACGGCAAAAATAAAAGCTAATTGCATTAAAAGAACTAATTTAAAGAGCGTGAAATTACCGGATGATTTTTTTTTTTTTTTTTTTAATTTGTAAGCAAGCAACACTTCAGAATTTCCATGGAGTTTATAATATTCATAGATCAATAAGCCAGAGAAATTATTGCAGTTATTATCCTTCTCCTACTGTGGTGGAAGAGCAGTCAGAGACATGTAACTCACAAATTTGGGTGTATGTCTGAAAGGAAGTCTAGTCTCCAGGTTGTTCTGTTTCTTTTTTAGCTTGATCAGTATTCCTAAAGAGGAATAAGTAGCCTTTCCTTTGATACTTTGCAGTCATTGAAGTAATGACTGTCATGCATTGGACTATAAAGGCTTTTGTAATTGACTTGATAAGATGAAGATTGGAGATGCATGTAAATAGGTACATATTTTATTTTACCCATGAACAAAACTTATTGTTTGGACAGATTTGTCCTGTGTTATTTTTACACATTTATGTAATTTGGAGGTGATTGAACTTTTTTTTTTTTCCTTTTCTATTATGGAAGATCAGCTTTTCAACCACATTTCTCCTCTCTAGAAATAACTCTATTCTACTACCAACTTCATGAAGGAGTTTTGCTCTGTATTCTGTATTAATTATTTTTTCTCTACTAACTGGGATATCATCCTTAAAAGAGAAAAGTATTGCAGCATGATTGTGCATAAAAGCTTGTCCAGTAGTTCAGAATTCAGACTTTATTGAAAACAAAACAAAACAAACTATAATGAAATCAGTATGCTTACATAAAGGTTTTGGGTAAAAAGACTGTAATGTTAATAAAAACAAAGTCATGTAAAATAAATATTTGGAACAATAACAAAAAAAAGCTTTATGTATACACTCAAAAACTTTCCAAGAGCTTAATCAAATGTGTTGCTCTCAGGGGTAATAAGCTCTAAATGGATAGCAGTAGTCCTCTTATGGGCAAAAACATATCTGTCACACTGCATACTCTCTGCTTTCTGTCTGTGGACTCTCTGAAAGAGGGTAAGTAAGACATCTGTAAGGGTAAGTAAGTGGTGAGATCTGAGGGAGAAAGGTGGTTCATTGCCATTGAAAACTACAACACCTACTGTTCAATATAATGACTCTGATTCCCCCATTCTTTAATCACATCCATTAATGAATTCTGATTATTTCCTTGGAAACTCTATCCAGCACAAAGGTTACTAAGAAAAGAAACAAATAGTCAGATATTAAATTTTGGAAAGACCAACACCTATATGTGTATTGATGAATACTCAGAACCTTTAGATTTCTAATGCTCTTTAAACATGTCATCAGCTTCAAATGCAAAATGTAACTTCATGAAAGTTTATGGAATTTGTGTGTTTCTTTTTTTTTTTTTTTTTAATTCTATTTTTATTTTATGTATGTGTGTGTATTTATTTTTTGGGCTTTTTTTTGTTGTTGTTTGTTTTTTTTTAAACTCCGCTATTTTAGATTGTATTGGAACTCGCTTTGCCTCTGTTTTCACTGTTTTTGAACATAACCTATTTTCTCAGTCACTGCTTTCTCTAAACAAAATGAACCTTATCAAGTCTCTTAATCCAACTTCTTTTATGTAAACAGCAGCTAATTTTCCCTGTTTTACTGTAGTTTGATAAGCATAGATCTTTCCAATGTTTTTCTACCTGGAGGCTATTATCTTTTACAATATGTTGGTATGCTTTAAAATGAAGGTACAACAGGGAGAGGTCAAACACAAAAGGTAACAGCTCTTTTGTAATGGATTAGTTCAATCAGGTACAGTTTTGGTGCTTTAAAATAATAATTAAAAAGTTCAAGTAATTAAGAAGTTTCCAATCTATTTCTTGGAAGGAGAATCAAGTTGCAGGGTGATATGAAGTGATGCCAGCTCTTGAATTAACACAGACAGGCTTTGGTAGTTACAATCAGAGGACTTCTGAATCAAGAAAATAAGTATGTTTATTACCAAGACGTAATGTGGTTCCACAGTTAGCAGTAATAGTTGACTACCTAGAGGGATGATTATGCAGATGAGAGCAATTTTATTTTCTGAAAGTAAAGCCTTTTTTTCTTTGTTATGTTATTTTATTTTAAAGAAAATAATCTCAACTTCACAGACTTCCTGTTGCTAAATGGACGTATATTAGTCACAAAGACAGCTAATGTGAAAGGAAATTTAGAAATCTAATTAATCAGGCAACTCTGACTGATTTTTAACACCCTAGAATATGTAAAGTTCATGTATTTCTCTTGTTCAAATATTTTCGATAGTTTCTTTTAAAAGTATCAATAATGTAATTCTGATACCTTTCCACATACTTTGGAGAAAAAGAGATAATTGATCTGGAGGTATATGGATGACTTAGAAGTATTGCATGTAGAGACTGAAATGTGTTCCTTTTTCCTTTCTTTTACATTCTGACTACAATTTCTAGACCACAGTTTGAACACATTTACATTGATTAGAAACTGTGTATGCTGTAACTGTTCTCCAGCTTTGAACCTTTTCACTGCTTTGGATCTGTTTGCTATTGGGCTAATACACCACCTACAGCTATTGCAATATTAACATGTTTATGTTTAAAGATGTTTGCCATTAAATTGCAAAGCTCTGTAACACTTCTCAAACAGTCCAAGTCATAGACTTTATTTCAGCATCAGTGACTTGTTCCCATTTAGATCAAAGGCAGATTATTTCAAGTAGACATAAAGTACAGCTATTCTAGAATAACATGTGTTTGTTCAGGAATAGTTATTCTGGAATAGCTGTTCATGAATAGCTAATTTAGATTACCTCCATTTGATGATTGGTGATAGGGAATTCAAAAGAGCAGAATTCAAAGGGACTTTTCATTCATCATTCTCTTGGGGGACAAGTGACTTTATAGACTTTGTAAAAGCATTGATTCACAAGCACATTTTTATCAAGAAGTCTGTTTTAACTGTCTGTGTGAGGTTATTGCAGGACTTTTTCAAGTGCACCAGAAACTTTTAAATTCTTGTCATTCAGTTAACCATTTAAATCTTATTATCAGAGAAATCCATAAAAACCCCATGTTATTAACATTACAATAACTAATAGAGATAGTATTTTGTGTAGAAAGTTTAAAAGTTCATATTACAAAGGTTTTGGAATGTATATGTAAAATATGAAAGGCTTTTTGTTGTTGTTGAAAATTTCTAAAACCTGTTCTTTTTTAAGACAGACTTTAAAATAAATCTTATTCTCTAAATCATCTTTCAATCTCCCTTCTGAACTCCAACTTATGATGCTCTCAGGTTGTCTTCAGTCAAGAAAGACTTTGACATAGGCAAGAAAAGATAACTCCCACAATCTGACCCGTTAACTGATTGGATTAAAAATGCAAGAAGAAGCCTAGAGCTGATGGACCTGTATATGCTCTGCAACCACACATCCAGAAAGTGAACAGTCCTGAAGTGAGCAGTGAGGTCTCCATGATAAATTGCACCATTAGAAGTACAAGGAGCTTTGTAATTTGTTCTCACCTACACATTTTTAGGTGAGACAGGGCCTGATAGCTGTTTCTGTGGGACAGTATCCGAGATGGTTAACATGAAGGTGGCTTAAAAGTCTACACTAGGCCTCCCAACACTTCCAAGGACGACACTGGTGTATGCAGTGTCAGATCTGAGTTTTCAGTGTTCGAACTGTAATTGTGTCACTGCTTGTATATTTAAAAGATGGAGCAAAAACCAGTTATGTATTCTCAGCCACATAAGTCATCAGAACTGTACTGAACTTAACTACTAAAAACTCTTGCCCACTAGTTCCATATGAAAGATTCTGAGGTAAGAGTGTTTTGTGTAGCTGTCTATCAGAAAACACGTTTTCATCCATTTATTTGATCTTGGAGCTAGCGTATCAGTCTTCCTTTGCTCTTTTTTGTCTGAAGTAATCCTATGTGCTGGCAAGTATAAATAATAGAACAATCAAGACTAACAAAAACAAAGAAGAAAGTTTGTAGAATCCATCAGAGGTGAAAAATCACCAACAATTAGCAAGTTTTTAGTTATTTCCATCTTTGAAGCATTTAGACATGAAATAATTAATGTTAAGAAGATTAAAGCAATAAGCATCAAAACATTACTGATACTGGTTTCCTTAAAAATATATATTTTGGCAGAAGAAAAATGTTTGAAAATATGTATTTTACACAAACTTAATGGTGTCAGTAAATAAGAGAACAAGGATAGATTTTTTTTTTTTGTGTAGAAAATTCTTAATCCAGAATAATAAAACAAATTTTCACCTTTACTTTACAAAGTTAATAGAAGGCATTCTGCATTACTTAAGTTTGTGTATTCCTTCCATTCTTCCTTCCTCATTGTTTCCTTTCTTCTTTCCTTTCTCAGATTGCCATTGTATTCCAGAAGACATCAGATCAAGAAAGGAGAAAACATATACCACCTTACAAGAGTCATTACTGGAAGCTTGGTCAGTAGTAATAAAAGATCCATTGTTCAGGATTGAATCCTGACCATAACCTTCCAGAATATGTAAACTTGCACAAAAAATATCAGATGCTTTGTTTAACACAGAAGAAATTGAGAGTTATTAATGATAGTCTGGTTAACTGGAAAAAAAATGATCAAACATACCTATTAAGTTAGACTTATATCTAACCTTCTATAGATATAGAAACATATACAATATGTATTTACAGTTCATACATATACATAGATTATAATTTATTTTAAAAATAAAAAAGTCAATAGATGTACAAAAGTCAATAGATGCAGCTACAGAGTTGGAAAATGGATCTGTATATTCATTAATCCCTCACCTAAGCAAGAATGTGCTCTACTGGATAGTTAAAAGAGAAAGATGCAGAACTGGGAGATTACAACTACTGATAGATGTTGCCTTAGTTTCATTTAGTCTCCTTTATAAGCCTCAATCCTTCAAAGATTCCCTTTTTAAAATGGACTGAGTGCTTTCAGAGGCAGAAAAGGAAATTTGTAATGACTGCAGACAAATTAGATGATCCAAGCAATATCTCTTCCATCTTTAAATCCTCACACTGCAAGTCAGGAACAGAGGGATAGATAAGAAGCGCTAAAGCTGTCAGACTCTATGCAGTCAGCAGTGTATGTTCGCAACGGACTCTTGTATTGTAAACAGTAACTCAATGTGATTATTTGGTATCTAAATATGCCACTGTGAATTCTCCACTTACTACTACACAGAGGTCAAAGACATACACAAGATACTTTCAAGTAGCTTCTTTTGGATTTTGATGTTTCATCTGTTCCTACCACCACAGTGAATATGAATGTTTGCTATTAACTATTAGCCTGTAACTCAGGCCACCTTGACTTGTAATCCCAATCAATCCAGTACACCAAACAGTGCCTGAATGTTTGCTCAATGAAAATAGTTTCTGAAATGACTTGTCCATTCAGCCTGTGAGTGTCTGTTATTAGTTTCTTATCCATATTTAACTCTTGACTTTTCCATTATGTGTCTTATCTTTTGAGCTTAAAAATCCACTACTCCAGGGACTGGAAGAACACATTTCAAGAACACGAATATTCAGGGAGGAGGAAGAGGGGTGAAGGAGAGGACAGGAAAGTTTTTATTTAACTCTTGTTAAAACTAGAATAACGAATAATAAGATTAGATGTGATATTGACCAGTCATTTTTTCCATCCCCAAGCCCTAAAGCAGGATCATGTGTGACAAACTGTTCTGGATAGGTGAGAAATTGCCAGTTGCTCTGCCTCTCTCCCTCACAGTCTATTTCAATTCATCTTAATCTCGAAAAAAAGAAAGTATTTATATCTAGCTTGAATGTTGCCACTACATCTTGTTTTGGCTATCTCAGTAATAGTTACTAAACTCTTTCTTTGTTAAAATTCTCTTTGCTCTAAAAGAGCATGGTATCTGTGACTCTTGATTTAGGATAAACTGCGTCACTTTGTATCTTAAAAACAAAAAAAAATCTGACATTTAAAAATACTTCTACAACCATTCTTTACTTTGAAAAACAAGTTATAGTTGTCATCTTCACTTTGTGTCTTTCATGTGATATTTTCAGTTCATAGCTAGTGCTTCTGATGTATGGAAAATGATCTCTTTTTTAAGTTTTCAAAACTAAAGATATGACCTAAAAGCACTAGAAATTACAATTAGAGCTAGAGAAAAATAATTTAGCATTAATTAAGAAACATTTTTTCTCTAAATAAAATACTATGTGTTAGCTTGCTCATATAAAATACTTTTTTTTTTAACCTTTACCAGTTACATAGATGTTTTTGAAAATATTTTTTCAGAATTTTACTCATTTATCAGAAATAGAAGCAAACATTGGATTTCACATTTATTTTGCAGATATAGCTCTACTGCATAATCTTATACTTGTGTAGAAAAAATCAGTTTTTCTCATGTGTGGTTCATTGTATATTTTTGATTCACTCACTTTCTGCTATGTTTTGAAGGAGTTCAGATACCTAGTTTAGTCTGGTGGTCCAAATTTCAGATGTCTCAAGTAGGTGAGATGAGTGCCACCTTTGAAGTCAGAGTTCATGCTGGCTTCTCTGTGCGACTGAATTTTTTAATCTGATTGATGTTGTCCACAGTCCCTGACCAGAGCACTACTCATCTTCAGTGAAAGCACATAGAAAGCAGCATCCTTTGGAGACTTTCTCTGGCACATCTGGACAGTCATGCTATCTCCCTCAGAGTCCTTGCACAGTCTGGCTGTAATATTTTTATGAGGCAGCAATTATACATCAGCTTCTACTTCATCCTTACAATAACCGTCTACATTTCTGTTCACATATCTTGAGATATAACACTTTTTCTAGACCCTGTCCTGGTTTTGTTAAAAACAAGTTACTCTTTTACTGAATTTGCCTGTCAGCTAAAACTTTCATATTAGCTGGATTTTCCTGGAGAACCAGATACATGTTTTGGTAAACATAGCAATGGAATGCGCGGTTATTGATAATGATTGATGCACATCTCACGAGAGGGGCAACAAGAAACAGGTGACCAAGAAACTGACCAACGGAGTATAACATCCCATTCACATGAATACTTCATATAGAAGTGGGAGATCATGAGGATCTCATCCTTTTTCCTTATGGCCGACATTAGGAGAGGACCTTGCGAATCATCCCTGTGAACTGAGACCTAGTGACAGACTGAATCCAGCTCGGTTTGGCTTCAGAGTGCAATCCAGGACTTCGGGTGCTGGCTCTGCAGTTTCTGGGACTTTCAAGATTGGTTTTGTATATTTTGTATTATTTTCTCTATTCTTATTAGTAGTATTAGTAAAACATTTTTAATTTTTCCAACTCTCTTCTCTCTGTCCTTCTTTCCCTCCTAATTGCCTGTCCTTAGTGGGAAGAGGAGAGAGGGAGGAGGCTGAAGGGGGAAGGTAGGGAGAAGAGGTTAACAATACCTCTGCCATGGTTTTATTGTCACCCCACAATCAAAACCTTGACAGCCCCAAAAGAAAAAGAAGGAAAAAAAGGAAAAAAAAAAAAAGAGGAAAAATGGAAATGGAAATGGAAAGAAAAGAAAAGAAAAGAAAAGAAAAGAAAAGAAAAGAAAAGAAAAGAAAAGAAAAGAAAAGAAAAGAAAAGAAAAGAAAAGAAAAGAAAAGAAAAGAAAAGAAAAGAAAAGAAAAGAAAAGAAAAGAAAAGAAGAAAAGAAAAGAAAAGAAGAAAAGAAAAAAAAGAAAAGAAAAGAAAAGAAAACAGAAGGGAAAAAAAAGGAAAAGAGAAAAAATTAAAACAAATAAAGAAATCCGAGATAAACCCTGTTCTTGATATTACTCATGAAAACATTAAGATGATGACACCTTTTCTAAAGCTAGGACTTCTCAGCACAAATCTTATTAGCTGTTTTCTTATGTAAATAAAAGCTGGAGTGGGAAAATAGGAAAGCTTGTTCTTCTGCATTTTCATCATGTGAATATGGTACTGAAGGGAGAAATGTGTCTCAGGGTCAGGTAGTTATTCAAGGAAGTGCATGTGGCAATAGTAATTAAGAGGAAGAGGATTATGATTAAGGTGCTGGTGTAGGTCTGTCTTAAAAGCCTGCTGCTTTCCAGAGTATTTTACATTCTCAAACAGTGCCAGATTTGGTCTATCCGGAAAGTATGTAGATATTTCCCAATTTCAAAAAAGTTATTGTTTCTGCTTATAGAGGGTATTGTGGAGTCCAGAAAATACCCCCATAGCACATGTAACTCAGCAAACAACTTTACTCTCAGATATCAGATAATCCCATTGGTTTGGAATAATCTCCAGTAGGGACGCTGGGGCAACACAACATCCATTTATTGATATGTAGGTGAAGATTTTATCCTGTGCCTCCAAAAACAGGGACATCCATCACATGAAACAGAAATTTGAAGGGAAGAAAATGAAAGTGTTAAGCATATTTACAGTCTCAGAAATGGTTTGGTCTGTTATGAAAAACAGAAGATGATGCTGATCACCCAGTAAGGTGGCTACACCACCTTCTCTAAGTCTCTGTGTCTTGTAAAAAGATAATTAAATATGTTTTCATGCTTATGAAAATCAGTCTCTTGACCTTCTAGGTCTGGAAGCAAATGGAAGGGCTTAGAAATATACCAATAGTCTACATTCACAGAAAGAAACAGAAAGTTACAGGAAAACAAATATTTAGCTATTACAAAAAACAGAATGGTAGCCTGAATGTCGAAGTTTTGTTCGAGCCTTAGGCAATGTCTGGCAGTACAAGAAAGGTTCAAATTCAGCTATTTCTTTGCTGTTGGGCAACCTGGGACTACAATATTACTGTCCTTACTAGTGTATAATGCTGCTACCCAAGTGCATGTAGTATACCCATGAAAGTGTTATGTTACTAGAATTCACTACAGAACAAAAGCTCTGCTTTGGTTTGTATTTGTCTTCCATATAAGCATGCTTTGTTCAGTAATATTTGAATATACTTCTAAATATATTTCACAGTTAATAATTATTCTTACTCAACAAATTTTTATTTAATTGAAGTAATATATTTCTCAGAACAATAAATATAACCATAAATACTTATCCACAGGTTAGCTTGCAGGTATGTTAGAGATATTCCAATACCTTCAAATTCCCCTAGAGTATGTCCTTGTACTTGTGCATAACTGTTCGTACAGTATGGCTTCTGTGCTCAAACTGGTAGCAAAGCAGAAAACAGAACATTTTGTAAACTCTACATGGAATTATTTTCTCAGCGTAAAACCAAATGTGGTTCTGCTTCAGTTTCTGCTTCATGTTATCAGTGAGGAAGAAAAGCTATGTCTTTACCTTGCACAATTACTCCAAAATCATCTCTTCAAAAATCCAAGCAAACAAAACATAGAATAAGTTAAAGACAAATGCAGTATTTATTCTGTGAAAATTAACACTAAGTAAACTGAAGCCAGTGCACAACCCTTTGTACTCCATAACTTTTGAAATTAAACTGCTAAAGGATTGAAGATTATTTGTATTATTTACTATTTCCTGCATCCCATGCAATAATAATATGCTATTTTTTATATTTTCATTAGACAAAAAAAAAAAAAAAAAAGTGCATTTTTTCAAACTGAACTATCTAGACTCCTCATTTCTCTATGTTATTTTCTGGTAAGTACAAACCATAAGTTTGTTGTTTGTTTTTTTTTTAAAGTTTCAGAACATTTGGGGTATTTGTTGATTTCTGATAACTTCTGAAAAAATCACTCCTGACCAAGAGCCTGGGCAGTTTCATTCTGCAGGTATTTAGTTTCCTTTCTCTCTGATCCAGACAATAGGAGGTCAGACTTCACTGCTTTCTGACCTCTGTGCTTACCATCTGCATGCAGACGAATGTGTCTTAATGATCATTCTTGTTTGTTTTGTTTTGGCTATGTTGTATTGCAAACCACTGGTAGTGCGGTTGGTCAGAGACTCAGTGTTTACTGTCCTGATAATAATTTGATTCCTTTGACTGATACTGATGCTCCCTTCTGTATGGAATTCATTAGCACTAATAGAGCTGAAGATGTAAAAGGAAACTGGAAACCTTTAGAAAACGTGGAGATTTTGGGGTTTTAGTCATTCTGCTTCATTGACTAAAAGTCATTGACTTTTAGTGTTATTTCTTTCTGCTTCAGAAACAGTACAAAATCACAATTTCAAGAATGCAGTGCCATGCAATAGTCATTGTCTTGACTTTTCTCCATTCTGTAATTCATAAACATACACTAATTTCTATTTTGAGATGAAGAGTGGAATACTATTGTGAAATAGAAAGCAATCTATAAATTTATTCACCACTCAAGCCCTCTTAAAACAGTATGGAACAGCAGCTGTGAAGACTAAGAAAACCCAAGGACTGCCCTGACATTTTGCCGTCGGTTGTTTTGACACTCCACAACTTCAGGATGGAAGAACTGACCTCTACAGAGACATTCTTCCTGAAGCATTTTACTGTGATTTTATACAAGAAGGGATAATTTGTCCATTTGAAAGAATGTGTCTTACTACTTCTAGTACAGACAAAAGACGCCCCACAAACCTTAGCTTGTTCTTATCTGTCTGCAAAAACCAAATCCATAGCACATTTTTTTCTTATTCACTGAGTAAATAAATTAATGCAGATCTGTAAATTATCAGAAGAACAGAAAAAATAAATTTTTATTTCCTTAAAGAGCAGCTTCAGATAACATGGTTATTTTTAAAAGGAAAAAACAAGTAGAAGTTTAACAAAATCTTGAAGGAGCTGACATTGTTTACCTATTTCAGATAGCAGAGAATGAGCAGGAAGGGAAGAGAGATATGTCAGCAAAATATAGCAAAATATTATTAACAATCATACACACAAAACAGAAAGAAAGAACAAGTTAAGGCTTCAACACGGTCTTTTAAATTCCTGCTGAGTGCTCCTCAGTATGATTAAGGAAATCTGAAGTCTGCAGAAATTTTTGAATTGGTGTGGTCAGGAGTTAGCCTATAAAATAGAACAATGATACATATTCTCCTTGTATTAATTTCTCTCTGACCAATTGTTGCCATATATTGTCTGGTGAATCTCAGACTCTGGGAGATTTTTTTCAAAAATGTTTTTCTGAAACCTCCAGTGAAAACATAGCTTTACCTGAAAAAGAACAAATTTCCTTACCCTCCAAAACTAAAAAGAAATGGTTCAAAATATCAATCATTTAGATTGAAAACGTTTGGCCCCTAATGAAAAAGATAGTATTTTTCATCCTTTTTTTGCCTGTTTGATTTTAATTTGCAATCTTCTTTGTTATCCTGCCTTATTTCATGTTTTTCTGATGTGGGTGTTGAGCAGCAATGCTGGACAACCCTACCTCTTGATACTGTGAGGAAGGCAAGCTGACTGTCTCAATCACCTTGTGCTTTTCTAAGAGTGCCTACGCTCACAAACAAATAAAAAGACAGATTCTGCGTCTCATTGTTTCTTAGTGCACAATAGCAGACTTTGATTGTAGTCTTTTTCCTCTCTGAAATACTAATTTATATGAATAAGAGTCACTTTTTTTGTAAATGGAAAAGGCAGTCCAGGAAGATGTTTACTTCTGAGAGAAAATCCATCTCTCTGTTGTAAAACCAAGCTTAGAAAAATTTTAATCATCTGAACAAGTGACACATTTCATCCTTGATCTCTTCAGACAGAATGCAAACTGTAATTAAATAGCATTATTATTATCAAACTATGATTATTGCTCCCTTGAGTGACTGTGATTAATGTGAAGGTTTCTTGGTGGGTATTTGAATATAACCTTTGTTGGTATATTTTTAGTTTATTAACAATTTCAGATTAAAATACTTTATTTACTGAAAAAAATGTAAATAAACATATAGACCATGTAAACCCATTATACAAATAAATATTAGTATGCTATGGTAAAATTATACATTGTAAAATACCTTCTTACATTTAAGAGATGACTGAAATCTTTAAAAGGAACATAAAACTATTCCCACCTTTTTATTTTTTTTTTCCCTCCAGTTTTTATTTTGTTTCAAATCAGTGTAATTCTAAAGTGTTATATTAGGTTGAAAATACATCTGAATCTGTTCTGCCATTCAAAAGCATTTAAATAACATCACCAAAGTTTCCTCATTAAAAGCAGATTTTCAGATAGCAATTGATCCACTTAGGCACCAGTTCAAAGCTCTTGATATCTGCTTCTGTTAGCTAGCAAACAGAAATTTGTAAACTGGTCTTCTAGCTTACTGCAGAAAACCTCAAATGAATTCAAAATATGGACTCTTAAATGGATTAATTAAGCTCTCCATCCCATACTTTACAGGCACTACTGTGAATACCAGAAAGCATCCTATTGATTTTAAGATTTTTGCTTTACATTATAAATCCCTTCACTGGCTTGATCCTCAATATCTGGGAGAATTACAAACACCATATTTCCTTTCCCGCTGTTTGAATGCTGGCCCAGTAATGGCTCCTTTGATCTTTCTAAACCTTCCTTGAGCTATATATTATTCCCTCTCACTCAACACTTTATTCCACACTATACATCAATGTCCCTTGCTAGCCTTAAAATCAAGTCTAAAATCTGATGTGTTACATATAGACTGCTGGCATCATTCAGCTCCACTAGCTAATGACTGCAATAGTATGATAAGAACACACTTTTTTTTTCTATGGCAGCAAGAGGCTTGACATATTTATTATTTCTTTTGCATGACTTGTTTTATATATCTATTTATTTTGCAGAATTTTGAGACACTAGTCAGAAGCATTTTACTAAAGGTTTACCAGTTCTCAAAGACATTATGATAGACAGAATGAGAAAGAAGTTGTGAAGTAAGACTGAGATTTTAGACATTTCCTTGACAACTATTCCTTTAAACAAGGATACGTAATTAAAGAGGACACATATTACAAAAGATTAGGAAGGATAAGGAATCATAAAGTTCGAATTTCTCATTTTTTGGTGGGGAAAGAACTGGAGAAAGTAAACAAAACCCAAAAGAAGTGCTCATCTTATTGAATCAGTAATGACACAAATCTTAACTCAAAAGACACTGTTATTTTACCTTCAGAATCTCAATTAATGTATCATACAATCACCCCCATACAAAGGAGAGTGTGATGGTTTGTGCCACTAGAACAAAATGACTATTCCAGAAGGCCTCAGAAAATCACCTTTGTGATTCAAACAATATCATCTACAACTTTCAATTACACAAAAAAAAGCAGATGAAATTCAGTCACTGATAAAGACAGTGTTTTCATTTTGCTTTCCTCTTTTCCAAATATTTGATTCTCCAAAATCTGTTTTTTTTTTTTCTAGTACCAAATTATTTTCTGGTACAGACTCAGTAAGACAAGAGTAAAAAAGATTGAGAAAGAAGATTGTTAGCCTTCTGGGCTAGTAACCTACAAACATTTCTTGATTCACTCTTGTACAACTATCAAATCATGTATTCTTGTAAAAGAATAGTGGTTTTGGGTTTGGTTGTTGTTTTTCATTGGTTGGTTGTTGGTTTTATTTTGGCTTAGATTAGTGTTTGTTGTGGTTTGGTTTTTAATTTATTTTCAACCCTGAATTTCAGATTAAGGATTTGAAAAAACTTTAGCAATACTTTGTGGCTGGACATTGAAACCTTTTTTTCCAATTAGTGTTCAATATATTTTCATGTAATCCAGTTTGAAGGTACACACCCTTCGTAGAAGCAGACATGGGAATGGAATACTCCTGCATGTAACTGGAGACATACATAACTTCCTTTCTTCATTTGTATTTATCTGTTCTAGTTATGTTTATAGTAATATCAGTTTTGATAAAATATAGATTAAAAACCAATTTAATGAAAATTAAGAGGATATTTTCCATTTAAATTAACAATTATTATAACTCCACAGATAAAGAAGATGACATACTGATACAAATAAAATAGGCAGGATGGTGTCTTCTCCTTGTTGATTAAAATATATAAGTATATAAGTAATTTCTGGATATAACAGTGTTGTCATGGTATATGGGTTCTACTTCTTACCTGCAAGCAAAATTAAAAAACTGAACCCTTGAGAAAATTCAACATGAGTCAGTTCCAGGAAAATATGAAAATCTAGCAGTAGTAATTTTTTTCCCAAACAGTGTATCACAAAAGTGATGTAAAAAGGGCTAATAAAAAATAATTTTAAAAAAAATCAAAGTTAAGTCACATTATTATATACCAAAATAATGTCTTTGCTCATCTTTCACACTGACTATAGATAGACTTAGGGCAAAATAATTTGGAAAGTAACATTTTTTAAAATAATTATAAGAAAATCACATCATTCCATTTTATTATATAGAAAAAATATAGAATATTAATATCTGTACACACACACAAATTAAGAATCTTTGCGTCCATTGAGATACAATGCATCTGTGGATTTAAGCAGCAGAATCAGAATTTAGAGCCAGCAGAACAGAGTACCTGACTTTATTCCCCAAATTGCAATTAATCAAGAACAAATACATTTTTACAGGGGACCAGAAACTTGCCATGAGAGCTTCACAGAGAAAATGATCTCAATAAATTAAAGAAACTCATTTTTCCCTAGGAGACAGAGCAGTAGACAGTAATATGTTTCATTGCTCTTCGGAAGATCCTTTCAAAGACGATGAAGAATCTAAAGGTCATGTCATTGAAATAATGCAGTCCAGGGTAACTAGTGTCATCTGTACAATACAGTAATCTAGCTGTTAAATAAGGTAAGGATTTTTTTTTTTTCCACTTTTTAAAGCTCATCTGTGCATTAAGATGGTCCCAACATCCACCTGACATTTTTTTTTTCAATGCTAGTTAGAACTGATGAAATGTAAAATACTTTTATAGCACTTACCATGCCAGCCTTAACAGAATGCACAGATACACCTACATTAACTGTCCAACTAGAGAAATCATATGTGTTTTAATGGGTTACAAACTCCTACATTTGCAATAAAGAAAATTGAAAGAAGTACTTCTGTGGGCAGAAGGCCGTTCACAGCATATATTCATGTCTCTTCCCTGGCTGTGAAGAGAAATGTTGAATACCAGCTTCTACTCAAAACTAGTTTTTCCATATTTTTTGGAGAACAGAAACATGTTGAAACAGAAGAAAACATGAGTGGCATCCTCTATACTGTTCGTGCAGTACAGATGTGATTTGAGCACTTGTCCGTTCGGTATATTTGTTGAGTTACAGGTCTTCCCCATCCTAAGGTGGTCTGAACCTATGTGCTTTCGGATATCTTCAAAGCTGGACACTATAGTAAAAACAGAAGTGCAAGAGCAGCTGGAAAAGGGAACAAGGAGAAAAAAGCTTAAATTCCATGGCAAAAGAGTGCTTGGTAGAAGACAAGAGCCTGTACATATTTTGATTACTGAAGTTACAGAAAATTAGAGAAAACTTCCAGAACTTCGTCTGTTTTCCTATACTGTGGCACGTCATGTAATTTGAAGCAATTCAGACTATCAGGCCACCAGTGTGTCACAGGAAGACATGACAAAGGACTCAGGAGGATCTCATAACCTCCTGGAACAAGCGCTCTTGGAGCTCTCGATTTACACTCACTAGAACAGAAATTTAGACACCGCATTTACATGAAAATGCTGCCATGCAGTAAACACTGCTACATAGTAGACCTCTGAATCTGGACACCCAATGCGCTGATGTCTACTGGTGTTTGTGATACATAAAATGTCCAAGAATAACCTAAAGAACACTCCTGAAACACACAGGATACCCGTGTCATATTTTTTCGTATCTGTCAGCTCACCTGGGATATTTAGGATACTCCAGAGTTTCTCAAAACACACTGTGGACAGCTGAATGTCATTTCTTAATGTCAAGCCGAATACCACCCTCAATAAGTTTAATTACTTTAAGGGTGACACAGTGCTAGAAAGTAAGTAGCTTGAGCTGCTCTTGGAAACTCAGAAGGAAGTTTAGGCACCTGAGGCCCTACTACCTGCTATTCTGCTAAAAGAAGATAGAACAAGAGGATCAATGCTGATGGCCTCTGTCTTGTTAGTGTCCAGTTTCATTCTGAATTTCAGTAAGCTATTTGGGTCAGTCTTCTACAGTAGTGAATTTCACAAGTTAACTATATTTTGCTCAAAATATTGTTTTCTTTCCTGCAGGGGTAAGGTAGTGTTGCAGCTGGAACACTGGACTTGAAGTGGATAGAGGGCTCTATTTAAGGCACCTCCTCAGGCAGGTTATTTACTCAATTTCTGTACGAGTGTCTCTAACAGAAATACAGGCAGAGCAATGCTTACTTATTTCATAGAGTCACTTAATGCTCTTTCTGTAAAAAGACCAACACATGGGCTTATCTTTAATCCCAACAGGGAAATTCATCTGCTTAAAGTTCAAAGAGTTATTCAGTCATCATAGAAAGGCCTTAAATTCACCATTTAAAAATTTTATTCTATGTACTCTAAAGGATGTTAGGAGTAGGTTTTACATTGCATTGTATATTTATTGTATTATAAATACAAATAGGATTTAACAGAAAAATAATATTGTATCCTTTTCCACTTTATTTTGAAATCTGTGTTTTGCAGTACAGTGCTTGTTAAATAGAAACACTACTATCTTCCTTCTGTACAGTGCTCCCTAATGTAGACTGTTGTCTGCTACATTGAAGGCTGAGAAGGTTTGCAAATTCTCCAGCATAAGCGACTAAGTGTTCAGTTAACATAAGAAACATTTGTCAAAAAACAACTCACTGTTCATGTTCTCATAAAGTGACATAAAAAGAGATACGTAAAAATGGGGGGACACGTTTCTATAAGTTTAAAAGTTATGTCTTATTCTTTCATAGAATAGAAAAATGTGCTGAAATAATTCACCATAAAGTGTCCAAAAATATTCTGTTTACTTTACATTTTTCTTAGGCTGGATGTGGTCAAGTCCCTTAAAAACCCAGCCAGTGCTATGTAACATTGTGTGTACATAATAGTTCCTAAATAGTAAAGTAACTTATTTACAGAAGAGCAAATTTATACTTTCAATCAAATAGAAAAGCAGTAATGAGATACAATTTGTTCAAAAACAGATGGAAAAGCACAGCTGTAAGTATATGGAGTCAAGTTAACAAAATTTGTAAAAAAACTGAAAATACACTTGTGAAGTACATTAAATAATCAAATCCAGATTTTAGTTATAATAATTTAAACAAATTTTGCAACTATCAGTGTATACATTTAAGCTATAGTTTGGTTATTGTGTGAGGTGCTTTTAGATTGTATTAATAGAAATATTAGATATTCAAATGTTGTGCACATCTCATGTGGGCCTGGGCTGTTTTCTGGTTGCTTGTGGTATATCTATATGGTTGTAAAAAGCTTATGTTATCAGACAGGTTTGTCTTTTTTTTGATGTGCTGGATAGAATTACCACACACAAGCAATTTCAGAAACTAATACCTTCATACGAGATAAAGAACATGGATGTTCCTTGTCTATATTTCTACACATTTTGGTATTCAAGCCTCAGGCAGGAGAACAAAGGAATGGCTTAAAAATTCGAGAACTACAAGTCATAAAAAGAGATGCGAAATGATGCAAACACTGAAATATTACTAGGCTGTTGCAAAAGTGATTGTATTTTTTGCATTGTTGAAATTTGACATTTGATATCAGAATACATTCTTAAATAAGTGTGATTATGTTATATATAATTTTAATGCACTTTTCTCACTTTATTTTTTTTTGCTACTGACTTATTACTTGCTGTTTATTTTATACTTATCTTAGACCTTTTTATATTATTTTATATATATATAATATATTTTTTTAATATTTATTTTAGAAATCATGTTGCACAAAAAGCAAATTCAAGCAATTATCTTATTTGAGTTCAAAATGGGTTGTACAGCAGTGGAGACAACTCACAACACCAACAACACATTTGCTTCAGCTAACAAATGTACAGTGCAGTGGTCATTCAAGAAGGTTTGTAAAGGAGACAAGAGTCTTGAAGATGAGCAGCATAGTGGCCAGCCATCAGAAGTTGGCAATAGCCAACTGAGAACCTGATCATCTTACAACTACACGAAAAGCTGCTGGAGAGCTCAACGTCAAGCATTCTGTGGTCATTTGGCATTTAAAGCAAATTGGAAAGATGAAAGGTGCCTCATGAACTGACCAAAAATAAAAAACATTGTCATTTTGAAGTGTTGTCATCTTCTAAGTGACAACAATGAACCATTTATTGATCAGATTGTGATCTGCTCTGAAAAGTGGAATTTATATGACAACCAGCAAAGACTAGCTCAGTGCTTGGACCAAGAAGAACCTCCAAAGCACTTCTCAAAGCCCAACTTGCATCCAAAAAAGACCATGATTACTGTTTGGTGGTCTGCTGCTGGTCTGATCCACTATGGCTTTCCGAATCCTTGTGAAATAATTCCATTTGAGAAGTCTGCTCAGCAAATCAATGATATCCACCAAAAACTGCAACACCTGCAGCCAGCATCGGTCAACAGAAAGGGCCCAGCTCTTCTCCACATCAGCGCCTGACCACACGTTGCACAACCAAGGCTTCCAAAGTTGAATGAATGGGGCTACGAAGTTTTGCCTCATCTGCTATATTCACCTGACCTCTTGACAACTGGCTACTACTTTTCCAAGCATCTTGACAACTTTTTGCAGGGAAAATGCTTCCACAACAAGTAGGAGGCAGAAAATGCTTTCCAAGAGTTTGTTGAATCCCGAAGCATGGATTTTTATGGTACAAGAATAAACAAACATTTCTCATTTGCAAAACTGTGCTGATTGTAATGATTCCTATTTTGATTAATAAAGATGTGTTTGAGCATAGTTATAATGATTTAAAATTCACAGTCCAAAACTGCAATTACTTTTGCACCAACTTAATGTTTTCCAAATTAAATACACTGTCTCTACCAGACCTGCAAGGGAGTGTCTAAAATGTGTAGTAAATTGTATAATGATTTTGAAAAAAAAATGTCGAAAAGCTGGCTATTACTATGAAGTGAATTATTTGTGATATTAAAGAGATTGATATGATTAGAATTCCATGACTGCTAAATAAATGATAAAAAATATTGGTGGCTGAATAAGAAATTTTATTGTTAAAACCAAGAGAGAGCAGAAAGAGAAGCAAAACAAAATCACAGATCTGGTAGGTTCAGCATGAATAATTTCCAAAACTTAACCAAAATAAATAATATCTTCAATACTGGTTATAGGATTAAAAAACTTCCCCAAAAATGAATCCTGTGCTGTTATAAGAACAGATTGATAAAGAATTAAGTTGTTATTTTAATGCATTGACTTGTGGAATAAAGTTAACATTCCATTTCCAAAAACTGTAAGAAAAGCAAAACAAATAAATGGGAGTTTTTCCAACTACCTCATTACATATTGTTGTTATGTATGGAAGAAGTTGTTTGTGTTATTTAGCCAACTGTCAGTGCTATATTGCTATCATTTAAAAGTTAACAAATGCTCTATAATGTAAACTGGGCACAAAGTTCTCATCAGCCCACAAGCCAGCTGCATTTTCTATCCTTAGATTTTCAGTATGTGTTGAGCATTGAGAAAATGGATCAACATTTATTCTCCTTTCTGTTAACAATCTCTCTCAGTTTCCAGTAGGATACAATCTAGGCTTAACATTTTTGTTAACATTTTGTTTTCAATATTGAAATACACAAACTTATATTTGTACATGCATTTTAAAAATTATAATCCCTGATCAAGGTAAGAAACCATTCCAATCATATTGAAAGCTTTGTCTGTAGTAACAGAAGTGTCTTGAAATTCCAGCTGAAAGTGAGTTTAACTTTTTATATGTCACCTCAGCCTGCATAACTGGACAGGACTAATGTAAGCAAAGCAGAACACAAAGACTTCTGCTGTGTTACTTATCTACAAATGGGAACAGCCTTGGTGATTTACAACTGAAAAAAATCTGCTTGTCTTAAAGTGTTTGGATGACTTAATAAGGCTTATGTCATTTAGATGGAGTGACTTCATTGCTTATGATGTACAAAAAATAAAGTGATAAAATAAGGATGTTATTTTATTATTATTTTATTATTATTTTCTTTACTTTGGATATAAATAGAGCAGTATCTGTGAGGTTAAAGCCCATTATTTTTACTTATCTTGACAGACTTAGAACCCAATGAAATAAATGGGACACTTTGAAGTATGAGTTAGTACATGTAGATGTGCACTTGGTGGTATCTTACTCTCATAAATTATACAATAATTTGGGGGGAATGAAATATTCATTTATGATAATGATGATGAAATACATTACTATAGTCAAAAATTACTCCCCTTCAAGAGACAAATTATGAACTTTTATGGAACTCTGATGCTGATATGTTAAAGAACTGATACTTGCCAGAATTTTAATATCATATATTTAGCAAATAGTCTTCTAGAGCCCTACGGCTGTATATGAGCATGTTCTTTTACCCATCCTGGACCCCGATGACTTTTCTGGGGCTCTACCTAGACAGCACTTATTTTAGCACTAAATTATTTTGCTTTTTTCCCCAAACCCGATTATCAAGATTATGTTACAAGCGTATATTTTATTGTAAAGAATGTAGATTATTTTTTAGATTTAAAGGTTAAATAATAGATAGAAGGAAGCTAAGACCTTATGGCTGGAACACGGTGCATGTCTACTTGGAATCTACTTGAAATCATTATAGAAATTTCACAGTGATGCATTTGAATATTGTGATAGAAATGAAAATAATAATTAAGTAATATTTAAACATTTCTAGATGTATCTTCATTTTGAGTAGATATTTCTCAAAAATTACACTGGATTTTTGCTTATCCAACTCTGTGAAAATGTGCAATTATGAAGAGAAAGCTACACACTTTTTATATATATATGTTAGTAATGTAGATTAAACCTAACTAAAAATATGGCTTTGGGAGGGGATGCAAACATTAAAAAAAGCAATCAATTCTTCTTACTAACTAAAGAGAAAAATTGCTATTGCTGAGCAAACATATTCAACAGCTAATAGCAAGACCACAGTTAGCATAACAATGTCATATTATTGGCTGAAATAGATAAGGGTTAGCAGAGACATCCTTGTATTTTCATAGTCCAGACCATAAATGCTACTTCTATGAATTAAAATTTGGAAGAAGCTAAATAATAACATTTCAGGCTAATCATCAAATTCTCTTATTAATCAAAAGGCATTAAGTAATATTTGTAGTTCAGAAACCAGAATCTTAAAAATATTGAACTGAGCTTTTATCTACATAGTTTCTGGTTCTCTATAAATATAAGTTGTTAGTAGTGTAATATCTCATACAAGGTCCATAAGGTTCATTATTTGCTATAACCTGCTAAATAAAGTGTTGCAAAACTTATTTAAACACATATTCACATGATAGACTGCTCTAATGATCCATGGCAACATATATGCATCCCACACAGTGATCTTTGAGCTTAATTCATCATGGGCAACAGAATGTGCAACTTTCTGCTTCAGAAAATATAGACCATTAATATTTCGGTTAAAAGAGAATACCTTCAATTTCTAGTGTTCACCATCTTAGAAGGCTGTGGTATAACACGTCATAGTAATACACACTTAAAAGATTTTTCTTTGTCAATAACACATTAAAACATCTGAAATAAAGCCTTTTGAACAGTGATTGTTTACAAAAACTCTGTACTAGCAGATGTGTAAATCTATGTGATGGATAAGGGGAGTGGTTAGTAGATCAAGAGAGGTCCTCCTTCCCCTCTACTCTGCCCTGGTGAGACCACATCTGGAATATTGTGCCCAATTCTGGGCCCCTCAGTTCAAGAAGGACAGGGAACAGCTGGAGAGGGTCCAACATAGGGCAACGAAGATGATTAAGGGAGTGGAGCACCTCCCTTATGAAGAAAGGCTGAGGGAGCTGGGTCTCTTTAGTTTGGAGAAGAGGAGACTGAGGGGTGACATTATTAATGTTTATAAATATATAAAGGGTGAGTGCCACGAGGATGGAGCCAGGCTCTTCTCGGTGGCAAACAATGATAGGACAAGGGGTAATGGGATCAAGCTGGAACACAAGCGGTTCCACTTAAATTTGAGAAGAAACTTTTTCTCAGTAAGGGTGACAGAGCACTGGAACAGGCTGCCCAGGGAGGTTGTGGAGTCTCCTTCTCTGGAGACATTCAAAACCCGCCTGGACATGTTCCTGTGCGACCTCACCTAGGCGTTCCTGCTCCAGCAGGGGGATTGGACTAGATGATCTTTTGAGGTCCCTTCCAATCCCAAACATACTGTGATACTGTGATAAGAAGAATAAAAAGTGAACTATTAAAACGTTTGGATGCACATTCTAACCTCCTTCATTTATCTTGATTTAGATAAGACCTGGGATGTCCATTAGAAGTTGAAGCTCTCTTAGATGTTCCATTTTGTTATTGACTATGTACGTGAGTTACTTTATCCAGTCTGGCTTAAAATTATTGCTACTCCTCAGGCAAGATAAAATACATCTACTACCTGAAGACAAAAGTAATGTGCAAACCACGACAGTATAACTAAACATATTTCAGGACAAGAATGCCTCCTTGATGGCAACATTTAGACAAAATAACACAATAGCTTTACCTTGAATAATGAAACACTCCATTTGCCTTTGAAAATCTCTGGAAGCACCATTTTTTTGTAGAATCATAGCATGTCCTGAGTTGGAAGGGACCCACAAGGTTCATTGAGTCCAACTCCTGTCCCTGCACAGGACAACCCCACAGTTCACACCATGTGTCTGAGGGCGTTGTCCAGTATCTTCTTGAACACTACCAAGCTTGGAGCTATGACTACCTCCCTGGGGAGCCTGTTCCAGTACTCCACCACCCTCCGGGTGAAGAACCTTTTCCTAATGTCTAGCCTAAGCCTCCTCTGGCACATCTTCCTGCCATTCCCTTGGATTCAGTCATTGGTCACTAAAGGGAATAGATTGGTGCCTGCCCCTCCTCCTCCCCTTGTGAGGAAGTTGTAGACCATGATGAGGTCTCCTCTTAGTCTCCTCTTCTCCAGGCTGAACAAACCAAGTGACTTTAGCTGCTCCTCATAGAGCTTCCTCTCCAAATCCCTCACCAACTTTGCAGCCCTCTTCTGGACACTTTCTAGTAGTTTTCTCCCCTGTCATTTGTTTTAGGCAACTCCGTCCTAAACAAGGGTGTTTCTGTGTAGAAGTAGAACAAGAAATAGTTTAAGCAAATTAAAAATACCGATCTGTATCATAATTCTTATTTCCACATTCACAGCTGACCTCCATGTACATTATTTCCCCGTGTTCTTATAGATGTCTCAACAGCACCATGGCACCATTATCATTCATGTTTTAGACTGGCAGACCAAGAACTCTGTGTGTGTGTGTATATCTCTGAATTTTTCCCCCTTGGTGAATATGAAATTTTTGAAGCAACATGTTCAAATGAGCCTCTTGCTCAAAACCCATCCGGTCTGTCTGGTTTAATGTCAAATAACCACAATGGAATAAATCACACTTATCTGTAGAGCTCTTCTTTTGTGTGAAGTTTTTGAATCCAAAATAAAAATGCTGGAGCAACACCTGTCTTCACAGGAGGCAGAAGGCATGTCTATATGCTGCCCTACTACTTAATGTGACTTCTCTGGTACACCGAGAGAATTTTACTGTTTCTTTATCAAGTTCTACTTCTCCATCTTCTCTCCTAGCACCCAGCATTTCTGATGCAACTCCAGCGATGGCATTTTTTCTACAGAACAATGTGGAAAGAATATGAAGTGGGATTCAGTCAGAGATTATGAACAGTGTG
This sequence comes from Columba livia, assembly GCF_036013475.1. Lineage (NCBI taxonomy): Eukaryota > Metazoa > Chordata > Aves > Columbiformes > Columbidae > Columba > Columba livia. Next base: position 36,108,659 of record NC_088602.1, on the reverse strand, counting down.
AATACAGGGAAAATGTTCCTGTATTCTATATTTTTAAATCCTTAATTAAACTAAAGGATCATTTACAAAACCCATTTATTCTATTATTTCTGTCCTTTGCTCAACAGTTTATTGTACATTCTTCAGTACCGAACTATTTTTATTCCTACTGTTCATTTAAATGTTAAAAAGACAGATTCATTTCAGCTGCAGAAGCTGTTCAAATACCATAAATTACCTGACTTAATGCAAAGAAATTCAGAGCTTAGAAAGAAGCTCATCATGCTATGCATGCATGACCCCACTTCAAGTATTAAGCTGTTCTCAAAACAATGACCATCCTTTGTTGCAATATTGAGTTTAACCAGATGAGATGTGGGGCCCGATTCTGACCCCATTAAAGTCAGTGGGATTTCATTCTTAGCAGGATTTGAATATAATTATAATTACTTTCATTTTTTATAAAACTTGCTTATTTTTTTCTTCAATTCCTTCATATAGCTGTATCTGTTTCAAAGGTTATGTCAGAGCAATGAATTTAAAAGAGTCGAAGAAAAATAGAGAAAGGCCCTGTTCTTGATCATTTTGGTGTTCTTCAAAGTGACATGGCTAAATATCTCAGGAGGGATTTCTGGGATATGCATGGACATGAGTTAGCATTGTACATTGCTAATAGAACCTGGAATAAAAATGACTCTTGACAACCAGAGGACTTGGGCCTAGACCTGCCAAAATTAGGTCTCTCATTTAAAAATTCTGCTTGTATGTGTTGCGGTCACAAGAAAGACTTCATCATGTAGCAGAAACTGAGAAAAATACCAAGTTTGACAAACTTATTAAAACTCTTAGATATCTTGTTTAAATAATCATTCATTAAAGAAACTTGCCACCTTATAAAATAGTTTATTTCTTGAAAGTCAGAATATATATACTGTGACAGAGTACTACAATTGAGGGCTTACCTTATAGACTAATTAGTGTTTTTTTGTCAACAATCCAGATTTATATCTCTTGACTAATTTCTCTTTCCTATATAATTTCAAAGAGTAAAATTTCTGAAGGTACTGAATCCTTCCACATAGTTTCAACACTTCATGTATATCCTTCAAAAACGTGGTCAGTGATATCTATCAATGTCTTTGGTGAGGTTCTGATCTCGTAAACAATTTACTGTAAGCAGGATGCTGAATGCATTAGCAGTCCCAGTTAAGTAATTCTAATTCTGCATGAATACAGATTTGTGGCAGTTGGAAGACTGGGGCACAAGAAAATGGCATATTGGTAAACATAGTCGTGCCAGTGCTTGCAAGGCTTTTGTACAGTGCTTCTGGTGTGCCTGTGACACTGCATGTGATACCTAGTAGAAACTGATGATATTAATATTCTAATGTAATAATACTTTAATCTATAATAATATTATAAATATCATAACATTTTCATTCCTTTAATGATTAGTCATGCAATTCAGTATCCATCCTCCATGCTTGATTCTGACTTTTAGCTTGGGGAAGTCTGTATCTGTAAGTTCTTTACATGGAATATTTTTACAGGAAAACTAACTTTTGTGTTTTAATTTAAAATCACAATTATTTATCATGAATTCCTTTTCCCAATGTGAAACCAAAGTCAGTGTGTTGAGAATAAGATTTTGTTCACAGTAGTGAAACAGCTATTTTGGGGATATGAAAACAACCAACCAACCACATAACCTCCAAATCTAACATTATGAAATTGACAGAAATATCACCTCTTGTGAACTTCTAACCAGTGACAATGTGCTCTTTAGACAATCCTATAGAAATTTATCTATTTGTGATTTAGAGGTTTTAAAGCATGCAAAATTTATCACATTCTTTTGAAATATGTACCAGGGGTTAACTGCTTTTCAAACTAAAAATATTTTATAGTGTTGATGAGTTAACTTTAACCATGACAGTACTGCCCATAGCTACGCAGGTCAGGACATGGGAAAGATTTTGCTTATACACTAACTCATTACCTGTTCATCTTGGATTTATTACAAAAAACTGGCCTTTGACTTTATTACTCATTTTGGAATATATGTTTGAGCATCAAATTTCTTAACACCAAGTGAATGACAAAGCCTTACAGTTATTTATTATTCATTAATAGTAATAAATAATGTTAATCATATTGCACTTTTCAATTTAGCTTTATTTTAAAAAACACAGGTACAGAAATGACAGCTGAACAGAAAAGGCTGACAAAGATTTCTCTTTTTCGGTGGTTGTTCCCATAGCTCTATTCTATTTTCAGTAGAACTAAAGACCCTTCCAATATTAGTCAGGGTGTAGTGGTAGGAGATTGGAAATGATCTTTCTCTACTCTATTAGGTATTTTGGAAATCAAATTTTAAAACCTTTTAGTGCAAGACATGTGGTTACATCCTTCAAAAATCTTAAAGTCTAGGCCCATATTGGGTTCTTGATACAGCATAGATCAAAAAGGTGAGGATCTGCAAAGCAAAACTATTGGTGTAAATGATCTAAAATCCAAATGTATCAGTTCGATTAGCTCTAGTCTATGCAAGGAAAAGCTGCAAGAACAGAATTTGTTCATTCTTAAGAAAAGAAAACTAGGGGAAACCTCTTTCCTGTTTTCAACTATTTAATTAGAGTATAGAAAAGATAGCAACAAATCTTCACAGAGATTAATAGTAGTAGGGCAGGAGGCAGAAGACACAAGATACAACACAACTAATACTGATTAATTATTAAGGATTTTTTTTTCTTTCTGCTCCCCCTGCCCCTCAACAAAGGTAGTCCTATACTGCAACAGGTTGGGATCTCTATCCTTGATGACATTCACTGAACAAGGCACTGAACAAACTGATCTAAATTGGTCCTGCTTTAAGCAGGAGCCTGGACCAGATGACATCCAGAGTTCCCCTCATCCTGCATCATACTATGATGCTAGCCACATTTGAGGGACTGAATGACCATTCCTAACCTCAGTGCATTAACTGTGCTCCTGGAATGCATTTTCATGTTTAGTTTTGTCTGAAATCAATCCTATTCATGAATGTTAGACTGCTCTACTGTAAGAATCAGACCAGAAAAATACCTGAAATAATTGGAATACTCATTTCAGCAACATACACCTGATGTGGATTGAAACGTTGAAGTCACTGCACCCTGGATGAACCTTGAGAAGGAAACTGGACATATGAAAAAATACCACATAACCAGACCAGAACTGTGGCACTTACAAATTTTAAATGTGTTAATCAAGGTATAATTTGTCTTAGCTTATCTTGAACCTATATATAAGTGTGCTAGAAAAGCATAACAAACAACACTGCGTTTGTAGTTTGTAATATCTATGTATCAGATACAACATATAAGCCTTTGGCAGAACCGTGCAAGTGATATGACTGATCAAGTGGCAAAGAAAGAGATGTATGGTCAAATTAAAGAGACTGTCAAGCGTTAAAAGGTTTCTTCTTAAGTGTTAAAACATCACCAAAGGACAAGATGAATACAAGGAACGTGAGAATGAGTAGAACATTCTTCCAAATACATTAGAATATTAACTGACTAAACCACAAATAGGGTAAGCATTATCAGGAGAAGAAGAGTCTTCCTTTTTTTTTTTTTTTTTCCTCAGTGTTGGGAGGGGTAGCAGTATTAAAAAAACAGACATAAGTAAGTAAAAAAAATCACAGAATCACAGAATCACAGAATCGACTGGGTTGGAAAAGACCTCAGAGATCATCGAGTCCAACCCTTGGTCCAACTCTAGTCCGTTTACTAGATCATGGCACTAAGTGCCATGTCCAATCTCAGCTTAAAAACCTCTAGGGATGGCGAGTCCACTACCTCCCTGGGCAGGCCATTCCAATGCCTGACCACTCTCTCTGTAAAGAATTTCTTTCTAATATCCAGCCTAAATTTCCCCTGGTAGAGTTTAAGCCCATGCCCCCTTGTCCTATTGCTAACTGCCTGGGAGAAGAGACCAATCCCCACCTGGTTTAAACTTCCCTTCAGGTAGTTATAGAGAGTGATGAGGTCACCTCTAAGCCTCCTCTTCTCCAGACTAAACAACCCCAGCTCCCTCAGCCTCTCCTCATAGGTCTTATGTTCAAGTCCCTTCACCAGTCGTGTTGCTCTTCTCTGGACCCGCTCCAGCATTTCAATGTCTTTCCTGAACTGAGGGGCCCAGAACTGAACACAATACTCCAGGTGTGGCCTCACCAATGCAGAGTACAGGGGAAGGATCACTTCCCTTGTCCTGCTGACCACGCTGTTTTTGATACAGGACAGGATACCGTTGGCCTTCTTGGCCACCTGGGCACACTGTTGGCTCATGTTGAGCTTCCTGTCAATTAGCACCCCCAGGTCCCTTTCTGTCTGACTGCTCTCCAGCCACTCTGCGCCCAGCCTGTAGCGCTGCAGGGGGTTGTTGTGACCAAAGTGCAGCACCCGGCATTTGGCCTTATTGAACTTCATCCCATTGGAATCAGCCCATTTTTCCAGTCTATCCAGATCCCTCTGCAGAGCCCTCCTGCCTTCCAGCAGGTCGACACTCCCTCCCAGCTTGGTGTCATCAGCAAATTTGCTGATGATGGTCTCAATCCCCTCATCTAAATCGTCAATAAAGATGTTAAACAGGACTGGACCCAACACTGACCCCTGGGGAACACCACTAGTGACTGGCCGCCAGCTGGATGCAGCCCCATTCACCAGCACTCTCTGGGCCCGGCCCTCCAGCCAGTTCTTAACCCAGCGTAGAGTACACTTGTCCAAGCCATGGGCTACCAGCTTTTGCAAGAGTATATTATGGGAGACAGTGTCAAAGGCCTTGCTGAAGTCCAGATAGACCACATCCACAGCTTTCCCCTCATCCACCAGCTGGGTCACCTGATCATAAAAGGAGATCAGGTTGGTCAGACAGGACCTGCCCCTCCTAAACCCATGCTGGCTTGGTCTGATCCCTTGTCCATCCTGAAGGTGCTGTGTGATTCCATTCAGGATGATCTGCTCCATAACCCTGCCAGGCACCGAGGTCAGGCTGACAGGCCTGTAGTTGCCAGGGTCAGTTCTGCAGCCCTTTTTGTGGACTGGGGTAACATTGGCCAATTTCCAATCATATGGGACCTCCCCAGTGAGCCAGGACTGTTGGAAGATGATGGAGAGAAAGAGAAGATAGAAGACATGGCCACTTCAGTTCTGGCTTTTCTCATTAATGAGTTCTCAAGTCTGATCACTCTGACTTTGGTGACCACAGACCACCAAGGACTGCAGTCATCAGCACCAAGTACGCAATATCACCTCCATGGCATTTTGTACTCACAGGTAATTAGAGATGTTAAAGACTTATAATTTCATCTACATAGTAATGATTATTAATGACATATAAGAATTAATTATTGGCATGAAGGGTGCTGTTAAAGAATGAATTTACTGAAATTCTCTATAAAAGGTTAAAACTGGCCTGACTTGCCAGCCTCCTGAAGATTCTGTCACAAAGATCTCTAGTTCCTTAATTTGTATGACACACAGATACACACTTAATTACAACAATCGCTAGAATAGAATGGTACCTTATAATGAATTTTCCTAAAGCTTTGCATTTCTCAGAAAAGACACAATTACAGTGAGTTACAGTAGCAGCCCCTGTTACTGAGTGTTTGAAATAAGAAGTCAGAAAAAAGATTTATTATCTTTCAGCCTTCCTACCTAATTAGTACCACTTGTGCCCAAGCCCATAATATACCCCTAGCTTGTACATGTGCACCATGGAACACATTAATACCACTGCATTTAACAAAAAATATTTTCCTACTGGAAATTTGTCCCAGGATGTAAAATTTTGCTAAGGCTCAGAAATACCTAAACTTTCATTTTAGCCTAATAAACTGTGTAGATTTGTCCCTTTAAGAAACACTTAATACATTTTTAATCTAGTCCACGTATCAGAACAGAAAGTCTTTCAGAATCTACACATAAAACATGGGCATGCTTTGCAATCTTTACATGACTGTACAGCTCAGTTTAGACAAAAAGGGAAAAAAAATACATTCCTTGCAGACAGTTAGATAATCTTTCCATTGACCTAACTGATTCAGATTTTCAGATGTAAAACTAGATATTCCCTTCACTGAAACTAGGAAGTTTGATCTTTAAATCAGTGTTAGCAATTTACAGACACTAACTTATGTAATCAGTAACTGTTTAGTTTTCACGGAGACAAGCATGTCTAAGAAAAAAAAAAAAAAGCTAAATTAAAACAATACAAAAAACACAAGCAAACAAAAACAGAGAAAAAGGACAAAACTAGGCAGTAAAAATTACCTAAAAAAAAAAAAATCTTTAGAGATCATGGATCATATATGATGACCTTCAAAACCTGAAAGATGATTTATGCCTTTAGATATTTTCAGTACTGCTTTGGACATGATCTGAACCTTTAGATGTAAGCACAGTAAGTCATTGGACATGGTGTAATGAACTTCTACAATTAAACATGGTTTTTTGTGCCTCAGCATTATATGTAATCAGAGCTTTCATCAATTTAACAGAGCATAGTCACCACTTACAGAAAGGAAGCAAGATGATAGTGGGGGGCAAATATTAGCTTTTATTTCACAATTCACTGCTAATATAATATGGGATTTTTGATTTACCTGTTTGTTTTGTTGGTTTTGTTTTTTGTTTGTTTGTTTCTTTTTCTATAATTTCTGTTCTAGAGTTAGGGGTGTTATGCATTACAGACTTTGTACAAACCTGAGTAAACAGCTTTATGTGTTTATATGGGTGAGAGAAACAGAAAGATAAGGGAAATGGAAAAAATTAATGTAAAGAAACCCATAGTATTTTGCTTCCATCTCATTCTTTAATTTTTTGAACATTAATATAATATTTCAAACACCTGCCAAATATTTTTCTTAATGTTCCTCTCATGTTGGGGAACCCAGAGTTGAACTCCAGGTCTCATGAAAGTGGAACAGAGGAGAAGAATCACCTTCCTCAAACTGCTGCTGGTCATGCTTCTTCTGATGCAGCCCAGGATGCAGCTGGCCTTCTGGATTGCAAGTGCTCATTGCTGGGTCATGTTGAGCTTCTTATCAACCAATGCCTCCAAGTCCTTCTCCTCAGGGCTTCTATTCTCTGCCCAACCTGTGTTTGTGCTTGGGATGTCTCTAACTCATGTGCAGGACCTTGCATTTGGCCTTGTCGAATTTTATGAGGTTTGCGTGTGCTCACCCCTCAAGCCTGTCAAGGTCCTTCTGGATACCATCTCTTCCCTCCAGTGTGTCGACCACACCACACAGGTTGGTGTCATTGGCAAACTTGCTGAGAGTGCACTCAAACCCACTGTCGACGTCACCAACAAATATTTTAAACAGCACCCATCCCAACACCAACCCCTGAGGAACACCATTTGTCACTATAATAAAAAGACAATCTGAGTTTTCAGTGCATAAAATAGGTATCTATAAAAATGAGATGGTTTATACTGCTTTTTGAAACTGCAGGATTTTCTTTATTATTATTATTATGTTCAACTAAGCAATATTTTATACACCTTAGACTGGACCAGCACTAGTTAGGAATCTATATCATTCTATTACTAGAGGTGAAATCATAACAGAAGAACCTTCTGGTCTTTTTTTTTTTTTTTTCCCCTTATGGCCCTAACCTATTACCTTTTCTCCTTCTGGCTTTATGGATACTGAAGTCCCGGCTGAATAGGCAGTTCAGCAGGAAAATATTTCTTTCCTATATGTCTTGTGGTATGGTGGAGATTGTGTTCTACAGGCATTCACTTTTCTAGGCTGAGGGGCAAATGCTTTAATCATGAGCTCATTATGCAAAAAAAAGTGGCCATCTCTACTTTTAATGAGCTTCAGTGCAATCATATTTGCGTTCATCATCCTTAGAATAGGACTAGTGATTCAGGCTTTACTGGAGATGCAATCAATGTCTAAGAATGTCTCTGACTAAATATAGATTGTAATCGAGTGTGAGAGTGTGATAGGCTCCTCAGGAGGAGAAAGAAAAAAGAAAAAAAAAAAAAAAGAAAAGATGCAATAATATGTATCTTTAGTGGTGTTGAAGAACATTTTCACTTACCAAAGGAAAGGCCTCTTGATTTTTGAATGCCTTCATTGTCTCGCAGGAAGTCTGAATTTCTGCCTGAGGTCTTGAGATCTCAGCTCTGACTATATTCCAATGCAAGAGAAATACAGGACATTTGGATTTATCCCTCTTATTTAAATGTAAATGCTCTGCCTAAAATGTGGTATTTTTAATACCCCTTTGATACACGAACTTTAAGCTTTATGCTAATTAAATTAACCTTTGTCATTTTAATTAAATGCTATTAAAGATTTTTGAAATCCCTGTAAACCTCGATAGAAGGGAGTAAAATGACAATATGCAATCTAAAATAATCAGTGGATTATTTGAAGGATGCAAAAATAAGAAAGGAGTTCAAACTGTTTTTTAAAGTAAAAAGACCTGCTGATAGTATGGTAAAATATTCAGTGCCATGAAATATTTCTTTTGTGATTATCTAAGTGCTGATGCTTTCTTTACACATGTGAAGTACTCATACTGAAGGTAACGTCAGGAAATAGTTTGTAGAAAAAAATTTAAAAAAGAATAAAAATAAATCAGATATCACATGCTTTGCTTTTAAGACATTTCTTTGCTGATTGTGTGTATGCACATCTATTGTGACAGCAGACATTCTAGACAAGAGATTATTCCTACGCATTCCTGCGATATCCAGAAAGACAAAGAGATTCTCCCTTTGGTAGGAAATTCTAAGGGATTCTTTAAAAAAACATACAGCACACACAATAAAAAGTACTTAAATGTAATAATTTAACTCTTACAGATCACAAGGCTTGCCCTTCTCATTTAATTATTTCTATAAACAGTTAAAGTGGCAGGAACCTGCAAAGAACATTTCCACATGAAAGACTGGAACTTTCTCTGAAGAATTATAGGACTTTCTCCATTAAGCCAAAATCATAGCTGATTTGCATTCTTCATATCCAACTGAAGATGGCAAGATTAATAGATCTATATATGAAGAATAGATGAGTGTTAAATTTGTCCTATTGTTTAATATTCAGCTTGAAAAAGGTAAGAAGGTTGAATATTTAAATAAATTGGTTTCAGTGCACCTTTGCACAAAATGAATGATCACAATGCAGCTACCAGGGGTATTTTTTGACTAGTCTGACTTACAATGATAATGAAAAGTATCCATACATCTGGTTTTACCCATCAAGAAGTTGGACTATAACAGTGAATTTGGTCTCTGAGGAAAGTAACATCAAAACAAATCAAATTAAGATCTAGTTTTGACCCTGGAGAACAGGTCTCCAGGATTCCATTAGTTGTCTTTACAGCAAACAAAGGTCTCTAGACTTTCTGTTTCCATCTTCTCTTGGGATCAGAACCTAATCATCACATAACTGTTTATCTTTCTTGCTGCTAGTATGTCATTTCTTTGCATAACTCTTTCTGTTTCTGTTCACCTCTTTCATTCCTTTTTCCAGGCCTGTTTTTCTCTAAAAGCAGTACCCATTATCTACCCTTTGAATTCCTTTCCTAGGACTCACTTCTGACTATTTCCTTCTATATATCTGTTTTATGTGCTTTCCAGCTTTTCATTTCCTATAATAATGACAAACACTGGAAAATAGAGCAAAAAGACATGTTAAATCATCAGAACTTTTTTTTTTTTTTTCTCATGGATGCTTTCAATAATGTGGTTTCAAGGTATATGTAGAGAAAGTTCGTGTTATGAAGAAAATTACTCTTGTGCCTTTGTTTTGGAAGGTGGGTTTTCCACTATCCAGAAGCTGAACAATGAATGTATCATGTAATCATGGAACCACGTGACATTTAATTCACATTGATTTCTGCAAGGCTGGGGCAATAATCTCTGTTTCTTTTGGCATAACAGTGAGTTCGTAATACTGTGAAACAGAAAAATGCAACTCTCCCTGCCTTCAAGTTTTTTGTTTGTTTGGTTGGTTGGTTGTTTTGTTAATGTCTTTTTCAGTTCTTAAACTACATTTCTAAAAAAAATTAAATTTGTGAGGAAATATAAAGAAAAAAAACCCTTTTTTTCAAATGACTAGTGAGTCATGCTGCCATCCAGAGGGAGAAATGGGCTGACAGGAGGCCCGTGCACTTCAACAAGGAGAAGGGCAAAGTCCTGCACATGGAGAAGAACAACCTCGACTACCATTTTTACACTTTTGATACACTTTATATACATTTTACATGTATCTGCTATATCTACAACAGTAGAGCCAGTTTCATAACATTAAAATAAAATCTCTTCTTTCACAGTATACCACTTTTGACAATGTGCCCTAAGGTAGGAGACCTTGAGAACCAGATCCATAAAACAGCCCTACATGTGCAAACTGTAAAAGAAGATCATTACCAGTACAGTGAATGAAGGGAACAGATAGTGAGGCATGAATCATATTTGATTTGAACTGAAAACTGTCAAATGTAAGTAGAATGAAAGGAAAATATGAATTGAAAACTATGAATATCTTGTATTGTGTGCCTTTTCATATTAACTGATTACTAAAAGCAGGGAAACAAGTGGTAGTGTGTCTCAGAAGAATTCTACAATCAGAAGAAAACCCCATGAAAGAAGGAGTAAAACAGTCAGAGTCCAGAGTTGAAAACTCTGTTGAAACAAACAACTATTTGGAGGCCACTATTACTGAAGAAACATAAAGTACTACTAAGAATGTTTGGTTTCAAAAAGATGTCTTTTAAATACGGTCTCACAGTTATTTTAATGTAAACACTTAGTTGTTACTTTCCAGTTGCAGACCTATGAAGTCAGAAGTAAATCACTTTATTTTTGAGTCCTTTGAGTCACTAACTCCATCTTAGGCAATATCAGCTGAAAGTGGACAAATAACATATTTTAAATTAGTTATTTTTTTATGGGGTGGCAGAAATAATTTCTTTCTGTAGTTTTATGAACTACAAATACACTTCAGGACAGAAGTGCATGCAAACATCTGAATTATTATTATTATTATTATTATTATTATTATTATTATTATTATTAGCAATAATAATAATAACAATAATAATAATAATAATAATGTAGCTTTTACTAAATAAAAACTAAATATTTCTAAATGTATAGTCTTCTTTATACAATGAAAAATAAATCCTCCTCACCCCTGCAAAAGACAAAGCCACTCAACCTCTAGCATTTTTGTGCATGAGTATTGTTTTTCTTTTTTTTATTTTCAAAAATACTCAAATAGTCAAGATCAAGAGAAAATACTTCTTTTGATTAAAAAAACAAACAAACAAACAACAACAAGAAAAAAAACTGACCCAAAGCATTTTTCTCTAGTATTTTCACAGAAATTTTGATTATTTTTTGCTTTGAATTGGTTTGAAATACTTTTGGATGTGCAACAAATATTTTTTTTTACAAAATCAGTTCTTCACTCAGCTTTGAGACTAATTTTGCTGGAGACAGTGATAGGTAGTCAAGCTCCTGGCTTCCTACTTTCTCAAACTGGCTTCTGACTGTTGCCATAGTTACACAGATATTTGCACCTGTGAACTTCCTCATCCCTCCAAATGAAACCTCTCAAGCAGCAGGTCTCTTCTCTTACTTTCCTCACACAGAAAGATAAATCTTAATTTAAAAAAAAAAAAACCAACTATTCTTGCCATGCTCGTTGTATTCAGCTTTTCTTTCTTTTAGCAACCTGTCAGTGGTTGTATTTCAGCTGACAGTCTTTACAAATCTAGTAATTTTATCCCTTCCATTCTCTTCTCTAAGGGTTAAAAAATAAAATAAAATAAAATAAAATAAAATAAAATAAAATAAAATAAAATAAAATAAAATAAAATAAAATAAAATAAAATAAAGGAGGCTTTTTTATAGGAAGTCTAATCTGTCCAGTGTCTCCTTCAACATGTCCTTTTGTCAACACCAGGGCAAGTTAGACATGCTTTAGTTTTGTTAATACAACAGGTTTATTTTGCTACTTCAGACTGCTTTAATCATGGGTGGGTCTGCTCAGTGGGATGGTTGCTGAATTGCTCCAATAATGCAGTTTGTTTAACATTTTTTCTCCCTTGCTCCCCTTTGTATAGCAACATTCGATCTGAATTTTAATATTTCTGTAACACCTTCTTTTGTTATTTTTTGAAATCTTCTTTCTTTGAAGGATCTTCCTGGTCCTTCCACATATTTTATCTTATAATTTATATAATTTAATAATATTCTTATATAAATTTACTTTCAGCCTAAGCTATGTTTCAATCATATCAGTAGAAAAATCCCAGTTTATTAATATTTTTAGAGCACTAGGCTTCTTGATATCCCTCTAAGTGCTAGCATGTTTCTTTCTTTATCTTCAGCAATCTCCTAGTAGATGTAAGGCACAAGAAGAGTAGGAGAGTTGAAAATCAGTTCCAGGTTGTTGCCACTTGCAGGTTTCTACTTGAAACATATGGACTTGACTCAGCTGTATAAATCTGGGATACGCCATCTGGTCTTTTGTTGCCACTCCTCAAGTGTTCTCCTGAAGGACCCAAGACATAGTTGTCAGCCACATTAAATGTCCAAAATGGCTCTAAATATCTAATATCAGTTGTTAAATCAAGCCCAGTATGCTCTACAAGGGGGCAAAATATGTGTCCAGCCAATGCCATTTGACATACTCCTGCACATTACTTCAACCCCTGTCTCTTCTGTGTCAAGTCTTGTCCAATATTTCTTCAATCTTTTATTGTAAGCATAAATATGAAGAGGTTAAAATGTTAGATGCTGTTTAAGCTTAGTTAAGCTCAATGTTGACTGTCTCGGAGGATGGTGCTTACAGTAATTGTTATTCCTAGTTCCTAGTCATACTTCTGAGAGATCTGAAGACTGGTAGGTTGTTAATATATGTAATCTGTTTTCTTTATATTAATTTTGAATATCTCCAGTGAGAAAAAGCCCTACAAACTGTTAAGCTTAAGTTGTCTCTTATCAAATGAAAGCTTAATCACTATGAACCTAAAACTTGTACGCTTAGCTGTCTATTGTAATTATTCACAGAGTTTGTGATAATAAAAATATTCATATTTCTCAACTTAAAGATGTATTGTTTGATTTCTAACATCAGTAACTCTCATCAAAGAAATTTCTACCTTTCTATCCCTAAAAACAATCACCATTTATAAAGCAATATTACATACAGAAATTTGTGAAACAATTCCTTCTCAGAGTTCATCCTTTGCCTGCATTTTCATTGTAGGACTCAGTTCCAGAATGAGCTGTTTTGTTAAGGTTCATCTCACAAACCCATCTTCATACATTTCATCTTAAATTTCTCTTTTCCTTTCCCTTACCTTCCATTTCTCTTTCACCAGCATGTGTGGTTTCTTTTAGTGATGTAATAGTATCCTGACACGACAGGGTGTTGGTAAGAGGATATTTCAAAAAATGTAAGAGGACCTAACGGAGTAGTCAGTTAAAACATTTCATTACCTCAGTTCTGTATTCTATGCCTCCATAAAATGTTTTGTAGGATAAAAACAAATCCAAAGTTTCAATCTGTGAAAGCCCTTTTTGTTCCCCCTTATAAAAATTAGGAAAATGAGGAAATTTTTTTGCCATTATATATACTTGAATATTTCTGTTGTATTTTTTCTAGCTGTCAAAAATATCTTCATAGAGTTTTGGCCTTCAAGAAATCCCCAGCATTGGTCGCTTGCCCAGCTGTACATTACCATTACTGTGTCCTTTCCTGATAGAGATTACTTGTGCACTGATGAAACATAATGTTCTGTAATGTGACATAAAGCAATAATAGTATGTAATATAATCCTTGTTATATCTTTAATAATGGGATAAAACTAAATTACAGCATTTGATATTACTGACTTAATTTCAGAAGCTCATATTTGACAGGAAACCTAATCTATGCCAGAAATGGTCATTCAGGAT